>NC_134351.1:33087147-33405803 GCF_964195595.1 Calonectris borealis | reverse complement strand
ACATCTAATTTTTAAACAAGAAAAAAAAATGTGGCATAGATATGCTCATTTGTTCCTTAAAACCTTTTGAGTTAATACCTTTTACTTTGTACTTGCAACAAGTTCAAAGAGCACACATGGTCAATTAACACAGCTCAGCTTAAGCTGTGTTCTCTCCTTATGATCAAAAGGATATACCTTTGTCCCATGTTCAAAAGCCTTTAACCCACTTAGGCTTCTAAGTCCAACAACACTTTTCAAAGTGGGACTGAGAAGTTGGCACTTCTGAAAAAAGCTTCCCTAACATTTACATAAAATAAAGTTAAGCAATACTGCTACTTTAAGTTTTGAGGGACAAAGATATGTAATAGGACAGTAGAGGTCAAGTCAATTAAAAAAAATTGTTTAAGCAATTTCAGACATTTATGTTCCCAGTCTCACCATTTTAATTATTATTTTCCTATTTTTAAAATGGTTATGTCCATCTCAACCATATGAATGACCCAAACAAATAACACAAACTTAAGAACTGAACAAATGACTATGCTGGGGAAGCAGTGAGAGTGACTGAAAGAAGTACTGTCAGATACCTAAGAGAAATTTTTAGAAAGTTTTGTTGTGGGGGCTTTTTTTTTTTTTTAAATAAATTGAAACTTGAATATCTGTCCAACCCCAGACTTCAACAGTGGTTCACTGCTATACTGCATTTTACAAGATGAGATCATTAACTGTTAAACAGCTGCACATGCACAAACACTTTCAATCAAATATATGACTGAGGCTGACAAAGTACAATATGAAAAATGCGTACACAATAACAATTTCTATACTGGTTTCTACTCAAATACAGATATGCTATTAAGTATGAAGCAGAACGTTTACCTCTCTTGGTTTCTCGTACATCATGCTTACATCTTCAGAAGTATGGTTTATACTGATATATGCAGAAAACGTTCATACAGGCAATCAGTGAGTTTTCTCCAAAGCTTTCTAAGTGATGGCTTCTTATCTATTTGCTCTGAAACCACCTTATTTCATTTGGTCTAAAGTAATGACACAATTAGGCCCTAATCGACCATTACCTATCCATACACTTAACGTTACCAGTGGGTGGATCTTATAAAACAATACAAGTTCTGCACTACTGATTGTAGAAGCAAATCTCTGAATTCCTTCTCTGGGTGGTATATGTTGGCATCATTCAATAAGTTTCATGCATTTTTAAAAACTTGGGAGAAACCTCTAGCATTACTGCAAGAAAACCAGGAAATGCAGAAATAATTTGGACCTGAGTAACAATTCAAATGTCAACTGCCTTTCCTGTAGCAAATGTATATAGTTAAGTAATTATACTTAAACATCCATAAAATTAAACAAATGCAAGCTATCTGTCCTCTATTTTATCTTGGGTTTGGATCTTGAAATAGTCAGAACACACACTTCCATCAACCAAAAATTAGGCCAAAATGAGACAGAACGTTATTACTGGTAGCATTGTATCTGTCTCCACCCCTCCTTTTTCCACATCAGTTAAGGATCCCAATACCTTTCTCCATATACAGAACACTAACTGTATTATTTAAAGTAGGAAACAACACATTCATAAGCAAGCATTAAAATAAATTCTGACTTCCTTTCAACTCTCCTTACCTTATTGAAAAGGCTGCTTATTCCCCCAATATAAATCATTACTTTCACGTACATGACCCAAGACAAAAGTCTTTAGCATAAACACCCCACATCCACTTGGAACATTCCCATTCATCCACACACCAAACACTGGTGCAGACATATATCAAGGCCTGCTAGTCTAAGGCAGAAGCTGTATTACCACAAGAACTACATAATGTAGTAGAGCACATCAGATATAGACAAATGTATTTTAATTCAAAAGGCTTATTTTAACATGAGCCAAATTCCTATTAAACAAACATTGCCTTTGCACACTTGTGGCTCCAAAATAACAACCTCTGTTTTAATTAAAGAGAAATGATACAATAGATTTTATTTCCTGAACAGTGGGTGGATTCCAAAGGTATTAAAGACCCTGTTATCCTCCAGCATACTTAAGGTTACTCTTCAGCTTCATGGGTGCATCTGGGTCTTCATGGTTTCTTTCTCCTTTTGCTTTAAAAATCAGTCTACAATCTGGGCATAAGCCCCTTATCCCAGTTTGCCTCATTAAATAAAAATCACAATTTAAAAAATGCAACCAGTGACCCAACAACCTTTCCAAGGCTCACAGAACAATGCAGATATTAAAGCCTGTCACCATCAATCTGCAAAGCAACTCCCCCTGCGAGTTCTTTCATTAATCTGCTTCCTTACCATCACTCTCCTACGCCCATCATCGCCGATATTCCCCCAAAACCCCCTCACTCACCAGCCATCCTTTCCCTCTCCATTTTGGAAGACCGAGTTCCCCACCATATCAAACCCACCCATAGGAACCACGGTTATTTACCCAGCTACAAGCGCCTCGGAGAAGCCTGCACACGGGTGCGCACACACACAACGCGGCGGCGGAGGAACGGCGAGCGGGTCACCGCCACGGCCGCCCCGCGGAGGTGGTGGCGAGCGCCCGGGGGAAACCGAACCGACCGCGCCACGTAACGCACCGGTGGGGCCAGCCGGAGGGAGCCCGGGGCGGCGATGTCTGGGCTGCACCCCCAGTGGCACTTAAGGCGTGTGTGCCGACGGCGGCCCGCACTCACCCAGCAGCAGCAGCTTCAGTTCCCGACGGGCGTCCCGCTTGTCCCGGCGCAGCTGCCGCTCGATCTCGTCGTTGATCCGCCGGGCTTCCTTGGCTTCCTCGCTCAGGCAGCACGCCATGATGGACTCCAAAGTCATTCTTCCTAACTGATTCAGATACAACCCCCACCCTAAAAACGCGCGCGCACACACACCCCCCACCAGAGCACCAGCCCCGGGGGACACAGACGCTCTCTGCCCGGGAGCCCCCACCCGGGCACTGCAGGGTAAGCGCAGGGAGCTGCCTCGATGCCACACACGGGCAAGGAGAAAGAGAGGGGGCCCCCGGCAGCACAGATCCTCCGTTCCCTGCTTCTAATAATCGCCGCTTCTAATTCCTCTCCTCTAAATTATGCACCAAGCAACATGAAAACATCCACCATAGCAGCCGCGGCGGCAGCAGTGCTATCTAGGAGAGCCAAGCTGCTGGGCACAGACACCCCTCTCCCTCCTTCTTTCACCGCTATCTCTGCCACCGCCGCCTCCTCCTCCTGCAAACAACGCGGTCCCCGAGTGTCCCTCGCAAACTACACCCCCACCGCCCTCCGAAGTAACCACCCCACACGGAAATGCTAATGGCCGCTAATCCCTCCCCGCCTCACACACACTTCCCTGCCGCTCCCTCTGTCCTAAAGCGAGAGTTCGGCTCCTCCGAAAGTGGGCAAGCCCGCCGCCGCCCAGCAATCTCAGCGTGCGCCTGGCGGGAGAACTTCCTTACGGTGGACCTTTCTTCCAGGCACGGTCGCTCGCCCCTCTCGCGGACAGAGCTGCTGCCGAAGAGCTGTCGCGGCTCGTTCCTGCCCTGACAGTAAGAAAGAGAGAGGGGACGGGTAGAAAGGGCGCCACCAGAGAGGAAAAGAAAGCAGGCAGAGACTGGGGCATGCACACCGTGAGCCCAGCTCTCCAGGCTTTTCAATGGCTTGGCTCCGCGGGCGTGGTGAGGCAGAAATATGGCGGACTGTCTCTCCCGCTGCCTCTCCCACTCTTCTGCGCCGCTGCGCGCCGGGAATGAGCGGCTGGTGGAGCCAGGAACTCCCGGGATGCTGCCCCCGGCCAAGCCCGGCGCTCGAAGGCTGCCCCTGTCAGGCCCGCAGCCGTCGGGGAGGGGAGGGGAGGGGAGCGGACGGTCTCTCACACCAAACGGCTGCGAGGAACACAGCCTTCTCTTATTTGTCCTGTAGGGCAGATATTTATTTTTTTTACATTCTGCACGTTTCATTTGCTTTTACTACCTTTGGTTTTAGTCGATAATGCACATTTTTATTATACCCTTGCATTCTCTTCCTAGAAGAGATGTCTTCGGTTCATAGGAAAAGGGGAAAAATGTAATAATTTACATGAGGGGAGAAGTATCTTCTCCACCTTCAGCTGGAAATTAAAATGTGGGGGATAAAAGTATACTAGACACTAGTAACTTTTTATGCCGGTAATTCTGAAAATGGTATTTGAATAGTTCTGTCATATACAGAAGAAATAAAAGGTGTTTGCAACAAATAAAAACAGTAGGATACTTCCCTTGCTTATAAGAACCTAATATTCTATCATTTCAAGGCATCGATATATTGCATTTTATATTCTGTTATTGTGACCTTTATTCAACCAATGCTTTTAACTACCATCCTTTTTCATAACCCCAGACCAGCTTGCCTTCAAATCCAGTACTAGAAAGCCTGTCTTTAACATAGCCTTTAGTAGCCCCCCAGAGTGATAGCACACAATTTGATGGACATATTAAGTTCTAGTTTTTGTGGCTTTGTAAAATATTTCAAAATTCCCACACCTGCCCTACCTTTTTCCACCTCCATATTAAATTAGCTATCTGGGAATGTTGCAAAATCTTCCAGGAAAGTCATAGTACTCTATTAAGTAGGTAGAGGGGTGCATCACTCTCCATCTTATAGTTTCATGTGTGATGTCCTCTCCAGCACCTGTTGTCATCTGTTTTGAAAATCACGTGCTCTTTCTTACAACTGTTCATATATTCTGACAATATGAATTAAGTAGAGTCCACCATAAGGTGTAAGACTAAGAGGAAATTAAAAAATGAAAATGTAATAATCAATAGAATAATATAGTTCTCAGTTTTTAGAGCATGAAAATGTCTTTCGTTACTTTAAAAATGCATGATTTTTGTTTAATTTGGAATATTTTTCTTTATTCCAGTAAATGAATATGTGAATTTTATTCTAAATTCTGTAATCCTATTTATTAATCAAAAATGATATTTCAGTAAAAGCATCTTCTTTATTTACCTGATGTGGATTTTAAAATTCATATGTATGTAGGTATATGTATGTATATATCTATCTTGTGGTCCCAGATTAATATGTTAATATTAAATTCAGTGGTAAAGATTTCTATACATTTAATTACAAATATGATAAATGTAAAAATGCAAATAAGTAACCAAAGGGGAAAAGATTTTTCTTCATGAAATAAATTCTCAACATGTCAGAATTTCCTCCTAAAAGTTCTGGCTCAAAAAGATGAAAATGGGTGTGTGGTGCAGGTTACAAGAAATATTCAATGGATGTACAACTGCTCTGTGCCTGAAACATTGCTGCACTGAGTTCAAGTCCACAGCAAACAGCATCTGGCATCAAGTCTAAAGAAAGGATATGAATAGGGGAAAGGCAAGCGGGCAGGACGCAGTCCCCCTCCTGGCTCTAGAGGCTAACTCAACTAGTGGTCATCGCCCTCCCAGAAGAGGACCTACCTATGGTTTCCACTCGGCCGAAAGCCATCGCCAGAAGGAATGTGGCGACCCAGACGGAGCCCCCCCACAAACATACAGCTGTCCAGGTCTCCGGCTGCAGGGAGTGCCTGAGCCTGTCACTTGTACAGGAGGGCAGCAGAGACAACGCCTGTGTGCGGTGTGACCAGGTGAATGATCTGCTCAGCCTGGTGGCAGAGCTGAAAGAGGAAGTGGAGAGGTTAAGGAGTATCAGGGAGTGTGAGAGGGAGATAGATTGGTGGAGCCACACCCTACCATCCCTGAGGCAAGGGCAGCAGATGGAGGCTCCACAAGAAGCAGAGGATCCCCTGCCCTCTTGCCACCAGGCAGAAGGAGGGGACCTAGGAGACCGGGGGGAGGGAATGGACACAGGTCCCTGCTCGGGGTGCCAGGCGAATTGCCACCCGGCCTCCCTCACCTCAACCTTCCCAGTTGCCCTTACACAACAGACATGAGGCCCTGGAACTTGAGGGCCAGACAAATGAGGATGTAGATGAAGGTCCATCCAGGGGGTTGCCCAGGGCGAGTCAGTCAGCCCCACGCATTACAACTGCCTCTGCTAAGAAAAAAAGGAGGGTAATTGTCGTAGGTGATTCCCTTCTGAGGGCGACGGAGGGCCCAATATGCCGGTCAGACCCATCCCACAGGGAAGTCTGCTGCCTCCCTGGAGCCCGGGTTAGAGACGTTACTAGGAAACTCCCTGGTCTGGTACGGCCCTCCGATTACTACCCGCTATTGGTTATACAGGCTGGCAGTGAGGAGGTTGCAGAGAGAAGTCCCGAAGCGATCAAAAGGGACTTCAGGGCACTGGGGCAACTGGTGGAAGGATCAGGAGCACAGGTAGTGTTTTCCTCAATCCCTTCAGTGGCAGGGAAGAATACTGAAGGGAACAGGAAAACACACCGGATCAACACGTGGCTTAGGGGCTGGTGCCATCGGCGGAATTTTGGCTTCTTTGATCATGGGGAGGTTTACACGGCACCGGGCCTGCTGGTGACAGATGGAGTTCAGCTGTCTCACAGGGGGAAAAGGATTCTTGCTCATGGGTTGGCGGGGCTCATCGAGAGGGCTTTAAACTAGGTTCGAAGGGGGAAGGGGATAAAACCAGGCTCACTAGAGATGAGCCTAGGGACCGCACGCCATTGTCAGGGGAGAAATCGGCAGCCCAGCTCAAGTGCATCTACACCAATGCACGCAGCATGGGCGGCAAACCGGAGGAGCTGGAAACCATTGTGCAGCGGGGTAGCTATGACTTAGTTGCCATCACGGAAACATGGTGGGATGAGTCTCACGATTGGAGTGCTGCAATGGATGGCTATAAGCTCTTCAGAAGGGACAGGCGAGGAAGGAGAGGCGGTGGGGTGGCTCTGTATGTTAGGGAGTGCTTCGACTGTCTAGAGCTCAATGATAGTGATGATAAGGTCGAGTGCTTGTGGGTAAGGATGAGGGGGAAGGCCAACAAGGCAGATATCCTGCTGGGAGTCTGTTATAGACCACCTAGCCAGGATGAGGAGGCAGATGAAGCATTCTACAAGAGGCTGGCAGAAGTCTCCCAGTTGCTAGCCCTTGTTCTCGTGGGGGACTTCAACTTTCCGGACGTCTGCTGGAAATACAACACGGCAGAGAGGAAACAGTCGAGGAGGTTCCTGGAGTGTGTGGAAGATAACTTCCTGACACAGCTGGTAAGTGAGCCTACCAGGGGAGGTGCCTCGCTTGACCTGCTGTTTAGAGAAGGACTGGTGGGAGATGTGGTGGTTGGAGGCCAGCTTGGGCTTAGCAACCATGAAATGATAGAATTCTCGATTCTTGGTGAAGGAAGGAGGGGAGCCAGCAAAACCTCTACCATGGACTTCCGGAGGGCAGACCTTGGCCTGCTCAGGTCACTGGTTGAGAGAGTCCCTTGGGAGACAGTCCTGAAGGGCAAAGGGGTCCAGGAAGGCTGGATGTTCTTCAAGAAGGAAGTCTTAAAGGCGCAGGAGCGGGCTGTCCCCATGTGCTGCAAGAAGAACGGGCGGGGAAGACGACCGGCCTGGCTGAATGGGGAGCTCTTGCTGGGACTCAGGAAAAAAAGGAGAGTTTATCACTAGTGGAAGAAGGGGCAGGCAACTCAAGAAGAATACAGAGATCTCGTTAGGTCATGCAGAGAGGAAATTAGAAAGGCAAAAGCCCGGCTAGAACTCAACCTGGCCACTGTCGTGAGAGACAAAAAAAAATGCTTTTACAAATATATTAATGACAAAAAGAGAGCCAAGGAGAATCTCCATCCTTTATTGGATGCTGGGGGGGAATATTGCCACCAAGGATGAGGATAAGGCTGAGGTACTTAATGCCTTCTTTGCCTCAGTCTTTAATAATCAAACCAGTTATCTTCAGGGTATTCAGCCCCCTGAGCTGGAAGACAGGGACGGCAAGCAGGATAAACCCCCCATAATCCAAGGGGAAGCAGTTAATGACCTGCTATGCCACCTGGACGTTCACAAGTCTATGGGGCCGGATGGGATCCACCCGAGGGTACTGAGGGAGCTGGCGGAGGAGCTTGCCAAGCCACTCTCCATCATTTACCAGCAGTCCTGGTTAACAGGGGAGGTCCCGGACGACTGGAGGCTTGCCAATGTGACGCCCATCTACAAGAAGGGCCGGAAGGAGGATCCGGGGAACTACAGGCCGGTCAGCCTGACCTCGGTGCCAAGGAAGATTATGGAGCGGTTCATCTTGAGGGCGCTCACGAGCCATGTCCGGGACAACCAGGGGATCAGGCCCAGCCAGCACGGGTTCATGGAAGGCAGGTCCTGCTTGACCAACCTGATCTCCTTCTATGACCAGGTGACCCGCCTAGTGGATGAGGGAAAGGCTGTGGATGTGGTCTACCTGGACTTCAGTAAAGCCTTTGACACTGTCTCCCACAGCATTCTCCTGGAGAAGCTGGCGGCTCATGGCTTAGACAGGTGTACTCTTCGCTGGGTAAAAAACTGGCTGGACGGCCAAGCCCAGAGAGTTGTGGTGAACGGAGTTAAATCCAGTTGGCGGCCGGTCACGAGCGGTGTTCCCCAGGGCTCATTTTTGGGGCTGGTCTTGTTCAATATCTTTATCAATGATCTGGACGAGGGGATCGAGTGCTCCCTCAGTAAGTTTGCAGATGACACCAAGCTGGGCGGGAGTGTTGATCTGCTGGAGGGTAGGAAGGCTCTGCAGAGGGACCTGGACAGGCTGGATCGATGGGCTGAGGCCAACCGTATGAGGTTTAACAAGGCCAAGTGCCGGGTCCCGCACTTCGGCCACAACAACCCCAGGCAACGCTACAGGCTTGGGGAAGAGTGGCTGGAAAGCTGCCTGGCAGAAAAGGACCTGGGGGTGCTGATTGACAGCCGGCTGAACATGAGCCAGCAGTGTGCCCAGGTGGCCGAGAAGGCCAATGGCATCCTGGCCTGTATCAGAAATAGTGTGGCCAGCAGGAGTAGGGGAGTGATCGTCCCTTTGTACTCGGCACTGGTGAGGCCGCACCTCGAATACTGTGTTCTGTTTTGGGCCCCTCACTACAAGAAGGACATTGAGGTGCTGGAGCGTGTCCAGAGAAGGGCAACGAAGCTGGTGAAGGGCCTGGAGCACAAGTCTTATGAGGAGGGGCTGAGGGAACTGGGACTGTTTAGCCTGGAGAAGAGGAGGCTGAGGGGAGACCTCATCGCGCTCTACAACTACCTGAAAGGAGGTTGTAGCGAGGTGGGTGTTGGTCTCTTCTGCCAAGTAACTAGCGATAGGACGATAGGAAATGGCCTCAAGTTGCGCCAAGGGAGGTTTAGATTGGACATTAGGAGAAATTTCTTTACTGAAAGAGTGGTCAGGCCTTGGAACAGGCTGCCCAGGGAAGTGGTTGAGTCACCATCCCTGGATGTATTTAAAAGACGTGTAGATGAGGCGCTTAGGGACATGGTTTAGTGGGCATGGTGGTGTTGGGTTGACGGTTGGACTTGATGATCTTGGAGGTCTTTTCCAACCTTAATGATTCTATGATTCTATGATTCTATGAATAGGTCAATGAATTTGCGACATATGGATCAACTGATCAAAATCCCTCCCGAAATTGAGAGCACAGCAGTCCTATGAAAAAACTAAATACCTCAAAGAATACTGTAACCTTCCCCAGTAGATGAAGTCTGACTCGGCTTTCTTAACCCTTTTACATGCTCAGTGTCGAAGGCATGAACACTGTGTGTACCTCAAATGTGAAACTGTCATTTAATTTTGCATTTTTAGTGAGAAAAGACACCCCAGGGGCCATAAATTTAATCTGTATGTACCACTCCCATTGACATAATTGGATTCAAAATCACTACTTAATAAATATCTTCAGATTTTTAATGGATGAGCCATGTAGTCCTGAATCAGGTATCAGCTGATAGCCATTACACACTGTTTTACCCATTTGCTTTGTGACTTAGTAGAAGTTAGAAGAACCCCCATAATGGACAATTATGTGATAATAAACCTATGAGGAAATTTTTTTCATCCCGCATCTCCATAATGGTTGGCTTTTGTTTTGAAACATGAAAATCCTTTATAAATATTTTATCCTAATAAGAACTGTCAGTAAATGACAGATACAATTATTACCCATACAGATAATTATTATCCATAGATATTATCCATAATGTTACCTAATCCTGTACAGATACTTCCTGATAAACCTTCCCTGTAACATTAATAATTTCATATTCCTCTATCCAAGTAGTCATGTCTTATAGCAAACCCATTGCCTGTGAGATGTTTTAATGATTCTTACTGTCACAGGAAATTAAAAGTTAAAAGTGAGACTGTCAGAGGGAGCAAAGTATGATATTAAACATGCTGCATCTTCAATATTCTTGCTCACGAGCCAACAAAGATTGGGGAACCACCACTCTATCATCTTTGTATCTTTCTTTGCACTAAACAAGCCCAGTCTTTCATTTCTTCCATATACCTAAAGATATTTATTGTTTGGGATATGTTTTCTGTGATGTTTTGAAAGATTGCAACTAGCATCTGAACTTGGTACTCACATGACAGTAAACCAGCAGACCATATATAACAACATTGTTGATTTTTATTGTTAGTCAGCATCCCATCTTAAACAGTGGAATATCTTACAAGTCCTTTTTGATTGCCATTGTGCATTAGGAAGATGTTTTCACAGTGCTATGCACAATTATATCTCAGTCTTGAGCGCTTACAGTTAATTTAGAGGCCATCAGTATGTCTAAGTAGAGCAAATTACCCTTCCAGTATGCCTTCCTAATCAGTTTTTTTTAGAAGAACAAATTGTATCTGCTGGTTGTCTACTGTTAAATGAGTAACATTCAGTATTTGCAATTCCTTTCAACTGAAATAATCAGTTTGTTCCAGTATGTGTTGTTTATGAGTTCCCCAGTGATATTTATTTAGAAGTAATAGCTATCTGCCAAGGTCCTAAGGTATAGACTAATGACTAAGAAAGGGTTAAAAAAAGTATTTGTTAATTTGTTGACAATGCAACACAGAAAGGATAAGAAAATATACACAAGAGAAACTATCAGAAGGCGATTGCTTGCCAGGCAAGTATATAGCCTCACTCGTGTGTTGTGCATAGAGCTGGATTCAGTACACCGCAGATGTATCCTACCTATCTTTCTGACTATGTAGAACATTTGAAAGAAGGAAAGTTTGTGTATGTATGTATGTATATATATGTGTGTGTGTAAAACTTATGGGAGATTTTATTTCTTGAAGAATGTTTAAACCCTGTTACAACTTCCCTCACTTGTAAAGACTAAGACATTTTGAGAGCATTTAGGCAGAACCTGCCGGGTGTTATTGATGTGCCTCCCTCGGGGCGACACCCGTGCCCCTGGGCGCCCCTCTCTGAGGGAGAAGGGAAGCCAGTCTCCACGAAGGGTCGGCCCTGAGGAGGCGCCACACCCCTGGGGCGCAGCTGCGGCGCCACCTGCCGGCTGGAAGGCATGCCACCGCCTCGCGCAGCCCGGCTCCCCTGCCCACCCGTATTACCCCCGGTGAGCCCGCGCTACACCAGCCGGGGGAGAAGGAGGGAGAGAGAACGGTGCCCAGGGTACGCACGGCGATCCTGCCCTTTTCCTGTTCCTTCTTTGAAACGGGAATAGTAACTTATCCCTCCGTCCCTCACTCAAGGACCCTTGTGATGTTATTATAATTGCTTTACAGTTCAAGTCCCGAGCGCGGTGAGGGTTAGTTCTACTTGGCTTCGCGTGGGGAATGGCACCTTGTGTGCTGTTCACCTCGCATCATGCTGTATCTGTCCTGGGCACCCAACAGGGGGCGCATTGCCATATTGGCTTACCGCGACATAATAGCTACTTCTAGAAACTGTGCCTTGTAGCCAAGAGAAAATCCTCTGTAAAATAATAATACTTGAAAGAATTATGGAAATTCATTAGTGGGGAAACATGACTGGAAACATGACTGGTTTCATTTGTCTGAAGAGACTGAAAGAAAAGAAACTTTTCAACACTTACAAAATGATGCTTTGGACATGTATAGAGTGCTGTATAGAGTGCTACGATGGTTTAAATACACATCTGAATAAAACCTATTTATTACTCTGGTGTGGGTATAACAATGAAGCAGGCACTCAGGGTGTTGTATTTCCACTTCCTAATCCATTTACATTTTGAATCGTGGATTTGCATTACCGTATATAGGATCTGATGAAAATACTCTGAAATCTTGTTTTTATTTTGGTGCTGATATATCTAAAGAGATCGCAAACAGTGAGTTTATAACTCCAAATTAAATAATGTTTAATGGAATTACAGCTTCTCTTGTAAAGACTTGGGAATTTTCAGAAAAAACAGTGGCTAAATTTTAGGTTGGATCATAAGAAAATTCTAGCTATACTTTGAACTGTATTGCATATTCAAACCTCTTGTATTTATGGTAGGAAAATTCCACCTTTAATATTTGATTATGCTAAGAAACTAGTCATGATTCTGTGGGATTTACCAGGGGAAAAAAAGTTGAGCTCCCCCTATTGTTCCACTATACCCAAATAACCAGATGATGTGAGCAGCCAGAAAGGTGGCCTGGTTAGAAGGGGAAAATTACTGAACAGAAGAAAATGTCCGCTGGAAAAATTACCGGCAGAGGAAATGCCTGCCAGCCTGGGAACTGTTAGCCTGGGAACTAGGCCTGTGAAGTATCCTTGAAAAGTGCAGCTGGCATCTTTGAAGTACAGCTGGGTACCTAGAAACCAGAGACATCCTGAGATACCACTGACAAGTGTAAAAAACAAGGAAATGTAATGGCAACTTATCGTCTGAAAAGGTGAAAAATAGTCTAGAAGAGGGGGAAAACATCCTGAGAAAATAAGAATCGGTAACTGCCATTGGCTGTTCTAACTGCAAGAACAGGAAAACAGTCTGGAAAAATAAAACTGCTCTGAAAGAATAGAAAGTAATCTATCATAAGTATATCTGCTGTTATATTGTAATAAGTTTGCTTCACTAATGATAAGTTTCTAGTAACCTGTAATAGTATATACCTACTAGGTTGTTGCTGTTATTGGTCGTTGGTATAACTGATTGTTGCTATACCATTGATTCCTGCTATACTATTGATTGCTATTAATAGCAACTGATAATAATGGATAATAATTTGTAATAGCCTTTTATATATATTCACTTTATTAATCATAGTTATACTTGCTAATGGTGTGTTTTTGTGGTAGTATACTTGCTAGCGGTGAATTTTGTGGTATTTCTGGTAATATGTAATAAAGTTGTCGTGGTTTAAACCCAGCTGGCAACTAAGCACCACACAGCTACTCACTCACTCCCCCACAATGGGATGGGGGAGAAAATCAGAAGGGTAAAAGTGAGTGTTGCGGTTTAACCCGGCAGGCAGCCAAACACCACACAGCCGCTCGCTAACTCCCCCCACCCCCAGTGGGATGGGGGAGAGAATCGAAGAAAAAAAAACAAAAACTAAAATTTGTGGATTGAGATAAAGACAGTTTAAAAGAACAGAAAAGGAAGGGAAAATAATAATAAAAATAATGATGATAGAATATAAAAAATGAGTGATTGTCCTGGTTTCGGCCGGGATAGAGTTAAATTTCTTCCTAGTGCTGTGCTTTGGATTTAGTATGAGAAGAATGTTGATAACACACTGATGTTTTCAGTTGTTGCTAAGTACCCTCCTAGTCAAGGACATTCAGCTTAAAAAAAAAAAAAAACAAAACAAGCGTTGGGAGACAGCATAGCCAGGACAGCTAGCCCAGCTGGCCAACGGGATATTCCATACCATGTGACATCATGCTCAGTATATGAATGGTAGGCGTGTTCCAGGAAGTAGCGATTGCTACTTGGTTATCGGTCAGCGCAGATGGTGAGCAATTGCATTGTGCATCACTCATTTTGTATATTCTATCATTATTATTATTGTTATTGTTATTGTTCTTGTTATTGTTATTTTCCCTTTTCTGTTCTATTAAACTGTCTTTATCTCAACCCACAAGTTTTTCTCACTCTTACCCTTCCGATTCTCTCCCCATCCCATTGGGGGTGGGGGGAGTGAGCGAGCGGCTGCGTGGTATTTGGCTGCCTGCCAGGTTAAACCACAACAGTCCTTTTTGGCGCGCAACGTGGGGCTCCAAGGGTTGAGATAACAACACATCTGACCCGAACGGGTTCAATCAAATTTGTTATAAGCATTCATTATATCAGTTTAGTAGTCGCTGGTCACAATGTTGGTTTATTTGCTCTCAGAGTCGTTGAATTTGTTCTTGGAGTTCTGGTATGTAGCACCATACTGGCTGTATATACTGCTGTTTGTTGGTATTTATGTGGGGTTTATCACCTCTGGGAAATGAATTAAGGTCATTGCTTTGCTATACTGTGTGACCCTGGTTTATGTTATGATAAAATTATTGGTCAGGAGACTGTACTCAGCACTGCCGTCATCCCTGTTCTTCGGGAGCTATCTTTTGGAAAATATTAATAATTACACTTTTTACCCCTTCTCCTCGGAGAGCCAATTTATGGGGGAGAAAGCTTCCTTCACCTTCCCCTTCTCCTCCAGGCTGATTACAATAGATCTTGAGGGTTTTGAATATCCTTGGGATGTTCAAACCAGCGTGTTCCTATTGCTATGTCTCCTGAATGTGTTTCAGGCCTTGTTTAAGGTTAAACAACTGTTTAAGAATACCACCCAGAGACCTCTGCCGAGGCTGGATAGTTACGAGTGGCAGGGTGTGTGGGATAGTATGGGCAAGTGCCTAGGACAGTGGTCACCTCCAGTGTTTTGGAACTTCACCCCTGAACAAGTGCAGAATCCTAAAAAACTAGTAAAATATTTGGTGAAAGCATGCTGTCACCCTGGCAATTCCAGAGAGACCCAGATTACTGCAACATGCTGGGGCCTGGTCCATGCCTACCGAGCCCTGTTCAACACTATTCAGAACCCTCAAGGGGGAGAGAAGGTCTCCAGATCTGATGACAAAATGACAGGCAATGCAACTTCTCCAACCCCAGCGACGGGCACTGCGGCTACTCCAACCCCTGCAACAGGTACTACAGCTGAACCAGAGGACCAACCCTTGCTGGTATCCGTCATCCCTGTACAGAAGAGGAAAGCTTGAAAGCAGAAGTCAAGTCTTTTAGAAAGTGATGATGGAAAAGCAGGGCCATCACAAGGAGGGCAGGAGGAAGAGGAAGAACTCATAAACGAGACGGAAACCACCCGATCCCTATCCCTGAATGAGTTGCGAGATATACAGAAAGATTTCAGCCGTCGTCCAGGCGAGCACATTGTTACCTGGCTGCTCTGATGCTGGGATAATGGGATAATGGGGCCAGTAGCCTGGAATTAGAGGGGAAGGAAGCCAAACAGCTGGGATCCCTTGCTAGGGAAGGGGTCATTGACAAAGCGATTGGAAAAGGTGCACAAGCCCTCAGCCTCTGGAGGCGACTCCTGTCAGGCATGAAGGAAAGGTATCCCTTCAAGGAAGATGTTATATATCACCCAGGCAAATGGACCACTATGGAGAGAGGTATCCAGTACCTGAGAGAACTAGGCGTGCTGGAGGTGGTTTATAGTGACCTGGACAACGACCAAACGCCCAAAGATCCAGATGATGTCCAGTGCACGCGACCCATGTGGAGGAAGTTGGTACAGAGCGCACCAGCATCGTACGCCAACTCGTTGGCAGTACTGTGCTGGAAAGAGGAAGAAGCACCAACGGTGGATGAGGTGGTTAGCAGACTACAGGAATACGAAGAATCTGTCTCCTCCTCCCTTGTCTTGGCTATGGAGAAACTGTCCCAGGAGTTCCAGCAATTCAAAGATGATATGTCCTATTCTCCACTTGTATGGACCAGTATCTCAGCCATTAGGAGTCAGCGTTCTTCTCCTCAAGAAAGAGGATATAGAAAGTACACACCACGGGGCACCCTGTGGTTTTACCTGCATGACCACGGAGAGGACATGAGGCAGTGGGATGGAAAACCTACCTTGACCCTAGAGGCACGGGTACGTGAGTTGCAAGGAAAAACAATCACACAAGGGTGTTTTCCCAGGAAAAATGCTGCTCCAGTTTTCAGGAAAAACCTGTCTCACAACGGTCCAGTCTCCAGTGAACAGTTCCCCAGACAGAGTAGAAGGGCTGATCTTACTTTGGATTGTAATGAAGAAATTCTTGACTCGCCTTTGCAAGAAGTGAGAGATGGATACTATGACCAGAACTAGAGGGACCCTGACTCCAGCCAGGTGGAGAAAAGGGACAACCGGGTTTACTGGACTGTGTGGATTCGATGGCCTGGCACATCAGAGCCACAGGAGTATAAGGCTCTAGTAGACACCGGTGCAGTGTACCCTGATGCCATCAAGCTATAAAGGGGCAGAACCCATTTGTATTTCTGGAGTGACAGGGGGATCCCAAGAGTTCACTGTATTGGAGGCCGAAGTGAGCCTAACCGGGAATGAGTGGCAGAAGCACCCCATTGTGACTGGCCCAGAGGCTCCGTGCATCCTTGGCATAGACTACCTCAAGAGAGGGTTTTTCAAGGACCCGAAAGGGTACCGGTGGGCTTTTGTTATAACTGCCTTAGAGACGGAGGAAACTAAACAGCTGTCCACCTTGCCTGGTCTCTCGGAGGACCCTTCTGTTGTGGGGTTGCTGAGGGTTGAAGAACAGCAGGTACCAATCGCTACCACAACAGTGCACCGGCGGCAATATCGCACCAACTGAGATTCCCTGATTCCCATCCATGAGCTGATTTGACGACTGGAGTGCCAAGGAGTGATCAGCAAGACTCGCTCACCCTTTAACAGTCCCATATGGCCAGTGCGAAAGTCCAATGGAGAGTGGAGACTAACAGTAGACTATCGTGGCCTGAACGAAGTCACGCCCCACTAAGTGCTGCCGTGCCGGACATGCTAGAACGTCAATACGAACTGGAGTCAAAGGCAGCGAAGTGGTACGCCACAGTTGATATCGCTAATGCGTACTTCTCAATCCCTTTGGCAGCAGAGTGCAGGCCACAGTTTGCTTTCACTTGGAGGGGCGTCCAGTACACCTGGAACCGGCTGCCCCAGGGGTGGAAACACAGCCCTACCATTTGCCATGGACTGATCCACACCGCACTGGAACAGGGTGAGGCTCTGGAACACCTGCAATACATTGATGACATCATTGTATGGGGCAGCACAGTAGAAGTTGTTTTTAAGAAAGGGAAGAAAATAACTGAAATCCTTCTGAAGGCCGGTTTTGCCATAAAACAAAGTAAGGTCAAGGGACCTGCACAGGAGATCCATTTTTTAGGAATAAAATGGCAAGATTGACATCGTCAGATCCCAATGGATGTGATCAACAAAATAACAGCCATGTCCCCACCAACTAGCAAGAAGGAAACACAAGCTTTCTTAGGCATTGTGGGTTTTTGGAGAATGCATATTCCAAATTACAGCCTGATTGTAAGCCCTCTCTATCAAGTGACTCGGAAGAAGAACGACTTCAAATGGGGCCCTGAGCAACAACAAGCCTTTGAACAAATTAAACAGGAGATAGTTCAGGCAGTAGCCCTTGGGCCAGTCCGGGCAGGACAAGATGTGAAGAATGTGCTCTACACGGCAGCCGGGGAGAATGGCCCTACCTGGAGCCTCTGGCGAAAAGCACCAGGGGAGACTCGAGGTCGACCCTTAGGGTTCTGGAGTTGGGGATACAGAGGATCCGAGGCCCACTACACTCCAACTGAGAAGGAGATATTGGCAGCATATGAAGGGGTTCAAGCTGCTTCGGAAGTGGTTGGTACTGAAGCACAGCTCCTCCTGGCACCCCGACTGCCGTGCTGGGCTGGATGTTCAAAGGGAGGGTCCCCTCTACACATCATGCAACCGATGCTACGTGGAGTAAGTGGGTCGCCCTGATCACACAACGGGCCCGAATAGGAAATCCCAGTCGCCCAGGAATCTTGGAATTGATCACGAACTGGCCAGAAGGCAAAGATTTTGGAATATCCCCAGAGGAGGAGGAGGTGACGCGTGAGGGTCACCTAAGGGTTCACATAACAATTCACATAAGGGTGAACCTAATGTGAACCTAATGTGAACCTAACAGTTCACATAAGGGTGAATTATTTATAGTTTGGTGGGCCCATGAAGCCTCAGACCATCAAGGAAGAGATGCAACATATAGATGGGCTCGTGATCGAGGGGTGGACTTGACCATGGACGCTATTGCACAAGTTATCCATGAATGTGAAACGTGTGCTGCAGTCAAGCAAGCCAGGCGAGTAAAGCCTCTTTGGTATGGAGGATGATGGTTGAAATATAAATATGGGGAGGCCTGGCAGATTGATTATATCACACTCCCACAAACCTGAGAAGGCAAGTGCTATGTGTTCACCATGGTGGAAGCAACCACTGGGTGGCTGGAAACATATCCCGTGCCCCATGCCACTGCCCAGAACACTCTCCTGGGCCTTGAAAAGCAAGTCTTATGGCAAGACAGCACCCCAAGAAAAAAATTTAACCCTATGGAAAGGCTATTTTTTAGTTTCTGGTAATGTGCTACTAACACTGGAGAGTTGATTGCCCAGTCAGAACAGCCAAATGAGACTTCATGGCTGGAGGTAGAAGTCTATCCTGTTACAGAATAGTTGGAAATTCAGTAAAAAAGTCAGACATAATGTTGACATAAAGAAATGTTATCCAGTGATTTACTGCTGCAGAGCCATTTTATGTGTTTTTAATGCAATTGCACTTTATAAACAGTACACTAGAAATGTTGTCAAGCCACAGTTCATGTGACATGCCTTTCACATTCAGGACCCATGTGTAGAAATGGCAAAAAATATATGTGCACAGATGTCAGAAGGAAGCTGATGACTTTATGCCAATGATACTGTTGTTTTTATGTATATTGTGTATGAAAAACCAATTTGGATGAGTCTTTAGGTTAGATTCAGGATAAGATACAGTTTATTCCTCCAAAAGCTCTAGGAGGAAACTGAGGCAGATGCCCTGTTTGTATATCAAAAAGCTCAGCAAATACAAAAAATGCATCTGCATCTTTTCCTACATATAAAGCCTTACTTTCTTTTCTTGGCTTTTTGGTGAGGGCTAAACTTTGTAAGTATTTCCTTAGGGCTCATTTTTAGCATCAAATACAAGTAAACAGCTCAAACTAGTGAAAGAGTAGGCCTGTTGATATACTGAAAAACAGAATTTGGCTCCTCATGTTGTTTCTTGCACAACGTACCAAGAAGCAGTGTTTTTCATGGGAAAAATATCCCTTAGGAGTCTGGAAATCTAAATCCATTACACCAATGGCCTTTAATGTTCCCCTTTTAAGGCTTAGTTCACAAGTGCATTGCGCATCAGTTGTGTTGTATTTTTTTGCAGCTTGCTTGGAAAAAGCATAAGACATGCTATAAGAATGAATTCAGTGCTTATCGGAAACAGCATACTTAATTTTTGTGCACAGTAGTGGCAATGTTTCTATTATCTTGTTTCAGGTAATTATAAATGGCTACCCTCCCCCTTCACTTCCTGATGTTCTTGAGTCAAATATGTATTCTGTTTTTAATGACCTAAAATAAGCTGGCACATGGAATAAGGGCCTAACCATGAGTAAAGATTACCCTAAATGTGTTCTGGCATGCATACCAATGTTTTTAATTCAAGATTTTATGTTTTGTGACTAGGTTTGGTGTGGGAGATTTTGGCAGTGGAAGTTTTTGATAGAAGTTTTATTGGGTGTATGTGGCAAAGTTTTGGCAGCAGGGGGGCTGCAGAGGTGGCTTCTGTGGGAAGAGGTCAGGGGCTGCACTGTGCCAGACACATCTGGTTCCAGCCAGCTCTGCAACAGACCCATGGCTGGCCAAAGCTGAGCCAAACAAAGTTTATGGCACATCTGTGAAAACATATTTAAGAAAGGGCACAAATGCCACACAGAGAGAGGAGAAGGGGAAAAAAGAGTGAGAAACAAGTGCAAACATCAAGGTCAAAGAAGGAGGGTGAAGAAGGAGGTGCTCCATGGCACTGGAGCCGATATTCCCCTGCAGCCTGTGGAAGAGACCGTGCCAGAATAGATATTCACAGTGCAGCCTGTGGAGAACCCATGCTGGATCACATTTTTCCTGAAGGACTGCAGCCCATGGGGAGGATCCACACTGGAGCAGGGGAAAAGTGTGAGGAGGAAGGAGTGGCAGAGACAAACTGTTATGTACTGACTATAAGCCCCCATTTCTCACCTGCCCTGCGCCGCTGGAGTACAGGAGTCAGGAATGAAGGAGTGAAGTTGAGCTTGGGAAAAAGCAGTGTGGGTAGAGGGAAGGTGTTGTTTTAGAATAGAATAGAATAGAATAGAATAGAATAGAATAGAATAGTTCAGTTGGAAGGGACCTACAACGATCATCTAGTCCAACTGCCTGACCAATTCAGGGCTGACCAAAAGTTAAAGCATGTTATTAAGGGCTTTGTCCAAATGCCTCTTAAACACTGACAGGCATGGGGCATCGACCACCTCTCTAGGAAGCCTCTTCCAGTGTTTGACCACCCTCTCTGTAAAGAAATGCTTCCTAATGTCAAGTCTAAAGTTTTAATTTTTATTTTTTATTTTTCACTACCAAAGTCTACTTTATTTGGCAATAAATTAAATTAAATTAAATTAATTTGCACCAAGTCGAGTCTGTTTTGCCCATGACAATAATTGGTCAGGGTCGTGGTTTAACCTGGCAGGCAGCCAAATACCACGCAGCCGCTCACTCACTCCCCCCGCCCCCAGCGGGACGGGGAGAGAATCGGAAGGGTAAGAGTGAGAAAAACTCGTGGGTTGAGATAAAGACAGTTTAATAGAACAGAAAAAGGGAAAATAATAATGATAATGATAAAATATACAAAATGAGTGATGCACAATGCAATTGCTCACCACCCGCGCTGACCGATAACCAAGTAGCGATCGGTACTTCCTGGATCACGCCTACCGTTCATATACTGAGCATGACGTCACATGGTATGGAATACCCCATTAGCCAGCTGGGCTGGCTGTCCTGATTATGTTCCCTCCCATCTTGTGTACCTAGCTCAGTCAGTAGGCATGGGAGCTGTCCTTGGACTAGGAGGGCACTTAGCAACAACTGAAAACATCAGTGTGTTATCAACATTCTCCTCATACTAAATCCAAAACACAGCACTAGGAAGAAATTTAACCCTATCCCAGCCGAAACCAGTACAGTCAGTGATGTCCTTGTCTTTATCTCGATCCACAAGCTTTTTCATCCTCTTTTCTCATTCTGTCCTGTTGAGGAGAGGGAGGGAGGGGCTGGGTGGGCATTTGGCTGTTAGCCAAGGTTAATCCACCACAGACCTGAACCAAACAATGGATGGAGAAACATGAAAACAGAAACATATCAACCTATGAAGTTAAACATACAAGTTGAATTCAAATTTAGAATCTTTAAAGGGGAAAAATTATATAGAATAATAGAATGGTTTGGGCTGGAAGGGACCTTAAAGATCATCTAGTCCAACCCTCCTGCCGTGGGAAGGGACATCTTCAACTAGATCAGGTTGCTCAGAGCCCCGTCCAACCTGACCTTGAATGTTCCCAGGGATGGGGCATCTACCACCTCTCTGGGCAACCTGTTCCAGTGTCCTACCACCCTCACAGTAAAGAGTTTCTTCCTAATATCGAATCTAAATCTACCCTCTTTCAGTTTAAAACCATTACCCTTCATCCTATCACTACACTCCCTGATAAAGAGTCCCTCCCCATCTTTCCTGTAGGCCCCTTTTAACTACTAGAAGACCACTATAAGGTCTCCCCAGAGCCTTCTCTTCTCCAGGCTGGACAACCCCAACTCTCTCAGCCTGTCCTCATAGGGGAGGTGCTCCAGCCCCCTGATCATCTTCGTGGCCCTCCTCTGGACACACTTGAGCAGGTCCATGTCTTTCTTATGCTTGGGGCCCAAGAGCTGAACACAGTACTCCAGGTGGGGTCTCACCAGAGTGGAGTAGAGGGGCAGAATCACCTCCCTCGTCCTGCTAGCCACACTTCTTTTGATGCAGCCCAGGATGTGATTGGCTTTCTGGGCTGCAAGCGCACATTGATGGCTCAGGCTCATATTCAGTTTTTCATCCACCAGTACCCCCAAGTCCTTCTCCGCAGGGCAGCTCTCAGTCCACTCACCACCCAGCCTGTATCCATGTTTGGGATTGCCCCGACCCAGGTGCAGGCCCTTGCACTTGGCCCTGTTGAACTTCATGAGGTTCACACGGGCCCACCTCTCTAGCCTGTCAAGGTCCCTCTGGATGGCATCCCTTCCCTCTAGAGTATCAACCACACCACTCAGCTTGGTGTCATCCACAAACTTGCTGAGGGCGCACTCAATCCCACTCTCCATGTCCCTGACAAAGATGTTAAATAATACTGGTCCCAATATGGACCCCTGAGGGACACCACTCATCACTGGTCTCCACCCAGACATTGAGCCATTGACCACAACTATTTGAATGCGACCATCCAGCCAATTCCTTATCCACCGAGTGGTCCATCCGTCAAATCCATGTCTCTCCATTTTAGAGACAAGGACGTTGTGCGGGACAGTATCAAATGCTTTGCATAAGTCCAGGTAGATGATATCAGTTGTTTTTCCCCTATCCACCAATGCTGTAACCCTGTCGTAGAAGGCCACCAAATTTGTCAGGCATGATTTGCCCTTAGTGAAGCCATGCTGGCTGTCACCAATCACCTCCCTATTTTCCATGTGCCTTAGCATAGTTTCCAGGAGGATCTGCTCCATGATCTTGCCGGGCACAGAGGTGAGGCTGACAGGCCTGTAGTTCCCTGGGTCTTCCTTTTTTCCCTTTTTAAAAATGGGGGTTATGTTTCCCCTTTTCCAGTCAGCAGGAACTTCACCAGTCTACCATGACTTCTCAAATATGATGGATAGTGGCTTAGCAACTTCATCTGCCAGTTCCCTCAGGACCCTCAGATGCAACTCATCAGGTCCCATGGACTTGTGCACATTCAGGTTCCTTAGATGGTCTTGAACCTGATCTTCTCTTATGTTGGTGGCGTGGTTTAATCCCAGCTGGCAACTGAGCACCACACAGCCGCTCGCTCACTCCTCCCACCTCCGGTGGGATGGGGGAAAGAATCGGAAGAGTAAAAGTGAAAAAAAAACCTCGTGGGTTAAGAATAGTTTAATAATTGAAATAAAATAGTAATAATAATAATATTAATAATGATAAAAGAATATACAAAGCAAGTGATGCACGATGCAATTACTCACCACCCGCTGACTGATGCCCAGCCAGTCCCCAAGCAGCAGCCCCCCGGCCATCTTTCCCCTAGCTTATATACTGAGCATGACATCATATGGTATGGAATATCCCCTTGGCCAGTTTGGGTCAGCTGTCCTGGCTGTGCCCCCTCCCAGCTTCTTGTGTATCTCCAGCCTTCTCAGTCAGTAGAGCATGAGAAACTGAAAAGTCCTTGACTTAGTGTAAGCACTGCTTAGCAACAACTAAAACATCAGTGTGTTGTCAACATTATTCGCATCCTAAATCCAAAACACAGTACTATACCAGCTACTAGGAAGAAAATTAACTCTCTCCCAGCCGAAACCAGGATAGGTGGGCAGTACTTCATTCTCCCAGTCCCTGCCTTTGGATTCTGTGAGTTGGGCAACATGGCTAGAGCACTTGCCAGTGAAGAATGAGGCAAAAAAGTCATTGAGTACCTCAGCCTTCTCCATGTAGGTTGTAGCCAGGTGTCCCGTTTCGCTCATCAGGGTGGGTACAGTTTCCTTCATTTTCCGTTGTCGTCCTATGTACCTGAAGAAACCCTTCTTTCACATCCCTAGCCAAGTTAAGCTCCAGCTGTGCCTTGGCTTTCCTGATCCCCTCCCTGCACTCCCGGGTCATATCCCTATAATCTCCCCAGGATGTGTATCCCTGCCTCAACTGCCTATGCATTTTGTTTTTGTGTTTTAGTTTGGCTAAGAGGTCTTGACTTAGCCAAGCTGGCCTCCTGCCTCCCCTGCCTGACTTATTGCACATTGGGATTGACATCTGTCCTGGTTCCAGCTGGGACAGTGTTAACTTTCTTCCTAGTAGCTTGGGGGTTTGTGCTGTGTTTCGGGTTTGGTATGAGAGGAGTGTTGATGGCCCATTGATTCATTCGAAGCCACCGAGGCGAAGGGCTCCGGAGCGGAGGATCGCGCCGGGGGACCCTTCCTGAAGCGGCGAAACCGCGGCGAAAACCGCGAAGGCAACAGCGCAGGGGAGCGAGAGGGTGCCCCAGCCCCCCTCCCCCGAGCCGGAGGAGCGAGCTCCTGACGAGCGGCAGCTCTGACTCAGCGTGGGCGGGGCCAGGAGGGACGGCGGCAGTTTAAAACCCAGGGCACCCGCCATTTCGTTTCATTCGAAGCCACCGAGGCGAAGGGCTCCGGAGCGGAGGATCGCGCCGGGGGACCCTTCCTGAAGCGGCGAAACCGCGGCGAAAACCGCGAAGGCAACAGCGCAGGGGAGCGAGAGGGTGCCCCAGCCCCCCTCCCCCGAGCCGGAGGAGCGAGCTCCTGACGAGCGGCAGCTCTGACTCAGCGTGGGCGGGGCCAGGAGGGACGGCGGCCGAACCCCCTCAGGTACAAGAGCAGCCCCCAGGGAGCGCGAGAGACCCGGAGCGCGGCGAACAGGGCGTGGCGCGGCAGTTGGCACAGGGCAGGGCGTGCGAGCAGGGCGCAGCCCCCCTCCAGGCTCTAGAGGCCAGCTCAGCTCGTGGTCGTTGCCCTCCCAGAAGAGGACCTGGCCATGGTATCCACTCGGCCGAAAGCCATCGCCAGGAGAAACGTGGCGACCCAGACGGAGCCCCTACGCAAACACACATCTGTCCAGGCCTCCAGCTGCAGGGAGTGCCTGAGGCTGTCCCTTGTACAGGAGGGCAGCAGAGACGATGCCTGTGTGCGTTGCGACCAGGTGGATGATCTGCTCAGCCTGGTGGCAGAGCTGAAGGAGGAAGTGGAGAGGCTAAGGAGCATCAGGGAGTGCGAGAGAGAGATAGATTGGTGGAGCCGCACCCTGCCATCCCTGAGGCAAGGGCAGCACACGGAGGCTCCGCAAGAAGCGGAGGAACCCCTGCCCTCTTGCCACCAGGCAGAAGGAGGGGACCCAGGCGACGGGGGGGAATGGGCACAGGTCCCTGCTCGGGGTGCCAGGCGAACCCCCGGCCGGCCTTCCTCGCCTCAACCTTCCCAGCTGCCCCTACACAACAGATACGGGGCTCTGGAACTTGAGGGCCAGACGAACGAGGACGAAGATGAAGGCCCATCCAGGGGGTTGCCCGAGGAGAGGCAGCCAGCCCCACAAATTACGACTGCCTCCGCTAAGAAAAAAAGGAGGGTAATTGTCGTAGGTGATTCCCTTCTGAGGGGGACCGAGGGCCCAATTTGTCGGCCAGACCCATCCCACAGGGAAGTCTGCTGCCTCCCTGGGGCCCGGGTGAAGGACGTTACTAGGAAACTCCCTAGTCTCGTGCAGGCCTCCGATTACTACCCACTACTGGTTATACAGGCTGGCAGTGAGGAGGTTGCAGGGAGAAGTCCCGAAGGGATCAAAAGGGACTTCAGGGAGCTGGGGCGACTGGTGGGAGGATCGGGAGCACAGGTAGTTTTTTCCTCGATCCCTTTAGTGGCAGGGCAGAACACCGAAAGGAACAGGAAAACTCATCGGATCAACACGTGGCTCAGGGGCTGGTGCCATCGACAGAATTTTGGCTTCTTTGACCACGGGGAGGTTTACACGGCACCGGGCCTGCTGGCGACGGACGGAGTTCAGCTGTCTCGCAGGGGGAAAAGGATTCTCGCGTGTGAGTTGGCCGGGCTCATCGAGAGGGCTTTAAACTAGGTTCGAAGGGGGACGGGGATAAAACCAGGCTCTCTAGAGAAGAGCCTAGGGACCGCACGCCATTGTCGGGGGAGAAATCGGCAGCCCAGCTCAAGTGCATCTATACCAATGCACGCAGCATGGGCGGCAAACAGGAGGAGCTGGAAGCCATTGTGCAGCGGGGTAGCTATGACTTAGTCGCCATCACGGAAACATGGTGGGATGATTCACACGATTGGAGTGCTGCAATAGACGGCTATAAGCTTTTCAGAAGGGACAGGCGAGGAAGGAGAGGCGGTGGGGTAGCCCTGTATGTTAGGGAATGCTTCGACTGTCTAGAGCTCGATGGTAGTGATGACGAGGTCGAGTGCTTGCGGGTAAGGATGAGGGGGAAGGCCAACAAGGCAGATATCCTGCTGGGAGTCTGTTATAGACCACCTAGCCAGGAAGAGGAGGCAGACGAAATATTCTACCAGAGGCTGGCAGAAGTCTCCCAGTTGCTAGCCCTTGTTCTCGTGGGGGACTTCAACTTTCCGGATGTCTGCTGGAAATACCACACGGCAGAGAGGAAACAGTCGAGGAGGTTCCTGGAGTGTGTGGAGGATAACTTCCTGATGCAGCTGGTAAGCGAGCCCACCAGGGGAGATGCCTCGCTTGACCTGCTGTTCACGAACAGAGAAGGGCTGGTGGGAGATGTGGTGGTCGGAGGCCGGCTTGGGCTTAGCGACCATGAAATGGTAGAATTTTCGATACTTGGTGAAGTAAAGAGGGGGGCCAGCAAAACCGCTACCATGGACTTCCGGAGGGCGGACTTTGGCCTGCTCAGGACATTGGTCGAGAGGGTCCCTTGGGAGACAGTCCTGAAGGGCAAAGGGGTCCAGGAAGGCTGGGCGTTCTTCAAGAAGGAAGTCTTAAAGGCGCAGGAGCGGGCTGTCCCCATGTGCCGCAAGAAGAACGGGCGGGGAAGGCGACCGGCCTGGCTGAACGGGGAGTTCTGGCTGGGACTCGGGGGAAAAAAGGAGAGTTTATCACTTGTGGAGGAAGGGTCAGGCAACTCAGGAAGAGTACAGGGATTGCGTTAGGTCGTGCAGAGAGGAAATTAGAAAGGCAAAAGCCCGGCTAGAACTCAACCTGGCCACTGTCGTGAGAGACAACAAAAAATGCTTTTACAAGTATATTAATGACAAAAGGAGAGCCAAGGAGAATCTCCATCCTCTATTGGATGCGGGGGGGGAACGTTGCCACCAAGGACGAGGAAAAGGCTGAGGTACTCAACGCCTTCTTTGCCTCAGTCTTTAGTAGTCAGAGTGGTTATCCTCAGGGTACTCAGCCCCCTGAGCTGGAAGACAGGGACGACGAGCAGGATAAACCCCCCATAATTCAAGAGGATGAAGTTCATGACCTGCTATGCCACCTGGACGTTCACAAGTCTATGGGGCCGGATGGGATCCACCCGAGGGTACTGAGGGAGCTGGCGGAGGAGCTTGCCGAGCCGCTCTCCATCATTTACCAGCAGTCCTGGTTAACTGGGGAGGTCCCGGACGACTGGAGGCTCGCCAATGTGACTCCCATCTACAAGAAGGGCCGGAGGGAGGATCCGGGGAACTACAGGCCGGTCAGCCTGACCTCGGTGCCGGGGAAGATCATGGAGCGGTTGGTTTTGAGGACGCTCACGAGCCATGTCCGGGACAACCAGGGGATCAGGCCCAGCCAGCACGGGTTCATGGAAGGCAGGTCCTGCTTGACCAACCTGATCTCCTTCTATGACCAGGTGACCCGCCTAGTGGATGAGGGAAAGGCTGTGGATGTGGTCTACCTGGACTTCAGTAAGGCCTTTGACACTGTCTCCCACAGCATTCTCCTAGAGAAGCTGGCGGCTCACGGCTTAGACAGGTGTACTCTTCGCTGGGTAAAAAACTGGCTGGACGGCCGAGCCCAGAGAGTTGTGGTGAACGGAGTTAAATCCAGTTGGCGGCCGGTCACGAGCGGTGTTCCCCAGGGCTCAGTACTGGGGCCGGTCCTGTTCAATATCTTCATCAATGATCTGGACGAGGGGATCGAGTGCTCCCTCAGTAAGTTTGCAGACGACACCAAGTTGGGCGGGAGTGTTGATCTGCTCGAGGGTAGGAAGGCTCTGCAGAGGGACCTGGACAGGCTGGATCGATGGGCCGAGGCCAACTGTATGAGATTCAACAAGGCCAAGTGCTGGGTCCTGCACTTCGGCCACAACAACCCCAGGCAACGCTACAGGCTTGGGGAAGAGTGGCTGGAAAGCTGCCCAGAGGAAAAGGACCTGGGGGTACTGGTTGACAGCCGGCTGAACATGAGCCGGCAGTGTGCTCAGGTGGCCAAGAAGGCCAACGGCATCCTGGCCTGTATCAGAAATGGTGTGGCCAGCAGGAGTAGGGAGGTGATCGTGCCCCTGTACTCGGCACTGGTGAGGCCGCACCTCGAATACTGTGTTCAGTTTTGGGCCCCTCACTACAAGAAGGACATGGAGGTGCTGGAGCGTGTCCAGAGGAGGGCAACGAAGCTGGTGAAGGGCCTGGAGCACAAGCCTTATGAGGAGGGGCTGAGGGAACTGGGACTGTTTAGCCTGGAGAAGAGGAGGCTGAGGGGAGACCTCATCGCGCTCTACAACTACCTGAAAGGAGGTTGTAGCGAGGTGGGTGTTGGTCTCTTCTCCCAAGTAACTAGCGATAGGACAAGAGGAAATGGCCTCAAGTTGCGCCAAGGGAGGTTTAGATTGGACATTAGGAGAAATTTCTTTACTGAAAGAGTGGTCAGGCCTTGGAACAGGCTGCCCAGGGAAGTGGTGGAGTCACCATCCCTGGAGGTATTTAAAAGACGTGTAGATGAGGCCCTTAGGGACATGGTGTAGAGGGCATGGTGGTGTTGGGTTGACGGTTGGACACGATGATCTTAGAGGTCTTTTCCAACCTGTATGATTCTATGATTCTATGATTCTTCGGTTGTTGCTGGGTGGTGCTTGCACCGGGGACTTTTGGTTTCTCTTTTTGGCCTCCCATGCCCTGCCACGTGCAGGGGAAGGTGTAGGTGGAGGGGGGAGCACAGCCGGGGTGGTGGACCCAGCTGGCCAATGGGGTATTTTAAACAATGTGACATCATGCTCAGTATAAAAACCAGGTGTGTGTGGGGCTCGCCCCCGGTTTGTGACACGCGGTCGGTGAGCAGTTGCATTGTGCATTGCCTGCTTTGTATATTCTGTTATTGTTGTTGTTCTCATTGTTGTTATTACTGTTCTACTTTGTTTTATTTCAATTATTAAACTGTTTTAATCTCACCCCAGGAGTTTTCCTATTTGTGCCCTCCCGATTCTCTCCCCCATCCCACCGGAGGGGGCATGGGTGAGCGAGTGGCTGCGTGGGGTTTATTTGCTGGCTGGGGTTAAACCACGACAGTCCTTTTTGGCGCCCAATGTGGGGCACGAAGGGTTGAGATAACGACAGATTATTTAGAGCATATTAAGGCATTTATATCTGGTAACATATTAATTTGTTCTGCACCATGCTCTTGTTTTTACTGTACCTGTTAAAAATTGGAGTTGGGTTTTGTAGTCTGTTGTGCTCTGCAGTGATTAATGATGTTTTGCCTGGGAGATTCCTGAGTAAAACGCTGGCATTGGGGGTTATTTGGTATTTGGGATTCGTAATGAAGCCCTTTCTGCATTTCGGGTACCACCTCATGGAGACCATTAGCAATTATACGTCTTCCTCCGAGAGATTTTTTATGGAGGAAATAGAGAATGGCACCCTCACTACCTTCCTCTATGATGTCGTCTCCTTTGTTAAAATAACTTGCCAGTACCTTGAACATCCCTGGGTAGTTAAGATACATCTATTGGTACTCCTTGGGAATATTGTTGCGGTTTTATCCAAGGTTAGTAAGCAATTTAAGAATGTCATCCAGAGATCTGCCCCAAGGCTGGATAGTTATGAGTGGCAGGGCGAGTGGGATAGCATGGGCAAATGCCTAGGGCGATGGGCACCCCCAGTGTTCTGGAACTTCACCCCTGAACAAGTGCAGAACCCTGAAAAATTAGTAGAATATTTGGAAGAAGTATGCTGTCACCCTGGCCATTCTAGGGAGACGCAAATCACTACAATGTGCTGGGGCGTGGCCCATGCCTACCGAGCCCTGTTTAACACTACTCAGAACCCCCAAGGGGAAGAAAAGGTCTCTGCATCTGACGACAAAACAACAGGCCCTGCGGCTCCCCCGCCCCCCACAGCAGGCACGGCAGCTACTCTGCCCCTTGCGACAGAGAACCAACCCGTGCAAGCATTAGACGCCCCTATAAAAAAAGAAAATACCCAAGAAAATCAGCTCGTTTAGTAAGGGATGAAAATGAACCAGGGCCATCACGAGAACAGGAGGAGGAAGAGGCAGAACCCGTAAATGAGATGGTAACCACCCAATCCCTATCCCTGAGTGAGCTGCGAGATATGCGAAAAGACTTCAGCCGTTGTCCAGGCGAGCACATTGTCACCTGGCTGCTCCGATGCTGGGATAACGGGGCCAGTAGCCTGGAATTAGAGGGTGGGGAAGCCAAGCAGCTGGGATGCCTTTCTAGGAAAGGAGGCATTGACAAAGCCATTGGACAAGGGGCACAAGTCCTCAGCCTCTGGAGGCGACTCCTGTCAGGTGTGAAGGAAAGGTATCTCTTCAAGGAAGATGTTATATGTCACCTAGGCAAATGGATCACTATGGAGAGAGGTATCCAGTACCTGAGGGAATTAGCTGTCCTAGAGGTGATTTATGATGACCTGAAGAACGAGCAGTTATCCAAAGATACAGATGAAGTCCAGTGCACCTGACCCATGTGGCGGAAGTTTGTACGGAGCGCACCAGCGTCACATGCAAACTCATTGGCCATTTTGACCTGGAAAAATGGAGGCTTTACTCGCTTGGCTTGCTTGATTGCAGCGCATGTTTCACATTCATGGATAACCTGTGCAATAGCGTCCATGGTCAAGTCCACCCCTCGATCACGAGCCCATCTATATGTTGCATCTCTTCCTTGATGGCCTGAGGCGTCATGAGTCCACTGAGCTATAAATAATTCACCCTTATGTTGCCAGTCCAGATCCACCTGAGCCACTTCAATCTTAGCAGCCTGGTCCACCTGCTGGTTGTTTTGGTGTTCTTCAGTGGCCTGACTCTTGTGTATGTGAGCATCTACGTGACGTACTTTTACAGTCAGGTTCTCTACTCGGGCAGCAATATCTTGCCACAATGCGGCAGCCCAGATGGGTTTACCTCTGCGCTGCCAGTTGTTCTGCTTCTATTGCTGCAACCACCCCCACAGGGCATTTACCACCATCCATGAGTCAGTATAGAGATAAAGTACTGGCCATTTTTCTCATTCAGCAATGTCCAAAGCCAGCTGGATGGCGTTCACCTCTGCCAACTGGCTCGATTCACCTTCTCCTTCAGCAGTTTCTGCAACTTGGCGTATAGGACTCCATACAGCAGCCTTCCACCTCCGATGCTTTCCCACAAGGCGACAGGACCCATCAGTGAACAGGGCATATTGCTTCTCGTTTTCTGGTAGTTTGTTATATGGTGGGGCCTCTTCAGCACGCGTCACCTCCTCCTCTGGGGATATTCCGACATCTTTGCCTTCCAGCCAGCTTCTAATCACTTCTAAGGTTCCTGGGTGACTGGGATTTCCTATTCGGGCCCGTTGTGTGACCCACTTACTCCACGTAGCATCGGTTGCATGATGTGTAGAGGGGACGCTCCCTTTGAACATCCAGCCCAGCACCGGCCGTCGGGGTGCCAGGAGGAGCTGTGCTTCAGTACCAACCACTTCCGAAGCAGCTCGAACCCCTTCATATGCTGCCAATATCTCCTTCTCAGTTGGAGTGTAGCGGGCCTCAGATCCTCTGTATCCCCGACTCCAGAACCCTAAGCGTCGACCTCAAGTCTCCCCTGGTGCTTTCTGCCAGAGGCTCCAGGTAGGGCCATTCTCCCCGGCTGCAGTGTAGAGCACATTCTTCACATCTTGTCCTGCCCGGACTGGCCCAAGGGCTACTGCCTGAACTATGTCCTGTTTAATTTGTTCAAAGGCTTGTCGTTGCTCAGGGCCCCATCTGAAGTCATTCTTCTTCCTGGTCACTTGATAGAGGGGGCTTACAATCAGGCTGTAATTTGGAATATGCATTCTCCAAAAACCCACAATGCCTAAGAAAGCTTGTGTTTCCTTTTTGCTAGTTGGTGGGGACATGGCTGTTATTTTGTTGATCCCATCCATTGGGATCTGATGACGTCCATCTTGCCATTTTATTCCTAACAACTGGATCTCCCGTGCAGGTCCCTTGACCTTACTTTGTTTTATGGCAAAACTGTCCTTCAGAAGGATTTGGAATATTCTCTTCACTTTCTCAAAAACAGCTTCTACTGTGCTGCCCCATATGATGACGTCATCAATGTATTGCAGGTGTTCCGGAGCCTCACCCTGTTCCAGTGCAGTGTGGATCAGTCCATGGCAAATGGTAGGGCTGTGTTTCCACCCCTGGGGCAGCCGGTTCCAGGTGTACTGGACGCCCCTTCAGGGAAAGCAAACTGTGGCCTGCACTCTGCCGCCAAAGGGATGGAGAAGAATGCATTAGTGATATCAACTGTGGCCTATCACTTGGCTGCCTTTGACTCCAGTTTGTATTGGAGTTCTAGCATGTCCGGCATGGCAGCACTCAGTGGTGGCGTGACTTCGTTCAGGCCACGATAGTCTACTGTTAGTCTCCACTCTCCATTGGACTTTCGCACTGGCCATATGGGACTGTTAAAGGGTGAGCGAGTCTTGCTGATCACTCCTTGGCTCTCCAGTCGACGAATCAGCTTATGGATGGGAAGCAGGGAGTCTCGGTTGGTGCGATATTGCTGCTGGTGCACTGTTGTGGTAGCGATTGGTACCTGTTGTTCTTGGACCTTCAACAACCCCACAACAGAAGGGGTTGCCAAGAGAGCAGGCAAGGTGGACAGCTGTTTAATTTCCTCCATCTCCAGGGCAGCTATACCAAAAGCCCACCGATACCCTTTTGGGTCCTTGAAATACCCTCTCCTGAGGTAGTCTATGCCAAGGATGCACGGAGCCTCTGGGCCAGTCACAATGGGGTGCTTCTGCCACTCCTTCCCGGTTAGGCTCACTTCGGCCTCCAATACAGTTAACTCTTGGGATCCCCCTGTCACTCCAGAAATACAAATGGGTTCTGCCCCTTCCATAGCTTGATGGCATCAGGGTACACTGTGCACCGGTGTCTACGAGAGCCTTATACTCCTGTGGGTCTGATGTGCCCGGCCATCGAATCCACACAGTCCAGTAAAGCCGGTTGTCCCTTTCCTCCACCTGGCTGGAGGCAGGGCCCCTCTAGTCCTGGTCATCGTATTCGCTATCCACTTCTTGTAAGTATGAATCAGAAGTCCCTTTGTTAAGGTCGGAAGTGGAATCAGCCCTTCTACTCTGTCTGGGGAACTGGTCACTGGAGACTGGAGCAGCAGTTTTCCTGGAAAAAAACCCTTTTGTGATTGTTTTTCCTTGCAGCTCACGTACCCGTGCCTCTAGGATGAAGGTAGGTTTTCCATCCCACTTCCTCATGTCCTCTCCAAGGTCTCGCAGGTAAAACCACAGGGTGCCCTGTGGTGTGTATCCCCTATATCCTCTCTTGAGCAGGAGAATGCTGACTCCTAATGGCTCAGATACTGGTCCGTACATGTGGGGAGAAGGATCTGTCCGCTTTGAGTTGCCTGACCCGTTCTCCACAGCTGAAAGAAGGGAGGAAGAGAGACTTTCTTTGTATTGCCAGAGTTGGCCAGCCAATTAATCCCCTGTTTGTTCCTCTCCTTTCCACATCATTACTGCCAATGAGTTGGCATATGATGATGGTGCGCTCCGTACCAACTTCCTCCACATGGGCCGCGTGCTCTGGACTTCATCTGGATCTTTGGGCGTTTGGTCGTTGTCCAGGTCACTATAAACCACCTCCAGCACGCCTAGTTCTCTCAGGTACTGGATACCTCTCTCCATAGTGGTCCATTTGCCTGGACAATATTTAACATCTTCCTTGAAGGGATACCTTTCCTTCATGCCTGACAGCAGTCGCCTCCAGAGGCTGAGGGTTTGTGCCCCTTGTCCAATCACCTTGTCAATGCCCCCTTCCCTAGAAAGGGATCACAGCTGCTTGACTTCCTTCCCCTCTAATTCCTTGCTCCTGGCCCCATTATCCCAGCATCGGAGCAGCCAGGTGACAATGTCCTCGCCTGGACGACAGCTGAAATCTTTTCATATATCTCGCAGCTCACTCAGGGATAGAGATTTGGTGGTTACTGTCTCATTTACGAGTTCTTCCTCTCCCTCTGAGGAAGAGGAGGATTCCACCCGCTGAGTTCTTCCTTGGGGGAGAGCGGTTAGTTCTTCCTCTTCCTCCTCCCGTTCTCCTGATGGCCCTGCTTTAGAGTAGTCTGCCTCTGCGCTGGCAGGACAGTATGATTCTTCCTCCTGCTCCCACTTAGGAGAAGCTTCTTCATCCCTTTCTAAACGAGTTGACTTCCACTTCCAAGATTTATTCTTGTGTATAGGGGCGACTGATACCAACCAACAGGTTGGTTCTCTGGTTTAGTTTCAGTGCTTGTCGACAGCGATTGGGTAGCCGCAGTGCCTGTCGTTTTGTCATCAGATCCAGAGACCTTCTCTCCCCCTTGAGGGTTCTGAATAGTGTTGAACAGGGCTCGGTATGCATGGGCCAGGCCCCAGCAGGTTGCAGTGATTTGGGTCTCTCTGGAATTGCCAGGGTGACAGCATGCTTTCACCAAATATTTTACTAGTTTTTCAGGATTCTGCAGGGCTGAAGTTCGAAAACACTGGAGGTGACCACTGCCCTAGGCACTTGCCCATACTATCCCACACACCCTGCCACTCGTAACTATCCAGCCTCGGCGGAGGTCTCTGGGTGGTATTCTTAAATAGTTGTTTAACCTTAAACAAGGCCTGAAACACATTCAGGAGACATAGCAATAGGAACACGCTGGTTTGAACACCCCAAGGATATTCAAAATCCTCAAGAGCTATTGTAACCAGCCTGGAGGTGAAGGGGAAGGTGAAGGAAGCTTTCTCCCCCGTAAACTGGCTCTCCGAGGAGAAGAGGTAAAAAGTGTAATTATTAATAGTTTCCGAGAAATAGCTCCTGAAGCACAGGGATGACGGCAGTGCTGAGTACAATCCCATGATCAATACTTTTATCATACCATAAGCCAGTGTTACACAGTGTAGCAAAACGATAACCTTAATCCATCTCCCAGAGATGGATAACGGGGCCAGTAGCCTGGAATTAGAGGGGAGGGAAGACAAGCAGCTGGGATCCCTTGCTAGGGAAGGGGGCATTGACAAAGCCATTGGACAAGGGGCACAAATCCCTCAGCCTCTGGAGGCGACTCCTGTCAGGAGTGAAGGAAAGGTCTCCCTTCAAGGAAGATGTTATATGCCACCCAGGCAAGTGGACCACCATGGAGAGAGGTATCCAGTACCTGAGGGAATTAGCCGTGCTGGAAGTGATTTATGATGACCTGAACAACGAGTAATTACCCAAAGATCCAGATGACGTCCAGTGCACCCGACCCATGTGGCGTAAGTTTGTACGGAGTGCACCAGCATCACATGTAAACTCATTGGCCAGTATGACCTGGAAAAATGGAGAGGAACAAACGGTGGATGAATAGGCTGGCCAACTCTGGCAATACAAAGAAAGTCTCTCTTCTTCCCTACGGGCCTCCGTGTCTCCTGTGGGGAACATGTTGGACGTGCTAGCCGAAAAACTGTCCCGGGAGTTCCAGCAACTCAAAGAGGATATGTCCTACTCCCCACCTGCACGGGCCAGTATCACAGCTATTAGGAGTCAGCGTCCCTCTGCTCAAGATAGGAGACATCGTGGGTACACACCCTGGGGCACCCTGTGGTTTTACCTGCGTGACCACGGAGAGGACATGAGGAAGTGGGATGGAAAATCTACCTCAACCCTAGAGGCACGGGTATGTGAGTTGCAAGGAAAAACAACCACAAAAGGTTTTTTTTCCAGGAAAAATGCTGCTCCAGTCTCCAGTGAGCAGTTCCCCAGACAGAGTAGAAGGGCTGCTTCCACTTCCGACCTTAACAAAGGGACTTCTGATTCATACTTACAAGAAGTGGATAGCGAATACGATGACCAGGACTAGAGGGGCCCTGCCTCCAGCCAGGTGGAGGAAAGGGACAACCGGCTTTACTGGACTGTGTGGATTCGATGGCCGGGCACATAAGAACCACAGGAGTATAAGGCTCTCGTAGACACCGGTGCACAGTATACCCTGATGCCATCAAGCTATGGAAGGGGCAGAACCCATTTGTATTTCTGGAGTGACAGGGGGATCCCAAGAGTTAACTGTATTGGAGGCCGAAGTGAGCCTAACCGGGAAGGAGTGGCAGAAGCACCCCATTGTGACTGGCCCAGAGGCTCCGTGCATCCTTGGCATAGACTACCTCAGGAGAGGGTATTTCAAGGACCCAAAAGGGTACCGGTGGGCTTTTGGTATAGCTGCCCTGGAGACGGAGGAAATTAAACAGCTTTCCACCTTGCCTGGTCTCTTGGCAACCCCTTCTGTTGGGGGGTTGCTGAGGGTTGAAGAACAACAGGTACCAATCGCTACCACAACAGTGCACCGGCGGCAATATCGCACCAACCGAGACTCCCTGTCCCCATCCATGAGCTGATTCGTCGACTGGAGAGCCAAGGAGTGATCAGCAAGACTCGCTCACCCTTTAACAGTCCCATATGGCCAGTGCGAAAGTCCAATGGAGAGTGGAGACTAACAGTAGACTACCGTGGCCTGAACGAAGTCACACCGCCACTGAGTGCTGCCGTGCCGGACATGCTAGAGCTCCAGTACGAACTGGAGTCAAAGGCAGCCAAGTGGTATGCCACAATGGATATCGCTAATGCGTTCTCAATCCCTTTGGTGGCAGAGTGCAGGCCACAGTTTGCTTTCCCTGAAGGGGCGTCCAGTACACCTGGAACCGGCTGCCCCAGGGGTGGAAACACAGCCCTACCATTTGCCATGGACTGATCCACACTGCACTGGAACAGGGTGAGGCTCTGGAACACCTGCAATACATTGATGACATCATCGTATGGGGCAGCACAGCAGAGGAAGTTTTTGAGAAAGGGAAGAAAATAATTCAAATCCTTCTGAAGGCCGGTTTTGCCATAAAACAAAGTAAGGTCAAGGGACCTGCACAGGAGATCCAGTTTTTAGGAATAAAATGGCAAGTTGGACGTCATCAGATCCCAATGGATGGGATCAACAAAATAACAGCTATGGCCCCACCAGCTAGCAAAAAGGGAACACAAGCTTTCTTAGGCGTTGTGGGTTTTTGGAGAATGCATATTCCAGATTATAGTCATATTGTAAGCTGTCTGTATCAAGTGACCTGGAAGAAGAATGATTTCAAATGGGTCCGTGACAAACGATAAGGCTTTGAACAAATTAAACAGGAGATAGTTCAGGCAGTAGCCTTTGGGCCAGTCCGGGCAGGACAAGATGTAAGGAATGTGCTCTACACCGCAGCCGGGCAGAATGGCCCTACCTGGAGCCTCTGGCAGAAAGCACCAGGGGAGACTCGAGGTCGACCCTTAGGGTTCTGGAGTCGGGGATACAGAGGATCTGAGGCCCGCTACACTCCAACTGAGAAAGAGATATTGGCAGCATATGAAGGGATTCGAGCTGCTTCGGAAGTGGTTGGTACCGTAGCACAGCTCCTCCTGGCACCCCGACTGCGGGTGCTGGGCTGGATGTTCAAAGGGAGGGTCCCCTCTACACATCATGCAACCGATGCTACGTGGAGTAAGTGGGTCTCCCTGATTACACAACGGGCCCGAATAGGAAACCCCAGTCGCCCAGGAATCTTGGAAGTGATCACGAACTGGCCAGAAGACAAAGATCTCGGAATATCCCCAGAGGAGGAGGTGACGCGTGCTGAAGAGGCCCCACTGTATAATAAACTACCAGAAAATGAGAAGCAATATGCCCTATTCACTGATGGGTCCTGTCATCTGGTGGGAAAGCATCGGAGGTGGAAGGCTGCTGTATGGAGTCCTATGATGGTTGGACTCAATGATCTTAGAGGTCTTTTCCAACCTTAATGATTCTGTGATTCTATGATTCTATACGACAGGGTGCAGAAACTGCTGAAGGAGAAGGCGAATCAAGCCAGTTTGCAAAGGTGAAAGCCATCCAGCTGGCCTTGGACATTGCTGAACAAGAAAAATGGCCAGTATTTTATCTTTATACTGACTCATGGATGGTGGCAAATGCCCTGTGGGGGTGGTTGCAGCAGTGGAAGCAGAACAACTGGCAGCGCAGAGGTCAACCCATCTGGGCTGCCGCACTGTGGCAAGACATTGCTGCCCGAGTAGAGAACCTGACTGTAAAAGTACGTCACGTAGATGCTCACGTACCCAAGAGTTGGGCCACTGAAGAACATCAAAACAACCAGCAGGTGGACCAGGCTGCTAAGATTGAAGTGGCTCAGGTGGATCTGGACTGGCAACATAAGGGTGAATTATTTATAGCTTGGTGGGCCCATGACGCCTCAGGCCATTAAGGAAGAGATGCAACATATAGATGGGCTCGTGATCGAGGGGTGGACTTGACCATGGACGCTATTGCACAGGTTATCCATGAATGTGAAACATGCGCTGCAATCAAGCAAGCCAAGCGAGTAAGGCCTCTTTGGTATGGAGGACGATGGCTGAAATATAAATATGGGGAGGCCTGGCAGATTGATTATATCACACTCCCACAAACCCGACAAGGCAAGCGCTATGTGCTCACCATGGTGGAAGTAACCACCGGGTGGCTAGAAACATATCCTGTGCCCCATGCCACCACCATTAACACCATCCTGGGCCTTGAAAAGCAAGTCTTATGGCGACATGGCACCCCAGAAAGAATTGAGTCAGACAACGGGACTCATTTCCGAAACACCCTCATAGACACCTGGGCCAAAGAGCATGGCATTGAGTGGGTATATCACATCCCCTACCATGCACCAGCCTCTGGCAAAATCGAACGATACAACGGACTGCTAAAGACTACGCTGAGAGCAATGGGTGGTGGGACATTCAAGCATTGGGATACACATTTAGCAAAAGCCACCTGTTTAGTCAACACCAGGGGATCTGTCACTCGAGCTGGCCCTGCCCAATCAAAACCCTTACGTGCTGTAGAGGGGGATAAAGTCCCTGTAGTGCACTTAAAAATTATGCTGGGGAAGACAGTCTGGGTTATTCCTTCTTCAGGCAAAGTCAAACCCATTCGTGGGTGTCGTGGTTTAACCTTAGCCAGCAACTAAACACCACGCAGCCGCTCGCGCACCCCCCCACTCCGGCAGGATTGGGGAGATAATCGGGAGGGCACAAGTAGGAAAACTCGCGGGTTGAGATAAATACAGTTTCATAACTGAAATAAAACAAAGTAGAACAGTAATAATAATAATGATAACAACAACAATGATAGAATATACAAAGCAGGCGATGCACAATGCAACTGCTCACCACACGCCGACTGATGTCCGGCGTGTCCCGAGCCGCGAGAGCCCCCCCTTCCCAGACCACCCCTCCTATTTTATATATTGATTATGGTGTCATATGGTATGGAATACCCCATTGGCCGGTTGGGTTAGCTGTCCTGGCTATGCTCCCTCACAGCTTCTCATGCACCCGGAATAGCATGGGAGGCTGAAAAGTCCTTGACTATGTAAGTACTACTTAACAACAACTAAAGCATCAATGTGCCATCAACATTTCTCTCATACCAAAGCCAAAACACAGTGCCACACCAGCCACTAGAAAGAGAATTAACTCTATCCCAGCCAAAACCAGTACAGAAGCGAAAACAGTAAGACGAGAATAATATGTGTGTGACATTCCCCATCAAAAGGTAGACTGAGGGAGATACAAATAACATTTAATGTTGATCTTTTAATGCTTTAGATGCTTGAGCGCATTGGCTTCTAGTGCTTAGCATGTTGTGGTAAATAATAATGTGCTACCTCTATTTTTCCAAACCTGTTGTTCTCATCCATGCTCAAATATAATTCTTTGCTGCATGACTATAATCCCAGAATCTTTTTTTTCTGCACAACTCCAGTTTGACTTTGCTCACTTTACTCTGAAAGAGCAAACTGTACTTTTTCTGGCTTGTATATTGTTCATGATAACAGATCATATACCCTTCTCAGTTACATGTGGGTGACTTCATTGCCTTTATGCTCTTTCTTCAGTTAACAGTGTTGTACAGAGGGAACTCAGGACAGAATTTTCTCTACAGTGGAATCCCAGTGAGCAGTTCTGTCAACGATAGGCCAAACCCACTAGATTTGTGCTCTCTCTCCCAGAACTGAATGGACTTTATCATATTAATATAAATAAAAATGTATTCATAGCAGTAAAGTAAGACGCTGTTATGACTTTAAATATGCATATGTGTTGTCAAATGTAGTATAGGAAGGAGCTGAGGAAAGGTTTTTCACAGCAGACAAACACTTGAGTATTTCCTATTTAGCTCAGGCTTCAGAAAGAGAAGAAATCCATATAATCTATGGAATATAAAAAGTATTAGGAAGGCTTGCACTGTGATTTTCAATGATATGTGAGATCTAGTTCTTTTCCTTTAGCAACTTCTACGTCAGCCTTCTCTGGTCTGCTTGTGAAATCCATCCTCTTACATATGTATCAGGACTTGTGAGAATTCAAAACAGACCCTGCTACTCAGTTTAAAAAGTATCAGATGCATCTTAAGGAATATAAGTCTTCAGACAACATCAGATTCTCTGATTCTGACTTTGGGAACTAATGAGAACAATCTTCGTTTTATAGCAGTGACTAACAGGAAGAACACAAATGTGTAAACCTCAACAGCTGGATACTGATTTTTCACTTCTGTTTTCTCTCCTTAGAAGGTAAAACCAATCAAATTCCATTTTTATATGTTCTTAGGGTACAACAGAAAAATTTTATTTCAGGTGTCTCTTGTTCACAGTCTCTTACACACTTTGGCCATAACTTCTGCACTGCTGTGCCTACTGTGGTGGATGATCCTGCAAGATTTTTGTCTTGGCAGAGATTACAGCCCACAGACAGAAGTCAATGCATGAAACACTTGTGGAGAATGTAAGGGTATGTCGAAGGAGAGTGTCTGCTCCTTTAAGGGCATCTGGTCAAAGGAGCCATAAACAAGAACATACAGAGATAAACCAGACCAACACAGGATAAGAACAAACCTGGTCAGTCCCACTAATTGGTAAGGATATGTGGAATGTGATGATGTTCATTTTTTCAGTTAGGAGGATAAGGAAAGGGAGGGAGACAGACAAATAGAGTTATAAAACCTGACCAGTTAGCATTAACAAAGACAATAACCAGTAACAAACCTGGTCAGTCACACTAATTAATGGGCTATCAAGAAACTGCAGGCATACCGGGACTTTGCAACTGAATGCAAACCTGAGGGTCCAGAATGTTGCAGGGGGTCGGTGGAACTATGCTAGCTGATGAGGCAATGTGCAAGGGAAGGGGGAGCAGGGAGGAACAAAGACCGGGTAGAGAGAAAGGGGTATAAAAGGGGCTGGTCGCATGTAAAACGGGGCTGGTCTGTATGCTTCTTTGGCTGAGCCCTATGCCTGATCACTGCAGTCTGTCCTATCTTCTTATATCTTCTTATTAAATCTTTTCTTAACTCTCTCTCTATGTAATCTCGCTCTCTATCCCATGTGCATGTGTGCTGCAAGGGCTAAGTGCCAGCTACTGGTGAGACCAGCGTGAGTGGATTTGGGGCCAGCTACTGGAGTCAGACCGGAGGCATGGGCACCCCGCAGCCTGTGGTGTCAGCTACTGGAGCGAGTGGGGGGTGTCTGCCTGCAGCCACTGGGGAGGGAACAGTGTGTCCTGAAAACCAGCTACTGAGGGGGACTGATGTGAGTGAGGTGAGTGAAGGGCTCAGCACCGGCAGCTGGAGCAGGACCTCAGGTCTCAGCCTGTGTGCCTGGTGCTGGCTGCCGGGGGAGGAGCCGAGTGTCGTGTATCTTCCCCAAACCTGGTGTGCATGGGGGCGTGAGTGTGCAATTCACTAGCAAACTTTAAGCTGGACTAGCCAGCAAGTAGGAGGCCCTGGGTCCAGGCAGGGGTATCAGGTGGGCAAGGGTCAATGCTGATATGCTCAGGGGGACTTGTGAATGTGGAGTGCCTGTGGGATGATTGTGTGAGTGCATGCGTGTTTGCTAGCTAGCATCAAGCTGGACTAGCTGGCTAGAAGGAGAATCATGAAGCAGGATAGAGGGCCTGGGATCTGGGCAGTGGTATTGGAAAGACAAGGGGGCTGTGCTGGTATTCGGGGAATCCATGAATGTGCATATGCTTGTGACTCTAGAGTGTCGTATATGTGTCTTCACTAGTGAACTTCTGTCTCTGCCAGCCAAAGAGGAGGAAGGAGACTTGGCTGTCTGTGATTATGTTTTATGTGAGTCCTATATGTAGGTGCTGTTGAAGGCAGCATCTTGTCGGTGGCAGTCTGTGTAGTAAGCTGTGTCATTGTCCTCTGTGTGTGTGTGTGTGTCTGTGTGTGTGTCTCTGGGATACATACTCAGCTTTGCTACTGATTGAACCTGCAAACAGGAAAGCAGCAGATGCATCCCTCAGCCTGGCCAGAGACCCTGGGTCCCTGAGCACATCGGCATGAGCTCCAGTGGCCGGGCAGGAGGGAGTCCTTGGCTGGAGCTGTTGAAGGAGGCATTGTCATCTTAACATCCCTTAACAGAGAACATGGATGATGTCTTGTCATATTATTTCGACCAGCTAATCTGTCTGTTGTAGTGTTGGCTACATGACTTGTGATGGATAATTCTTGCAGAAGCTGTATTAATCACCTAGTTTCTACTTGTTTGACAGATTTCTGCTTCCCTGAGCAGCTCTTCTCATCACCTTCAAACTCTAGTGTGAATTAGCCTTCATCAATGGCCAGTATTTCAGATATTTCTCATCAACTCTTTGTAGCATTGCACAAACACTTTCCCATGTTACCCTGACACTTAATGTGTCCTAAAATTTCATTTACTTTTTTCATGACTGCGTTCTATGAATGTGATTCACTAAAATATCCAGTTGTTTTCAGTTGATACAGCTGGTAGCAGATTTTTTTCTAATTAATTCCAGTGTGCATCACTTTGTACTACTGTACTACTCAGTACCATTCTCATTACTCCTGTATTCAAGATGAATGGAATGCAAGTGTCTTAACACTACAATGCCCAGTCCTTTACTGATGAAGTCCTCCAGCACTGTGTCATCATCAAAAGTCTCCCTTCTGTGCTGAAGTAATTATTGAAAATTAGATCAACTAAGTTTGGTTCCACAGCAAGTAACACCTCTAGTCAACTCCCTCTGATGAAATAATTCTTTATCAAACAGGAGTATCAAGTTAATTTAAGGCAATCTACATTTGATAAAATGTCATTGTATTCTTATTATGTATTGCATTTCATCCCTTTATCATTATTTTTTTTCTTCTCCTCCCAAGATTCTTAATATAGGTGTTATATTAACATGTTATGTAGTCATACAAAAACCTGTCCTTGCTTTCTTAACCCTATGTTAAGTCCTTGATATAAATCAATATAAGATACGTCCCTTTAGCACTCATTTCAGCCTATGCAGACCTGAAGAAGGGCTAGTGTGCCAAAAATCCAGGAATGAAAACTGCAACAAAAGCTGTAAAAAGCTACATGAAACCCCGAGGACCCATTTTAGAAGAAAGAAACGGCCCCAATCCTGGAAGAAGGAGATATTTTAGATAGGAGAAACCTTATCCAAAGTAAACTTTTTTAAATTCTGAAAGGACTTTTCCCTATTTTTAAGCATTGTAGTGCAGAAGGCTGTTTAACATTATTATATAGATTCATTGGTCAGGAGACAGAGTCTCAGGGGAAGACTTGCATGCAGCAAAGACTGTAGTGTATCTGCTGAGGAGTCAGGGTGGGCAGGCAGGGTTTCCGAGAAGCACAGTAGCAACATTACCACTTACATCTTTTTGTGTGTGTTGTGGTTTAACCTGGCAGGCAGCCAAATACCACACAGCCGCTCGCTCACTCTCCCCCACCCCCAGTGGGACATGGAGAGAATCGGAAGGGTAAGAGTGAGAAAAACTCGTGGGTTGAGATAAAGACAGTTTAATAGAACAGAAAAGGGAAAATAATAATGATAATGATAGAATATACAAAATGAGTCATGCACAATGCAATTGCTCACCACACGCGCTGACTGATAACCAAGTAGCGATTGCTACTTCCTGGAACACGTCTACCATTCATATACTGAGCATGATGTCACATGGTATGGAATACCCCGTTGGCCAGCTGGGCTAGCTGTCCTGGCTGTGCTCCCTCCTCCCAGCCTCTGCGTTTGGTAGAGCACGGAAGCTGTCCTTGACAGGGTACTTAGCAACAACTGAAAACATCAGTGTGTTATCAACATTCTTCTCATACTAAATCCAAAACACAGCACTAGGAAGAAATTTAACTCTATCCCAGTTGAAACCAGGACATGTGCTTTTTCAAGTTGAATACATCCTTTATATAAAATGATCCTTTTTTTTAAGTTTCCCCAAAAAAGGCAGTTTCTATGGAAGATTTTCCAGAGGAAATTAAAAGCAATTCTAATCCAAACGTAATCTAATCTAATTCTAAATTCAGTTCTAATCCAATCAGTTTTAATTTCTAAGTATATATATTTGGTGGAAACAAGGGGAAAGGCCATACAAATGAATGACTGAACTCCAGCAGATTATCTCCTACTGAACCTGCATATAAAGGGTTAAAAGCCTTCCTATCTCTCTGAGTGCTGTAAAATTAGCCTTTAATATGAGGACTTGCTGTTCCTTCTTTTATTCTTTAACGTGCTCCTGTTCTTAATTCTTTACCACGTGATGCATCATAGTGTCCAGCAACCACTTAGCAAGACAGGTGAACCCTTTTTTTATGTGGTCTGTGCTGGATGAGGCAGCTCACATTTTTTTAAAAGTAAAGAAAAAAAAGGTAGCCTTGAAGTGATTCACAGTGACCCAAGGACAACACTTTTAGGGTTGCATCTCCGTCTGTTTTTTGGTTTTGGTTTTTTTTGCAATATACAGTAAAAGTAACTGCAACGATATATTGCTATAAACAGAGTCTGTTGAAAAATATTTCCCACACACAATTTTACCACACTTAAGTCCTCTTTATGAAAAGTAAAAGTTTTATTTTTTTTAAAAAAGGCAGAGGGGAAAAAAAGAAGTTTTTCAACATTTTAAAAAGGAAAAAGAACTAAAGGTAACTAGTTTGTCATTGCTTCCAGTTTCACTAAAAAGTAACAACCCCCAAATATTTCTGGAAATAATTAATATTGACATGTGTATATTTTAATGGATTAAAAAAGACATTTGAAAAAATTTGACTAGCTCTATTTAGAGCAGATAGTGAAATGCACTTACTCCACATTAAAATCTCTTTCCTTACCCACTCCCTTCTTTTTTTCCCTTGCTCTTCTGTTGGGAATTATTTCCTAGGAATAAATACCAAAACACTTCATTTGAAGCCTATTCAAATAAATGGGAGCCTTACCACTGACTTACATGTGTTTTGCACCAGAACATATGTTTGGTAGAGTTTACAGGAAGATCTGAAAGTCATCTAAAATGAAAACACACCATTCACTATCCAAGGAACCCACTGTGCAGACAAGGGACTGGCTTCTGCTTCTGTCTGTTAACATTACTGTAACTTCCAGGAGAACAACCTAAACACAGTAGGACCCGATTTTCCATTGACTTGCATCTTGTATAGCCATTTGCATGTTTACCTTGGTTAACCTTGTGGAATCTGATTCTTAAAACCACTCCTGTTGTTGTTTGTAACATGAATTACTATATAATGTTTCATTGTCCCTTCAAGAAAGGCAGAGAAATAACTCCAGAATAATAGTTGTTGAAAACAGATTGCAAAAAAAATTGTTTACTTTCTAGTTCAGCTCTTTCTTGCATGTGAACAATCTAAACAAAGACACAAGGGATGCATATGCATGGAGAATTAGATTTGCCTTAACTGAACAGGTACTGATTTTAAAAAGTTGTTCCTCAAAATATGCCCCTCATGTATACAGCTAATATTGCAAAGCAACAAACAATAAAACACAGTATCTGTAAAATATTGATGACTAGAAAAAACTTAGCTACTGAGATTGCAATTATTTCACAATAAAGGTGCAGTGATTTATTTGTTCTAATGTCTCTACTTTATGCACTTTCCATGTGAGAAGCAGGCATTGTTTATTTTGTTTCATTTGTTGTTGATTGCTGCATAAAGACTTTGGTAAATTCAGCTTTGTTCTTTTGAATTCATAGCAAACCTTCCAGAATAAATGTATTAAACAGTAGTTTCATGATGAAGGGGTTTACGTTAATCAGAACACAAGAACAAATAGGAAAATCAATATTTTGATTTGCGTGTTCTTTGTCATTCACAACCAAAGGAAAACACATCATAGTCTGAAAGCCCTTTAATTGTCTAAACAATTGAAATCACTGGACACTGCAACAGTTGTCTGTGGTAGGTGGTGTTAACAATGGAATTATTAATTATACGAGTGGGTTTTGCAACATCACTTAGACTATCAAAACATTAGGCATTACATTTTGCGGCTTGCAATGTTGATCATTCAGATTTAACGGAGCAGCATCTAAGGGTTGAACATACGAGATTTCAGAGAAGTGTTAAAGAATTTCTTTATTTCTTGTCAGATGTCCATTAGATATATGCATAGGGCTAAACCTTATCAAGTGGATTCCTTTCTGGTATCCCTATATTTTCTCATTTCACTGATAGCCACCAATATCTTAGAAAAGTGAAACTAGGGTTTCCTATCTAAACCATGATGAAACGTGATGTAATGATGATTTGGGCCCTGATGGGATGCACCCACGAGTGCTGAGGGAGCTGGCAGATGTCATTGCGGGACCACTCTCTATTATCTTTGGTCGATCATGGTGACTGGGAGAAACTCCTGAAGACTGGAGAAAAGCAAATGTCACTCCTATCTTCAAGAAGGGCAAGAAGGAGGACCCAGGGCCAGTCAGCCTCACCTCGATCCCTGGGAAAGTGATGGAGCAGCTAATCCTGGAAACCATTTCCAGGCACATGAAGGACAAGAAAATCATCAGGAGTAGTCACCATGGCTTCACCAAGGGGAAGTCATGCTTGACCAACTTGATAACCTTCTAGGATGAAGTGACTGGCCTGGTAGATGAGGGGAGAGCAGTGGATATTGCCTACCTAGAGTTCAGTAAGGCTTCTGATACTGTCTCCCATAACATCCTCCTATAGAGAAGCTGTTGATGTATGGTCTGGATAAGCAGACAGTGAGTTGGATTGAAAACTGACTGAATGGCCGGGCCCAGAGGGTGGTGATCAGTGGCACAAAGTCTAGTAACTAGCAGTGTACCCCAGGGGTCAATACTGAGGACAATCCTGTTCAATATCTTCCTTAATGATCTGGACGATAGGGCAGAGTGTACTGTCAGCAAGTTTGCTGATGACACAAAACTGGGAGGAGTGGCTGATATGTCAGAGGGACCTTGACAGGCAGGAGAAATGGGCTGAGAGGAAGTTCAACAAGGAGAAGTGCAAAGTCCTGCACACCTGGGGAGGAAAAATCCCATGCACCAGTACATGCTGGGGGCCACCCAGCTGGAAAGCAGCTTGGCAGAAAAGGACATGGGGGTCCTGGTGGACACCAAGTAGAACACGTGCCCTTGCCGCAAAGACTAATGGTATCCTGGGCTGCATTAGGAAGAGTGTTGCCAGCAGGTCGAGGGAGGTGATCCTTCCCCTTTATTCAGCACTGGTGAGGCCACACCTGGAGTCCTGTGTCCAGTTCTGGGCTCCCCAGTACAAGAGAGATATGGACATATTGGAGAGAGTCCAGCAAAAGGCCACGAAGATGATTAAGGGACTGGAGCATCTCTCCTATGAGGAAAGGCTGAGAGAGCTGGGACTGTTTAGCCTAGAGAAGAGAAGGCTTGGGGGAATCTTATCAATGTATATAAATACCTGAAGGGAGAGTGTTAAGAAGACGGAACCAGGCTCTTTTCAGTGGTGCCCAGTGACAGGACAAGAGGCAATAGGCTCAGACTGAAACACAGGAGGTTCTGTCTGAACATCAGGAAACCCTTTTTTACTGTGAGGGTGACTGAGCACTGGAACAGGTTGCCCAGAGAGGTTGTGGAGTCTCCCTCCTTGGAGATATTAAAAAGCCATCTGGACACGGTCTTGGGCAACTGGCTCTAGGTGGCCCTGCTTGAGCAGGGGGTTCAGACCAGATGACCTCCAGAGGTCCCTTCCAACTTCAACCATTCTATTATTCTATGATTCTATAATTCAGCTACATTCTCCATAACATTATAGTATCCAAATTTCATGCACAATTTTATTTTCCCTAATATTTTACTGCAGATTTTATTTAAAATCTTTGAAAATTGTTATTATTCCCCAAAAAAGTGAAAATTCTTTGTCAAAACCATAGTTTTTAAAAAACTATTAATTGGACTTTGTAGATTTGAAATGAGATCACCTAGGATTTATGCCGCAATTAGGAAGTGAGATTTCACTGACTAGACCTGAGCTTTGGACAAAAGTTTTATGAACTACAAATCTGGGAGGAGCTTATTGCCAATTATACCTCTTGTATTTGTATTTGGGAACTTGGGGAAGTGGAAATCAAATCATTATTCCTTAGAACAAAGAATGGAGGAGAATGCATGAGAGTTGCTCATTATGTTTTCTAGCCTTTGCAATGCAAAGTACCCTTCCTCAACCACCCTATAACCATGTTGGAATATTCTATTGTTGCAAACCTACCACAGGGAAAAATTTGGAAAAAGGTCTTGACTGGGTTCTTGGACACTGTAATGGGTTGCAACACTGACAACCTGAAATTTTAGGGAAGCTTATAAAGTGGACAAACAAGCAGAAACTGTGGTCTCTCTCTGTAACACAGCTCAAAGTGCACCTGACAGTGTGCTCTCGATAGACGCAATGCTGATAGTAGACATGCTGAACTTTAGCCTGGGGCACACAAGGGGAATTAGAGAGTCTCTGTGCATGCTTAAAAAGATTGCTCAGAGAAGAGACATCTGAATTTATTAGGAGCAAGGGTGTCTTTTGAGGAAGGAATGGTCTCTACCATAAGCAGAAAGAAACAGACTGCTGTAATGAATATTGAAAAAGCTTAAACTATGAGCTGGGGAGTGCATACAGCAAAAAGACAATTCAGCTAGGGATATATCCTGGTTTCAGCTGCGACAGTTAAATTTCTTCCTAGTGCTGTGTTTTGGATTTAGTATGAGAAGAATGTTGATAACACACTGATGTTTTCAGTTGTTGCTAAGTACCCTGCTAGTCAAGGACTTTTCAGCTTCCCATGCACAAGAGGCTGGGAGGGAGCATAGCTGGAACAGCTGGCCCAGCTGGTCAACGGGGTATTCCATACCATGTGACGTCATGCTCAGTATATGAATGGTAGGCGTGTCCAGGAAGTAGTGATCACTGTTTTTTGGGCATTGCTTGGCGAGTACACTCATTTTGTATATTCTATTATTATTATTATGTCCTGGTTTTGGCTGGGATGGAGTTGATTTTCTTCCTATTAACTGGTATAGTGCTGTGTTTTGGATGTAGTGTGAGAATAATGTTGATGACACACTGATGTTTTGGTTGTTGCTAGGTATTGTTTATGCTAGTCAAGGACTTTTCATCTTCCCATGCCCTGCCAGATGTGCAGGGGGCTGGGAGGGAGTGTGGCCAGGACGGCTGGTCCAGCTGGCCAATGGGCTATTCCATACCATATGACGTCATGCTCAGCATATAAGGCTGGGTGAAGAAGAAGGAGGGGGAGCATTCGGAGTGATGGCGTTTGTCTTCCCAAGTAACCGTTACGCCTGATGGAGCCCTGCTTTCCTGGCGATGGCTGAACACCTGCCTGCTGATGGAAGTAGTGAATGAATTCCTTGTTTTGCTTTGCTTGCGTGCGCAGCTTTTGTTTTACCTATTAAACTGTCTTTATCTCAACCCACGAGTTTTTCTCACTCCTACCCTTCCGATTCTCTGCCTGTCCCACTGGGGGGCGGGAGGAGTGAGCGAGCGGCTGCGTGGTGCTTAGTGACCGGCTGGGGTTAAACCACAACAGTCCTTTTTGGCGTCCCTGGGTGGGCTCGAAGGGTTCGAGATAACGACAGGTTTGATTGGAATGTGCTAGATGATTGAATTTATAGCTGTTACTGCTGTTTAGCTATTAATTTGCAGGCTCTTGTGCTTGCCATGGGGCTTGCTTGCCTTAATGAGTATTAGAGTCTAGTGCTCGTTAGTGGCTGCTTTTTTGCTCTCGCTGCTTGCTGTACTGCTGCACTGCTTATCGTCTTACTGTGCTGTGCCTGGGAACATTCTGATAACATCAATGGGGATGCGCCTGGGCTGGCAGATGGCCAGGGCATCGCTGCTGCTTCTGTGCTGCTGCACTGGACAGGCTGGAACTCCAGTGTGAACTCGAGTCGAAGGGACTGTGACCTGTGGCTGAGTCCACGCGGGAGCAGGACACCCCGAGGCGTCTGTGACCGAGGATAAGCCCATGCCCAAGCAGGTACATCTCGAAGCGTCTGTGGCCGTGATTATGTCCGTGCCGCAGCAGGTATACCACTGAAGGGATTGTGGCCTAAGGATAAGTCCACGCTGGAGAAGGTACACCTCGAAGCATCTGTGGCCATGGATAAGTCCATGCTGCAGCAGGTACACCTTGAAGCGTCAGTGGCTGTGCATGAGGTCATGCTGGAGCACCTCAAAGCATATGGCCGTGGATAAGCGCATGACAGGGGAGGTACACCCCTGGAGAGATTGCAGCCATGGGTAAGGCCATGTTGGAGCATGTAAGTAAGGCCATGTTTACTTCTGAAGGGACTGTGGCCCATGGAGAAGGCCACGCTGGAACCGGTGCACCTCGAAGCGACTGTGGCTGTGGATAAGCCTGTGCCACAGCAGGTATACCCCTGGAGAGACTGTGGCTCATAGGTAAGGCTCCACTTGGAGCAGGTACACCCCTATGGGACTGCAGTCTGTGGATAAGTCCAAGCCAGAACAGGGGCAAGGGGAGGAGTTCATTGCAATGTTAAACCCTATGGTCTGGCCCAAAGGGACCAGGGGCGGAGATTGTAATGGAAATACCTTTAAATTGCTGTAACCCATGATTTGAGTTGCATGTTATAGGAATTACTATAGCAGGAACCACCTGAACCAATGGAGGACAAGCTTTACAAGAAGCAGCGCAAGTGCAGCAGTGACCCGACCTGAGCCGGCTTTGATGCCCAGTAACTCCACGCAACGCACCACCTCTGCTGACCTGAGTGACCACCATAACAGATGGAGCCCAAAGTCATGGACTAAATGAACGCAGTGGACATTTTGTGGACATTTATGGATATTTTATGGACATTTTACAGGGGTGGTCCATAGACTAAGGGAATGATATCTGTGTATTATATCAAAGGATGGGAAGGGGGATGGTGGGTAATGAGAATGTATTGGATAGTGTGGGACCTGAGCATGATGTAAATGGTATGGAATAAGGGGCGGATACTGTCCTGGTTTCAGCTGGGATGGAGTTGATTTTCTTCCTATTAACTGGTATAGTGCTGTGTTTTGGATGTAGTGTGAGAATAACGTTGATGACACACTGATGTTTTGGTTATTGCTAGGTATTGTTTACGCTAATCAAGGACTTTTCATCTTCCCATGCCCTGCCAGATGTGCAGGGGGCTGGGAGGGAGCGTGGCCAGGACGGCTGGCCCAGCTGGCCGATGGGCTATTCCATACCATATGACGTCATGCTCAGTATATATATGCTGGGTGAAGAAGAAGGAGGGGGGGCATTCGGAGTGATGGCGTTTGTCTTCCCAAGTAACCGTTACGCGTGATGGAGCCCTGCTTTCCTGACGATGGCTGAACACCTGCCTGCCGATGGGAAGTAGTGAATGTATTCCTTGTTTTGCTTTGCTTGCGTGCGCGGCTTTTGCTTTCCCTATTAAACTGTCTTTATCTCAACCCACGAGTTTTCTCACTCTTACCCTTCCGATTCTCTCCCCCATCCCACTGTGGGGGTGGGGGGAGTGAGCGAGCAGCTGTGTGGTGTTTGGCTGCCTGCTGGGTTAAACCATGACAGGATAATAACAATACAAATGAAATTATGAATCCAAACACTTGAATTGAAACTGAAATTGAATTTTTTAGGTGATATGGGAGCAAAGAGGAGAGAAATCCAGTAAGGTAACAGAGGTCAGTGTAAATGACCCTTGAAAATCCCTTTGTGTCCTCCCTCTCTCCTTGTCTCCCTTCTTCCCTTCCTACTTTCCTTCCTTCCTTCCTCCCTTCCTCTCTTCCTCCCTTACTCCTTTCCTCTTTCCTCCCTTTCCTCCCCACTCCCTCCCATCTTCCTTCCTTCCTCCTTCTCTCCCTCCCTTCTTCCTTCTCTTTCTCCCTTTCCTCCTTTCCTCCTTCATCTCTTCCTTCATTCCTCCAGCCTTCCCTTTCTCCCCTCCTTCTTCCTTCTTTCCTCCCTCTCTCCCTTCCCTTTTCCCTTCCTCATTTCCTTGCTCCTTTCCTTCTCTCCATTCTTTCTTCCCTCCCTCCCTTCCTCCTTTCCTTCCTTCCTTCCTCCCTACCATCTTTCCTTCCTTCCTTCCTCCCTACCATCTTTCCTTCCTTCCTTCCTTCCTTCCTTCCTTCCTTCCTGGCCTCCTGCTTTCCTTCCTCCCTCCCTCCCTCCCTCCCTCTGTCTCTTCCTCCCTCCCTCCCTTCCTCCTTTCCTTTATTCCTCTGTTCCTTCCTCCCTTCCTCTCTTCCTCCCTTCCTCTCTTCCTCCCTTTCTTCCCTCCTCCTGACCTCCTTTCCTCCCTCCTTCTGACCTCCCTTCCTCCTGTTCTGTCTCCTTCCCTCCCTTCCTCCCATTCCTCCTCACTCCCTTCCTCTCTTCCTTCTGCCATCCTTCCCTCCCTCCCTTTCTCCTTTTTATCTTCCCTCCCTCCCTCTTTCCTCCCCCCCTTTTCCTTCCTTCCTTCCTTCCTTTCTTTCTTCCTCCCTCTGTCCCTCCATTTCTCCTTTGCTTTCTCCTTCCCTCCCTCTCTCTCTTGCTGTCCTCTCCCCTCCTCCCTCACTTCCTGTCCTCTCTCCCCACCTTCCTTCCTCCCTCCCTCCCCTTCTATCTTTCTTCCTCCTTTTCCTCCTCCCACTCTCCCCTTCGATAAGCTCTACTAGAGATAGGAAGATTTTTTTAAAAGTCTCCATTCAATAAAAAATCATACAGAACTAGTGCAAATGTATTCTGTTTGACATTTCAGACAGCTTTCAAAACAGTATTTAGCTAAAAAAACCCCCTGCTACTTCAGTAATATTGATTATGGTTTAATACAAATTAATAAATAACACCTAAAATGATTATATTACTGTTACAGACTTTTAAGAAATCTGACAGAATCCACTGCAAACTCATCTTCTCATGGGATCATAACCTGAACATAGAAATGTGCTCTGGGCTAAACTCTTACCAGGAAAGATCAAAGTTAATCATATATTTGTTATCAATTAAAAGCACATTTTCTCACCAGAGACTTCAAATTTTAAAGAGCACCTTACACCATTGAAAAATAACCCAATATGAACACGACTGAGTCAGAAAGTACCTTTTAATGATTTTGAGTTTTATGGTGTCTCATTTAGCTCTATCCTTAGCCATGCCCACCTGCACATTCCTGCTCTACCCTTGCTGAGACTCCTCTGGAAGTGAGGTGAAGCTCTTTGAGCCCGGTCTTGGCCGGAGCTGGTCATGACAGAAGCTGACCTTTAAAGCCATGCTGTTTTCAATGAGTGTATTATCAACACAGTTTTCATCACAAATTCAAAACATAGCACCATACCAGCTACTATGAAGAAAATTAACTCTATCCCAGCCAAAACCAGTATAGGAATAAAAGGAAGATTCAGAAATTACAATATGCCTATGAAGACATTTCCTTTTATTTTCTTGTAGGCTGGTTGGTTTTCCCGGTTCTTGTACAATGAGAAATAATATATAATCATACTTTAGATACATTGTCTATGCATTAATTTTTTCAAACTCTATAATAATGTCCTGTCTCCTGCATCTTTTCAAAAATGGCCTAATTTATTTATGTTGTCTCATGAGGACGCATCTCACATCTTTGATCACCAGATGACCAGAACCACTCTCTGTATTCAACATGTGACCTTGCCATGGATTTATAGAAATGTTTTCTATTTTCTATTCATTTCCTAATATTCCCAACATTTTATTTGCTTATTTCATTCATGCAGAGCACTGAATTGACATTTTCAGAGAATTACCCAGAATGACACTGAGTGTTAACAGTCAATTCAGAGGTCATCACTATGTAAGAGCTCATCACTGTGCCCATCATTCTTTATTTCAAATGGGAATACTTAAAAAACTAAAAGTGGTCACAAATCTTTGGAACTTTTGCAGTAAAATGATCAATGCCCCTGAAAATGATGGCAATTAGAAAGTTAAGACTCTAATTTAAAATTATTCTCTGCTACTAAAAGCAATTTAAAATATTTTTCTTGAAGTAATCAAAATGTTATTTGTTACACTGAAAAAGTACAAGCTAACAAGCTTATAATCTACTTTACACGGAGGTTGTTTTTAATTTCATGACTGGAAATAAAGTGCTAAATTTGTGTTTACAGTGTTAACTCGGGCAAAAAAAAATCTTTATTCAGGTGTGTATCTTTCTTTTCGCTTGTTCTTCTCAGGAGCAACATTTTGGCTTTTCCTATGGCAGGATTAATATTACTGTTAAAGAATATCAGGCATATTTTTGGTAAGGAGAGATAAACCGCTGATTTAAGCAGAATCTAATGCACCACAGTGATATGAAAGAACACGCCAATATGCATTACAGGCTGTTCTCCACATCTGGTCTTAAATTATTTATCAGATATTTGTCTCTGTTTTTTCCTCTCAGTCTCAGCAGGAAGATCTCTAGAAAGTTCCTTGCTGTCTACAGTATATTTTTCCAGATAAATGATGACATAAAAAGTCATGCAAGGGACTGTGTTTTTCCACTGCCCAGTACCATCTTGACTGGGACTTCTGGACATTGCTATGATGGAAAGTCCTAATCCTGCAGAGGTTGTAGGAATAGTATAGTTAATTTCAGTGGGCTAACTTGGCAGAAGTGAACTTATGCACATGTACAAAGTTGTTGTTGGACTGGGGCCTGCATGCTAAATAACAGAGACAGTGTGGACCAGAAAGCTGTAGAGGTGTTAAAAACTGAAAATATTAATTTCTTCCCTTGTGAAAAAATCAATTTGCATGAATCTTTCCACACAATCTCGTTGCTCTGCTCTGTCATCCAAATCATATTGTCAGCTGGCCTATTTAATGCAACACAAACTTAAACACATTTGACTACGTATGTATCCCTTGCATTCAGCCATACCAAATGAAAATTCAGCATATGGTAAGACCAAAACTAAAAATAAAACTATTAAAGAAAGAATATGATAAATTCAAAGAAATATGGATAAATAAATTGAAGCTATGCTACAATTAAAATATGTGTAGCGGATTAAACCTTATCTGGCAATTACTATTACATGGCATCCAAAGGAATTTAATTGTGGGCTTGACTGTCTAGACATTGACTCAGGCTATAGTCTGGGGATTTGGGGCAAGTTCTTCTAACATTACAGGGAAAAAAGTTCTCAGAAAATGTCGTGGTTTAACCTGGCAGGCAGCCAAATACCACGCAGCCGCTCGCTCACCCCCCCCCGCCGGGTGGGATGTGGGAGAGAATCAGAAGGGTAAAAGTGAGAAAAACTCGTGGGTTGAGATTAAAGACAGTTTAATAGGGAAAGCAAAAGCCGCGCACGCAAGCAAAGCAAAGCAAGGAATTCATTCACCACTTCCCATGGGCAGGCAGGTGTTCAGCCATCGTCAGGAAAGCAGGGCTCCATCACGCGTAACGGTTACTTGGGAAGACAGACGCCATCACTCCGAACGTCCCCCCTCCTTCTTCTTCACCCAGCCTTATATGCTGAGCATGACGTCATATGGTATGGAATAGCCTATTGGCCAGCTGGGCCAGCCGCCCTGGCCACACTCCCTCCCAGCCCCCTGCACATCTGGCAGGGCATGGGAAGATGAAAAGTCCTTGACTAGCGTAAACAATACCTAGCAACAACCAAAACATCAGTGTGTCATCAACGTTATTCTCACACTACATCCAAAACACAGCACTATACCAGTTAATAGGAAGAAAATCAACTCCATCCCAGCCAAAACCAGGACAGAAAATCAGAATATTCAGTGATTCTGTGAAATGGCATCTAAAGAACAAATTGCCTCCTTTGTCTGAAGCCTGCTTGATCACAGTGGGGGTCTTGATCTGAAAAAACCTGAAGATGTCAGACTGTATAAACAGTCAGGAAAAAATAAGTTTCATAAAGGTTCCCACTCTGAAAAATTATATGCTACTTTCAAAATGCTTTGCCATATTTAAAATTGTAATTATACTCTTCTCCTTAATGATTTACACAGCATATGTTTACAAGTTTTAGCTGACATGACAGTACACAGAACATTGTACATTTGGTAACAACAGCTAAAAAATGATGGCAACAACATCTGAACTTGACTGTTAACATTGCCCAAGTATTTTAGAATACAAAGTACACCTTGTGCCAGTGGTGGTCCCCTCCCTTTCTCCATATAATAAATTAAATTGGCTTTTTTTCCCTCTAGTCTGCAATCCCTATTAGTTCAGCCCTTCTGATTTTATTTCGTGATTTTTTTGTTGTTGTTTTGTTTTACTTGTCATTTTCCCTAGATATTTTCTTAATGGGGGGGAGAATCTTATTAGTAGAAATGTTGTATACATATTGTAGGTCGAGTTTCAGTGCAGAGTGAATTTTAATAGTTTGGTTTTAAAGAACTGTAATGGAACAGAGGTTTAGCAATGAGATTATGGAGCCTTTCAACCTTAGGTCTGTGGCTGAATACAAGACCACATCTGTAGTGGGTGAAATTTATTATACTTTAATAGCTGTTTTATGAGTATATAAAATGATGTGGTGGCCACAGCCTGCCTGTCAGTGACCAAACATCACTGCCTCCTTGGCAGTTTCAAGGAGTAATTCAAGACCTGAATGTAAATGGAAAGGATTTGTCCTTTTTGATCTTTTAAGATCAAGGCAGACATGTGGGAAACACATTCATGGATTACTGACAAGTTGTTGTCAAGTTGTTCTGCCCAAAAAGTGAATGAAAGCAAGTTTTCAGCACTCTGCTGAGGAGCACAGGCACAACAAATACAGAGCATTGTCTAAGCCACCGCTGCCAAGAAGCTTTTAAGATGCAAACATAAGTGGAACAGGACACTCATCTGACACTCTGTGAAAAAGACACTAAACAAATATAGGACCATATGGTCTCTCACCCTCTGGGCCTCCAAGGTTGGGAGACCTACTGAAAAAGGGAGTTCAATGTCTTGAGGGAGAAATTGCCTTACTTAACAGCTGTTCCTCTGGCATTTCTGAAGAATGCACTAGAGAAAGAAAAAAAAAAAAAATTCTTGTGAAAAGTTTTGGTCTTGCTGAAGTGACATCACTGACAAAAAATGTTGTACAGAAATATTTATGATCATCTCTGCTGCTGATACACATGTTCACTAGACCATCTTCTCCAGCTAACATTCTCCCAAGAGAAGAGCTTCTGTTTCTTATTAACAATTCACACACATGGGCAACTGCTTAGAACCAAAGAAGCAAATAATTACCTAAACTGACAAAGCTGACAGTGCACATCTAAGTATAAGTAAGACAGGACATTAGTTTAACTGGCAGAATCAATGCACTTTCTTTCTTATGCATAGTTGTTACACAGTGTTCTTTTAAAGGTTAGTTATAAAGTTTTGATATCTTCTATCCCCCAACCATGGATTCTGTCCTTTCTTTATAATGTCCACCCTAATGAAATGCAAAACCCTTTGTTTCCTAATGATAATTCAAATCTCATGAAAGACAAAGACCTATTAAGAGATAACCTGGCACAAATTCCTTCAGGATATAAGTATTCTCTAGCAAACTATGAGGAGACAGCCATGCAATGATTCCCCTTTCATCAGTGTAATTGTCATGAAATATTCAACCCAGGAACACAAAAAGATAATTTGGTGCCTGAGGAAACAGGGTTAGATTCAGAGTTGGTGTGGGGTTGTATAGCTCCACTGAAATAAATCAGAAAGAATACTGTTCAGGGTAACTTGTTAAAGCAAAATTATATATAATTTATACTAGCTTTTGCATAAGCAATATAGCATCAGTGAAGTTGCCTCTCATAGCCCTTTGAGAACAGAAAACCAGGAAGTGTGGATAGGAGTAATAGCAAAAGTGATTATTTGCTTGGACAAACCAATCAATCAGTGGAATGCATTTAACTCCTTTCTAAGGTAGAACTGGGAAATTTTGCATTCTCAGTTGTCAGTGGCCACAAACTATTCTAGAACAGTCTTCTGGGGTCAATCTTATTTTGTTTATTGTCCATGCCATGCAAGAAGTCAAACATAATTAATGCTGCCCACTAACAACATCCCACTGCTCAGAGAACAGGGATTCTCTTCTAAGATATCTTAATTTGTTTATGGTTTTCACTAACCTTAGTGGAGTTAAAGTAGTAGAGTATCTATTTTAATATCTCTGATCAGCTCATAGATAATTAAAAATTCCCATGAGAAAATACCTTTTCCTTTCAACATGAGTATCCATCTGAAACAGTAAATGGGGGAAAAAAAATCACAAATAAGGTCAAGTTTAGTTAGAAAGAATCAGAATTCATTTTATTGCAGCATGTGCCTCAGTTAGTGCACATCTTTAGATAACAAGGTAATTTCTATGAAAGATGCTTTATTATAAGAATTCTTCAGTTGTAGAAAAGAATTTGGGTTATCTTATACCTTTTATACTCTTGGTATTGTATTTTTAAAGCACTTTAAAACACACTGATTTAGAAATAATAGTGTTGTGGATATGTAGGTAAATGGGAGAAGTATAATTCATATGGAGCCTAGAACAACAGAACTCATAAAATAAAATGAGTAACGGGTAGACAGTATTTAGGATTTTCTCCAGGGCATACTGAAAATGCTACATGAGTTCAGTTTGCATATGAGATAGAGGCCTGGCCTTCTTTTGTGTTTTTCTGACACCTTGCATCCTTGTAGCAATGCAGTAATACAAACAGCAAACTCAGGTCCATTCCTGTGCTGCTCTATTGGCCTATTTAGTTGGTACCCAGCAAGCTCTGAAGGCTATCCATGTCTAAGATAAAGATAAGGTCAGCTGATGCTTGATTTATCATGGAGCAGAAGTGTCAAATTCCAGTCACTTAATGGTATGGGTTTGTTTTTTGCCTAGGTATTTAGTATTTAACCAATATTTGACTTAATCTAGAGAGATTCAGAAGAATTTAATTGTGGATGAAGCTGTTTGTCATGGCATCTGAGACATTTCTATGTGCTAAAAGAACACACTGGCTATGCTGCAGGTAGAGGGTTAGATCCTATTTTAGGGATTTCAGTACAAGGCCAAAAATGCAGATCCACATGACACAGTGCTGAATCAGTGCAAACTCCCTCTGCTCCTTTAATCTCATTTGAAATATTTTTGAAGGGGTGATTTTCTCCTACTAGACTTTAGGGTAACTTCAGTATCATGTGTCTTGCCCTCACTAGCATATAAAACTGGAATAAACACCACAGAGTGTGCTCTTGCAAAAGCGACAGAAATGTGAGCATGTGTTCACATTAATGCAGGTCAGATCTGTTCTACAGAGAGATTGGTAGCACACAGGTGCAGCATTAATGATCATGGAAAAAAGGCCACAGCTCATCTCATCTTAGCATAGTTTTCATGAGACATTTGCAGGTCAGCTTTAGAAGAGGATACAAGCATGCTGAAAGCAATAATTAACACTCCCCAACACAATTAGATTTAATGTACACTTTACCACTTTGGTTAAAAGAACACAGTCAAGATTTTTAAAGAGATTCCCTTGAAGAACTAATATGCTCTTTCTCCTCTGTGAGGGCAACGTTCTGAGATTTCATTCTTTTCCACCACAAATGCCTGTCACTCTCCAGCAGGCACTGGAAAACATCACACCCTGTCATATTACATATAAGATGATTCTTCACACCCATATTCCATTAGTTTTGAAGATTACTCTTCTACTGCATTCATTTTCAGATGTTTTAAAACCTGAGCTTTCACATCAGACAGTTCCATCCAGAGTATCTAGTGAAGAGGAGCTTTCCTCCCCTGTACGTACCATCCCTTTTGGCACAGTCTCTTCCTTCTATATCAAGAACTGGTAGGGGAAGAAATGAACTAGAAGAATAGAGACCATAGATATATAGAACAATGTCAAAGGAAGGCTTGTCCTATAACAACACTTTAATAATCACAATAATCTGTAAAAATGTCACATATACAATTATCCCTTTCTCTGTTTGGTTTTTTGGGGGTTTTTTTGTTTGTTTTTTTTTTTAATGGTGTGATGAGCATCTATTAATGCTTAGGCAAACCTCAGTCATCTGAAGCTAGATACATATATAGATAGATATTTATGTCTATCTATATATATATATATGTATATTTACAATTCACATTCAGACATCTAAAAATATGTCTGATATTCTGTTGTGGTTTAACCCAGCAGGCAGCCAAACACCACACAGCTGCTCGCTCACTCCCTCCCCTCACCCACAGTGAGATGGGGGAGACAGTCAAAAACAAAAAGTAAAATTCGTGGATTGAGATAAAGACGGTTTAATAGAACACAAAAGGAAGGGAAAATAATAATAATAATGATGATGATGATGATAGAATATACAAAATGAGTGACGCACAATGCAATTGCTCACCACCCACCGACCAATGCCCAGCCACTCCCAGAGCAGCGATCGCGCTCCCTGGACAACTCCCCCTAGTTTATATACTGAGCATGACATCATATGGTATGGAATACCCCGTTGGCCAATTGGGTTAGCTGTCCTGGCAATGCTCCCTCCCAGCTTCTTGTGCACCTGGCAGAGCATGGGAAGCTGAAAAGTCCTTAACTAGCGAAAACACCACTTACCAACAACTAAAACATCAGTGTGTTATCAACATTCTTCTCTCTCCTGGTTCCAGCTGGGACAGAGTTAACTTTCTTCCCAGTAGCTTGGGGGGCGTGCTGTGTTTTGGGTTCGGTGTGAAAGGAGCGTTGATGGCCCATTGATGCTTTGGCTGTTGCTGGGTGATGCTTGCACCGGGAGGGGGGAGCACAGCCGGGGTGGTGGACCCAGCTGGCCAATGGGGTATTCTATACCATGGGACATCATGCTCAGTATAAAAACCAGGTGTGTGGGGGGGCTCGCCCCCCGTTCGTGACACGCGGTCGGCGGTCGGTGAGCGGTTCTGTTGTGCATTGCCTGCTTTGTGTATTCTGTTATTGTTGTTGTTCTCACTGTTATTATTACTGTTCTACTTAGTTTTATTTCAATTATTAAACTGTTTTTATCTCTGCTCAAGAGAGGAGACATCGTGGGTACACACCCCGGGGCACCCTGTGGTTTTACCTGCGTGACCACGGAGAGGACATGAGGAAGTGGGATGGAAAACCTACCTCAGTCCTACAGGCACGGGTACATGAGTTGCAAGGGAAAACAACCACAAAAGGGGGTTCTTCCAGGAAAACCGCTGCTCCAGTCTCCAGTGAGTTCCCCAGACAGAGTAGAAGGGCTGATTCCACTTCCGACCTTAACAAAGGGACTTCTGACTCATACTTACAAGAAGTGGATAGCGAATATGATGACCAGGACTAGAGGGGCCCTGCCTCCAGCCAGGTGGAGGAAAGGGACAACCGGGTTTACTGGACTGTGTGGATTCGATGGCCTGGCACATCAGATCCACAAGAATATAAGGTTCTCGTAGACACCGGTGCACAGTGTACCCTGATGCCATCAGGCTATAAAGGGGCAGAACCCATTTGTATTTCTGGAGTGACAGGGGGATCCCAAGAGTTAACTGTGTTGGAGGTGGAAGTAAGTCTAACCGGGAATGAGTGGCAGAAGCACCCCATTGTGACAGGCCCAGAAGCTCCGTGCATCCTTGGCATAGACTACCTCAGGAGAGGGTATTTCAAGGACCCAAAAGGGTACCGGTGGGCTTTTGGTATAGCTGCCCTGGAGACGGAGGAAATTAAACAGCTGTCCACCTTGCCCGGTCTCTCAGAGGACCCTTCTGTTGTGGGGTTTTTAAAGGTCCAAGAACAACAGGTGCCGACCGCTACCACAACAGTGCACCGGCGACAATACCGCACCAACCGAGACTCCTTGATCCCCATCCATGAGCTGATTCGTCGACTGGAGAGCCAAGGAGTGATCAGCAAGACTTGCTCACCCTTTAACAGTCCCATATGGCCAGTGCGAAAGTCCAATGGAGAGTGGAGGCTAACAGTAGACTACCGTGGCCTGAACGAAGTCACGCCACCACTGAGTGCTGCTGTGCCGGACATGCTGGAACTTCAATACGAACTGGAGTCAAAGGCAGCCAAGTGGTACGCCACCATTGATATCGCTAATGCATTCTTCTCCATCCCTTTGGCGGCAGAGTGCAGGCCACAGTTTGCTTTCACTTGGAGGGGTGTCCAGTACACCTGGAACCGACTGCCCCAGGGGTGGAAACACAGCCCTACCATTTGCCATGGACTGATCCACACCGCACTGGAACAGGGTGAGGCTCTGGAACACCTGCAATACATTGATGACATCATCGTATGGGGCAGCACAGCAGAAGAAGTTTTTGAGAAAGGGAAGAAAATAATTCAAATCCTTCTGAAGGCCGGTTTTGCCATAAAACAAAATAAGGTCAAGGGACCTGCACAGGAGATCCAGTTTTTAGGAATAAAATGGCAAGATGGACGTCGTCAGATCCCAAAGGATGTGATCAACAAAATAACAGCCATGTCCCCACCAACTAGCAAAAAGGAAACACAAGCTTTCTTAGGCGTTGTGGGTTGTTGGAGAATGCATATTCCAAATTACAGCCTGATTGTAAGCCCTCTCTATCAACTGACCAGGAAGAAGAACGACTTCATATGGGGCCCTGAGCAACGACAAGCATTTGAACAAATTAAACAGGAGATAGTTCATGCAGTAGCCCTTGGGCCAGTGCGGGCAGGACAAGATGTAAAGAATGTGCTCTACACGGCAGCCGGGGAGAATGGCCCTACCTGGAGCCTCTGGCGGAAAGCACCAGGGGAGACTCGAGGTTGACCCTTTGGGTTCTGGAGTCAGGGATACAGAGGATCTGAGGCCCACTACACTCCAACTGAGAAAGAGATATTGGCAGCATATGAAGGGGTTCAAGCTGCTTCGGAAGTGGTTGGTACTGAAGCACAGCTCCTCCTGGCACCCCGACTGCCGGTGCTGGGCTGGATGTTCAAAGGGAGGGTCCCCTCTACACATCATGCAACCGATGCTACGTGGAGTAAGTGGGTCGCACTGATCACACAACGGGCCCGAATAGGAAACCCCAGTCGCCCAGGAATCTTGGAGGTGATCACGAACTGGCCAGAAGGCAAAGATCTCGGAATATCCCCAGAGGAGGAGGTGACGCGTGCTGAAGAGGCCCCACCATATAACAAACTACCAGAAAACGAGAAGCAATATGCCCTGTTCACTGATGGGTCCTGTCGCCTTGTGGGAAAGCATCAGAGGAGGAAGGCTGTGGTATGGAGTCCTATACGCCATGTTGCAGAAACTGCTGAAGGAGAAGGTGAATCGAGTCAGTTTGCAGAGGTGAACGCCATCCAGCTGGCCTTGGACATTGCCGAACGAGAAAAATGGCCAGTACTTTATCTCTATACTGACTCATGGATGGTGGCAAATGCCCTGTGGGGGTGGTTGCAGCAGTGGAAGCAGAACAACTGGCAGCGCAGAGGTAAACCCATCTGGGCTGCCGCATTGTGGCAAGATATTGCTGCCCGAGTAGAGAACCTGGTTGTAAAAGTACGTCACGTAGATGCTCACGTACCCAAGAGTTGGGCCACTGAAGAACACCAAAACAACCAGCAGGTGGATCAGGCTGCCAAGATTGAAGTAGCTCAGGTAGATCTGGACTGGCAACATAAGGGTGAATTATTTATAGCTCGGTGGGCCCATGACACTTCAGGCCACCAAGGGAGAGATGCAACATATAGATGGGCTCGTGATCGAGGGGTGGACTTGACCATGGACACTATTGCACAAGTTATCCATGAATGTGAAACATGCGCTGCAATCAAGCAAGCCAAGCGAGTAAAGCCTCTTTGGTATGGAGGACGATGGTTGAAGTATAAATATGGGGAGGCCTGGCAGATTGATTATATCACGCTCCCACAAACCTGACAGGGCAAGCGCTATGTGCTCACCATGGTAGAAGTAACCCCAGGATGCCTGGATACATATCCTGTGCCCCATGCCACCGCCTGGAACACCATCCTGGGCCTTGAAAAACAAGTCCTATGGCGACATGGCACCCCAGAAAGAATTGAGTCAGACAACGGGACTCACTTCCGAAACACCCTCATAGACACCTGGGCCAAAGAGCATGGCATTGAGTGGGTCTATCACATCCCCTACCATGCACCAGCCTCTGGAAAAATTGAACGATACAACGGGCTGCTAAAGACAACACTGAGGGCAATGGGTGGTGGGACATTCAAGCATTGGGACACACATTTAGCAAAGGCCACCTGGCTAGTCAACACTAGGGGATCTGTGAATCGAGCTGGCCCTGCCCAATCCAAACCCTTACATACTGTAGAGGGGGATAAAGTCCCTGTCGTGCATATGAGAAATATGCTGGGGAAGACGGTCTGGGTTACTCCTGCCTCTGGCAAGGGAAAACCCATCCGTGGGATTGCTTTTGGTCAGGGACCTGGGTGCACTTGGTGGGTGATGAGAAAGGATGGGGAAGTCCGGTGTGTACCTCAAGGGGATTTAATTTTGGGAGAAAATAGCCAATGAACTGAATTGTACGATGTTAGTTATTACATAGTACTGTATGTCATCACTTCTATGGTTACCATATGCCATATTAACAGTATTACAGTAAGAATCACCCAGATTAATGTAGGATGAACTCCGATGAAACTGAGCAAGGTGCAACAATGATAGAACCGGACGAGCGCCCAGAAGTGGCCTCCGCATGCAAGAGCCCGACACCACACACCATCTCTCCTGCCCTGCAAGACTGTTACGACAGGTGGAACCCGAAGTCATGGACTAAATGAACTCAACGGACGTTTTAGAGGGATGGCCCATGGACTAAGGGAATGATATCTCTGTGTGTGTATATATATCAAAAGGCAGGGAAAAGTAGCGGTGACTAATAGGAATGTATGGGAAAATGTGAGACCTGGGCATGATGTAGATGGTATAGAATAAGGGGTGGATATTGTCCTGGTTCCAGCTGGGACAGGGTTAACTTTCTTCCCAGTAGCTTGGGGGGTGTGCTGTGTTTTGGGTTCGGTGTGAAAGGAGCGTTGATGGCCCATTGATGCTTTGGCTGTTGCTGGGTGATGCTTGCACCGGGAGGGGGGAGCACAGCCGGGGTGGTGGACCCAGCTGGCCAATGGGGTATTCTATACCATGTGACACCATGCTCAGTATAAAAACCAGGTGGGGGGGGGGGCTCGCCCCCCCGTTCGTGACACGCGGTCGGCGGTCGGTGAGCGGTTCTGTTGTGCATTGCCTGCTTTGTGTATTCTGTTATTGTTATTGTTCTCATTATTATTACTGTTCTACTTAGTTTTATTTCAATTATTAAACTGTTTTTATCTCAACCCGGGAGCTTTCCTACTTGTGCCCTCCCGATTCTCTCCCCCATCCCACCGGAGGGGGGTGATCGAGCGGCTGCGTGGAGTTTATTTAACTCTATCCTATCCAAAACCAGGACATATTCCCAGGTGATGAACACTACATCTGTGGGAGTTGAAGTTACTTAGTATCTCTGAAATCCAAGTCACTTACTGGGTTGCCTAAATATTGATTTATATGCTTCACTTTAGACACTCAAGTTTGACATCTTTGTCCTTAACTGGTACTTTCTTCTCTATACATCCAGTGCTAAACATGTCAGTAAGAACAATCTTTCGCTTTATTTTTCTCCTTCTTAACTTCCTCCTCAACTAGTTTCTCATGTTTCCCTTATGTCCTGTTTCTTTCACACTCTCACTTATCAGTTTCCACTCTGCAACATATTGTTGTAAATATCAAATTAAGATTATCCCTCATTTGAAGTGTTTATGGTTCTCCAATCCAAATATGTTATCTCTATGACTTGTATTATTGGTTAAGCCATATAGAAAAAAATCCAATTTACTGGAGATTTTCCTGTCTTCAGTTCTGCCTCTCTGGCTGATTATACTGGACATCTGATGGCTGCATCAGTCTTTGCACGATAAATCCTTTTTAAGCAGTCTGCTCTGTACCAGTGTTACCAACATCAAATATCTTTAATTGTCCGTTCTTCCAACATATAATTTTATGCATGGGTTGGCTCTGCCCTGCACTTACCTCCCATAGAGAAGCCCTTTTTAATAGGAAATTGGCCACCTCGCATATTCCTGATAGTTTATGAGCATCATAGATTGGTTTTAATTAGTATTGAGAGCCAAGAGGACTGGAGTAAATAGGACACAACACCAAGTTTTCAGGTGAAAGAAAGCCTGCCCACTCAAACACAGTGTATGCTGTTTCATGGAGAGAATATCTATATTGTCTTTGGAGTCCTACCACAGCCCTTGGACCTCTAAAAACCTATTGATCCCACAATGAGGCATCAGTCTTTTCCTGAGTTATCCATGCCTGATGGTGTTGCACAAGGTACAGAATTAGTCTAGCTAATCACGCACTACACCGTTTTCATTTTAAAACATTAGGGGAAGAGGGCTCAGCATTTGTTTGGAGAGCAGCAGACCAATAGAAAGGAGGCTACCTTGGCATCAAAACAGTCTACAGAAAGGATGTGGAGACATCAGGGAGCAGTGAACACTGAGTGGTGAAGAAATAAAATGAAAAGCAAGTATCGTTTCCCTGTAGGCCAGATACAAGGTTACCTTGACCAGCTGCGCTCTGAAGAGGGTAAGATGCTGTTGTGGGTTAATCCTCATAGGCAGCTAAGCACCACACAGCTTAATGGTTACTTAGGAAGAGAAATGCCATAACTCTGAACATCCCCCTTCCTCCTCCTATCCCTGAGCTTTTATTGCTGAGCATGACGTCATGTGGTATTGACAGCTGACGGGGCCCAACTGACCAAGTGGAGCAAGAGTGTCCTGGACAACAAGCTGGCTGGACTTATAAACAAAGCTTTAAACTAGATTTAGCAGGGGAAGGGGATGGAGCTCTAAGCACTAGAGAAGAGCCAGGGGCTGCTGAGGCATTAGGAAGCAACAGGGAAACACCTGTGAATTGCCTCAAGGGAATTAGGGCAAGCTCCTCTAAAAAGGTGATGTAGCCGATAGCACAGCTGAAGTGCCTCTATACCAATGAATGCAGCATGGGAAACAAACAGGAGGAGCTGGTAGCCACTGCCCAGATGGAAAACTATGACCTGATTGCTATCACAGAAACTTGGTGGGATGAATCGCATGATTGGAGTGCTGTGATTGAAGGAGAGGTGGGGGAGTTGCCCTCTATGCCAAAAACAGGATTGATTGCACAGAGCTATCTTTGAAGAACAGCAATGTGCAGGTCGAGAGCTCATGGGTGAAAATTAGAGACCAAGCCAACAAAGGAAACTTTGCAGTTGGTGTCTACTACAGGCCACCCAATCAAGAAGATTGATGAAGAGTTCTTTCTACAACTGCAGGAAGCATCACGCTCGCAGGCCCTGATCCTGATAGGGGACTTCAACCACCCGGACATCTGCTGGAAAAGCAGCACAGTGAACTGCAAGCAGTCCAGGAAACTACCTGAGTGCATTGAGGACAACCTCCTAGTAAAGGTGATGGAGAGCCCGACCAGAGGAGAGGCACTGCTGGGCCTGTTGCCACTAATGCGGAAGAACTTATCGGAGAGGTCAAGATTGGGCTGCAGCGATCATGCCCTGGTAGAATTCTCAATCTTGAGGGGTACAGGATGGGTAAAAAGGAGAGTCAGGACCCTAAACCTCAGAATGGCAAACTTTCAGCTGTTTAGGGCGCTAGTGCGTGGGATCCCTTGGGAAACTGCCCTCAGAGGCAAAGGAGTGAACAAGAGCTGGGAGATATTTAAAGACATTTTTCTTAGGGCCCAAGAGCTCTCAATCCCAATGTGCAAGAAGTCAGGCAGGGGAGGCAGGAGGCCAGCTTGGCTAAGTCAAGACCTCTTAGCCAAACTAAAACACAAAAACAAAATGCATAGGCAGTTGAGGCAGAGATACACATCCTGGGGAGATTATAGGGATATGACCCGGGAGTGCAGGGAGGGGATCAGGAAAGCCAAGGCACAGCTGGAGCTTAACTTGGCTAGGGATGTGAAAGAAGGGTTTCTTCAGGTACATAGGACGACAACGGAAGATGAAGGAAACTGTACCCACCCTGATGAGCGAAACGGGACACCTGGCTACAACCTACATGGAGAAGGCTGAGGTACTCAATGACTTTTTTGCCTCATTCTTCACTGGCAAGTGCTCTAGCCATGTTGCCCAACTCACAGAATCCAAAGGCAGGGACTGGGAGAATGAAGTACTGCCCACCGTAGGAGATCAGGTTTGAGACCATCTAAGGAACCTGAAGGTGCACAAGTCCATGGGACCTGATGAGATGCATCCAAGGGTCCTGAGGGAACTGGCAGATGAAGTTGCTAAGCCACTATCCATCATATTTGAGAAGTCGTGGTAGACTGGTGAAGTTCCCGCTGACTGGAAAAGGGGAAACATAACCCCCATTTTTAAAAAGGGAAAAAAGGAAGACCCAGGGAACTACAGGCCAGTCAGTCTCACCTATGTGCCTGGCAAGATCATGGAGCAGATCCTCCTGGAAACTATGCTAAGGCACATGGAGGACAGGGAGGTGATTGGTGACAGCCAGCATGGCTTCACTAAGGGCAAATCGTGCCTGACAAATTTGGTGGCCTTCTACGACAGGGTTACAGCATTGGTGGATAAGGGAAGAACGACTGACGTCATCTACCTGGACTTATGCAAAGCATTTGATACTGTCCCGCACAACGTCCTTGTCTCTAAAATGGAGAGACATGGATTTGACGGATGGACCACTCGGTGGATAAGGAATTGGCTGGATGGTCGCAAACAGTTGTGGTCAATGGCTCAATGTCTGGGTGGAGACCAGTGATGAGTGGTGTCCCTCAGGGGTCCATATTGGGACCAGTATTATTTAACATCTTTGTCAGGGACATGGAGAGTGGGATTGAGTGCGCCCTCAGCAAGTTTGTGGATGACACCAAGCTGAGTGGTGTGGATGATACGAAAGGGCAAAGCTCAGTTAGGGTTGAAACTGGACAGTGTTGTGTCAGAAAACAAGAAAAGCTTTTTTAAGTACGTTAATAGCAAGAGGACATCCGGGAAAACATTGGACTGATGCTTGTTGAAGATGGTCACCTGACTAATAGGGATGAAGAAAAAGCAGAGGCATTCAATGCTTTTTTTGCCTCAGTCTTTAATAATACTGATAGACGTTGGTCTACCCGGTCCCCTGAGTTGGAGGACCACGAGTGTGGGAACAGTGACTTTCCATTTGTGGACATTGAAATTGTAAAGGGACTGTATCAGCTGAATGTTCATAACTCCATGGGGCCCGATGGGATTCATCCCAGAGTACTGAAGGAGCTAGCGGGTATTACAGCAGGACCCCTCTCAATCATCTACCAAAGGTCTTGGGAGTCTGGGGAGGTCCCCGCTGACTGGAAGCTAGCCAATGTTATTCCAATTTACAAGAAGGGCGTGAGGGAAGACCCAGGAAACTACAGACCTGTTAGTCTAACCTCAGTTCCTGGAAAAATTATGGAGAAGATCATACCGGGTGCTATTGAAAGGCATTTAAAGAACAATGCAATCATCAGGCACAGTCAACATGGGTTCACAAAGGGAAAGTCCTGTCTAACTCATTTGATATCCTTCTATGATAAGGTCACCCGCCTAGTGAATGAAGGGAAGGCAATGGATGTAGTTTTTCTGGATTTTAGTAAGGCTTTTGATACGGTCCCTCACAGCATCCTTCTGGACAAGTTGTCCAACTGTGAGATGAGTGGGTTCATGATGCGCTGGGTGAAGAACTGGCTGAAGGGCAGAGCTCAAAGGGTTGTAGTGAATGGGGCTACATCTGGCTGGCGACCGGTCACCAGTGGAGTTCCTCAGGGCTCAATCCTAGGGCCAGTTCTGTTCAATATTTTTATCAGTGTCCTGGATTCGGCTGGGATAGGGTTAAATTTCTTCCTAGTGCTGTGTTTTGGATTTAGTATGAGGAGAATGTTGATAACACACTGATGTTTTCAGTTGTTGCTAAGTGCCCTCCTAGTCCAAGGACAGCTCCCGTGCCTACTGACTGAGCTAGGTACACGAGATGGGAGGGAACATAATCAGGACAGCCAGCCCAGCTGGCTAATGGGGTATTCCATACCATGTGACGTCATGCTCAGTATATGAACGGTAGGCGTGATCCAGGAAGTACCGATCGCTACTTGGTTATCGGTCAGCGCGGGTGGTGAGCAATTGCGTTGTGCATCACTCATTTTGTATATTTTATCATTATCATTATTATTTTCCCTTTTTCTGTTCTATTAAACTGCCCTTATCTCAGCCCACGAGTTTTTCTCATTCTTACCTTTCCGATTCTCTCCCCGTCCCGCTGGGGGGGGTGGGGAGTGAGTGAGCAGCTGCGTGGTATTTGGCTGCCTGCCAGGTTAAACCACGACAGTCCTTTTTGGCGCCCAACGTGGGGCTCAAAGGGTTGAGATAACGACACATCTGACCCGAACGGGTTAAAACAAATTTGTTATAAGCATTCATTATATCAGTTTAGTACTCGATGTTCACAATGTTGATTTATTTGCTCTCAGAGTTGTTGGATCTGTTTTTGGAGTTGTGGTATATAGCACCTTACTGGCTGTCTATACTGCTGATTATCAGTTTTTATGTGGGGTTGGTCATCTCTGGGAAATGGATTAAGGTCATTGCTTTGCTATACTGTGTGACCTGGCTTTATGTTATGATAAAATTATTGGTCACGAGCCTGTACTCAGCACTGCCATCATTCCTGTTCTTCGGGAGCTATCATTTGGAAACTATTAATAATTACACTTTTTACCTCTTCACCTCAGAGGATGAATTTAGTGGGGAGACAGGATGGGACACTTTCTCCCACTTGTTCACCTTCCCTCCCATATCTTCAGAAACTCCTTTTTCTTCTATCCTCTTCATGAAGACATCCACAATATACCCTGAGAATTTTGAATATCCTTGGGATGTTCAAACAAGCATGATCATATTGCTATGTCTCCTGAATGTGGTTCAGGCCTTGTTTAGAGTTAAACAGCTATTCAGGAATACTGTCCAGAGATCAACCCCGGCAACAGACACGGTGACTACTCAAACCCCCACGACAGGCATTGTAGCTACTTCAACCCACACGACAACTACTGTGGCTACTCAAACCCCTGCGACAGGCACCGTGGCTACTACAACCCCCACGACAACCACTATGGCTACTCAGACCCCGGCAACAGTCATTACAGTTACTTCAACCCCCGCAACAGGCACTGCAGCTACTCAAACTCCGCCAACAGTCACTGCAGTTACTCCAAACAGTGCGACAAGCACTGCAGCCACTCAAACCCTGGCAACAGTCACTACAATTACTCCAACACCCGTGACAGGCACTGCATCTACCCAAACCCTCGCGACGGGTACTACAGCTGAACCAGAGGACCAACCGTCGCTGGTATCCGTTGCCCCTGTACAGAAGAAGAAATCTTTGAAGCGGAAGTCAGGTCGTTTAGAAAAGGATGATGGAAAAGCAGGGCCATCACCAGGAGGGCAGGAGGAAGAGGAAGAACTCATAAACGAGACGGAAACCACCCGATCCTTATCCCTGAATGAGTTGCGAGATATGCGGAAAGATTTCAGCCGTTGTCCAGGCGAGCATATTGTTACCTGGCTGCTCTGATGCTGGGATAATGGGGCCAGTAGCCTGGAATTAGAGGGGAAGGAAGCCAAACAGCTGGGATCCCTTTCTAGGGAAGGGGGCCTTGACAAAACAATTGGAAAAGGGACACAGGTCCTCAGCCTCTGGAGGCGACTGCTGTCAGGCATGAAGGAAAGGTATCCCTTCAAGGAAGATGTTATATATCGCCCAGGCAAATGGACCACTATGGAGAGAGGTATCCAGTACCTGAGAGAATTAGCCCTGCTGGAGGTGGTTTATAGTGACCTGGACAACAACCAAACGCCCAAAGATCCAGATGACGTCCAGTGCACCCGACCCATGTGGCGGAAGTTGGTACGGAGCGCACCAGCATCGTATGCCAGTTCATTGGCAGTATTGTCCTGGGCAGAGGAAGAAGCACCAACGGTGGATGTCTTAGTTAGCAGACTCCTCCTCCCTTGTCTCGGCTGTGGAGAAGCTGTCCCGGAAGGTCCAGCAACTCAAAGAGGGTATGTCCTATTCTCCACCTGTATGGACCAGTATCTCAGCCATTAGGAGTCAGCGTTTTTCTGATCAAGAGAGAGGATATAGAAAGTACACACCACGGGGCACCCTGTGGTTTTACCTGCGTGACCACGGAGAGGACATGAGGCAGTGGGATGGAAAACCTACCTTGACCCTAGAGGCACGTGTACGTGAGTTGCAAGGAAAAACAATCACACAAGGGGGTTCTCCCAGGAAAAATGTTGCTCCAGTTGTCAGGAAAAACCTGTCTCACAACGGTCCAGTTTCCAGTGAACAGTTCCCTAGACAGAGTAGAAGGGCTGATCTTACTTTGGATTGTAATTGCAGTGAAGAAATTCTTAACTCACTTTTGCAAGAAGTGAGAGATGGATACTATGACCAGAACTAGAGGGGCCCTGCCTCCAGCCAGGTGGAGGAAAGGGACAACCAGGTTTACTGGACTGTGTGGATTCGATGGCCTGGCACATCAGACCCACAGGAGTATAAGGCTCTCGTAGACACCGGTACACAGTGTACCCTGATGCCATCAAGCTATGGAAGGGCCAGAACCCATTTGTATTTCTGGAGTGACAGGGGGATCCCAAGAGTTAACTGTATTGGAGGCCGAAGTGAGCCTAACCGGGAATGAGTGGCAGAAGCACCCCATTGTGACTGGCCTGGAGACGGAGGAAACAGCTGTCTACCTTGCCTGGTCTCTCAGAGGACCCTTCTGTTGTGGGGTTGCTGAAGGTCCAAGAACAGCAGGTACCAATCGCTACCACAACAGTGCACCGGCGGCAATATCGCACCAACCAAGACTCTCTGATCCCTATCCATGAGCTGATTCGTCAACTGGAGAGCCAAGGAGTGATCAGCAAGACTCGCTCACCGTTTAACAGTCCCATATGGCCAGTGCGAAAGTCTAACGGAGAGTGGAGACTAACAGTAGACTACCGTGGCCTGAACGAAGTCACGCCGCCACTGAGTGCTGCCGTGCCGGACATGCTAGAACTCCAATACGAACTGGAGTCAAAGGCAGCCAAGTGGTACGCCACCATTGACATCGCTAATGCGTTCTTCTCAATCCCTTTGGCGGCAGAGTGCAGGCCACAGTTTGCTTTCCCTTGGAGGGGCGTCCAGTACACCTGGAACCGGCTGCCCCAGGGGTTGAAACACAGCCCTACCATTTGCCATGGACTGATCCACACCGCACTGGAACAGGGTGAGGCTCCGGAACACCTGCAATGCATTGATGACATCATCGTATGGGGCAACACAGCAGAATAAGTTTTTGAGTAAGGGAAGAAAATAATTCAAATCCTTCTGAAAGCCCGTTTTGCCATAAAGCAAAATAAGGTCAAGGGACCTGCACAGGAGATCCAGTTTTTAGGAATAAAATGGCAAGATGGACGTCGTCAGATCCCAATGGATGTGATCAACAAAATAACAGCCATGTCCCCACCAACTAGCAAAAAGGAAACACAAGCTTTCTTAGGCGTGGTGGGTTTTTGGAGAATGCATATTCCAAATTACAGCCTGATTGTAAGCCCTCTCTATCAAGTGACCAGGAAGAAGAATGATTTCAAATGGGGCCCTGAGCAATGACAAGCCTTTGAACAAATTAAACAGGAGATAGTTCATGCAGTAGCCCTTGGGCCAGTCCGGGCAGGACAAGATGTAAAGAATGTGCTCTACACGGCAGCCGGGGAGAATGGCCCTACCTGGAGCCTCTGGCAGAAAGCACCAGGGGAGACTCGAGGTCGACCCTTAGGGTTCTGGAGTCGGGTATACAGAGGATCCGAGGCTCGCTACACTCCAACTGAGAAAGAGATATTGGAAGCATATGAAGGGGTTCAAGCTGCTTCGGAAGTGTTTGGTACTGCAGCACAGCTCCTCCTGGCACCCCGACTGCCGGTGCTGGGCTGGATGTTCAAAGGGAGGGTCCCCTCTACACATCATGCAACCGATGCTACGTGGAGTAAGTGGGTCTCCCTGATCACACAACGGGCCCGAATAGGAAACCCCAGTCACCCAGGAAGCTTGGAGGTGATCACGAACTGGCCAGAAGGCAAAGATTTTGGAATATCCCCAGAGGAGGAGGTGATGCGTGCTGAAGAGGCCCCACTGTATAATAAACTACCAGAAAATGAGAAGCAATATGCCCTGTTCACTGATGGGTCCTGTCGCCTTGTGGGAAAGCATCGGAGGTGGAAAGATGCTGTATGGAGTCCTATACGCCAAGTTGCAGAAACTGCTGAAGGAGAAGGTGAATCGAGCCAGTTTGCAGAGGTGAAAGCCATCCAGCTGGCCTTGGACATTGCTGAATGAGAAAAATGGCCAGTACTTTATCTCTATACTGACTCATGGATGGTGGCAAATGCCCTGTGGGGGTGGTTGCAGCAGTGGAAGCAGAACAACTGGCAGCGCAGAGGTAAACCCATCTGGGCTGCCGCATTGGGGCAAGATATTGCTGCCCGGGTAGAGAACCTGACTGTAAAAGTACGTCACGTAGATGCTCACATACCCAAGAGTCGGGCCACTGAGGAACATCAAAATAAATAGCAGGTGGACCAGGCTGCTAAGATTGAAGTGGCTCAGGTGGATTTGGACTGGCAACATAAAGGTGAATTATTTATCGCTCGATGGGCCCATGACGCGTCAGGCCATCAAGGAAGAGATGTAACATATAGATGGGCTCGTGATCGAGGGGTGGACTTGACCATGGACACTATTGCACAGGTTATCCACGAATGTGAAACGTGTGCTGCAATCAAGCAAGCCAAGCGAGTAAAGCCTCTCTGGTATGGAGGACGATGGCTGAAATATAAATATGGGGAGGCCTGGCAGATTGATTATATCACACTCCCACAAACCTGAGAAGGCAAGTGCTATGTGCTCACCATGGTGGAAGCAAACACCGGCTGGCTAGAAACATACCCTGTGCCCCATGCCACTGCCCGGAACACCATCCTGGGCCTTGAAAAGCAAGTCCTATGGCGACATGGCACCCCAGAAAGAATTGAGTCAGACAACGGGACTCATTTCCGAAACACCCTCATAGACACCTGGGCCAAAGAGCATGGCATTGAGTGGGTATATCACATCCCCTACCATGCACCAGCCTCCGGGAAAATCGAACGATACAACGGGCTGCTAAAGACAACACTGAGGGCAATGGGTGGTGGGACATTCAAGCATTGGGACACACATTTAGCAAAACCACCTGGTTAGTCAATACCAGGGGATCTGCCCAATCAAAACTCTTACGTACTGTAGAGGGGGATAAAGTCCCTGTCGTGCACATAAGGAATATGCTGGGGAAGACAGTCTGGGTTACTCCTGCCTCTGGCAAGGGAAAACCCATCTGTGGGATTGCTTTTGCTCTAGGACCTGGGTGCACTTGGTGGGTGATGTGAAAGGATGGGCAAGTCCGGTGTGTACCTCAAGGGGATTTGATTTTGGGTGAAAATAGCCAATGAACTGAATTTTTTGATGTCAATTGTTTTATGATATTGTATATCATTATTTCTATGGTTGCTATCAATGGTATAGCAGTGAAAATTACCCAGATTAATGAAACCGAGTAAAGGGCAACAATGATAGAACTGGACGAGCGCAGCTATACTGAAATGAGAACTGGCTTCAGGATGCAACAGTCCAACACCACATACCATCTCTCCGGCTCTGAAAGACTTATGATAGATGGAGCCCAAAATCATAGACTAAATGAATTCAATGGACATTTTAGAGGGATAGTCCATAGACTAAGGGAATGATATCTGTGCGTGTATATATATATATGTGTATATATAAAAAGAAAGATAGTGGTGGTTAATTGAAATGTTTTAAAAAAATGTGAGACCTAAGCACGATGTAAATGGTATAGAATAAGGGGTGGATACTTGTCGGAGGGACCAGGGGTCGGAGTGGGAGGCGATCCCGGAGTAATGATGAGTCCCAATATGGGTATGGTCATTCTCGTTTATTTCAAAATACTGCGCTACTTTTATAAGCCAGCCACACTAACACGCGCACCTACGAATCCTCTATTGGTTTACAGTCAGCAAGCACACGAATCTTAATATACACAGATTGGTCAAAAGCAGGTGTCCACGCGAACGCTTTCCCCGCCTGCATTCCGTTACCTAATCTACTGATAGTTACATTCCTCAGCCTGCTTCCCTATTCTGCTATCGCTTCAGAGACTCTAAAACTACAATTGCTCTTTAGCAACCCTTTGCCTTATACTGTTGTTAACAAATCCTCAGTGCTTGGAATGTTCATAGGATGTCCGTTATTTAATAAAAATCCTTCCACAAATTCCCCTTTTTGTTTTTGAACAATCCGAGCCTGATTTATTACTTTCGATACAGCCTTTTTTATACAACTAAAAGCAATACAAAAGCATACACACAATATTAAGATGATAATCAATATACGCAAGCCTTCTTTTATCAAAGCTATCAGCCATTGCGGCAACCCTCTAAAAATATTCATGAGCCACTCATCTAAAATGCCATGATTTTGTTGTATCATGCTTGCATGGTTTTTTAACCATTGTAATTGTTTATGTATAGACTCACCATGATCGGATAGGTTCATGCAACACATAAACTTTTCTACCCAGAAACCAGGCACGCCCACCAAACAGGTTCTGAAAGGCTCTGTTGCCGTAGCAAGAGACAAACAAAATGCAGATTGACCTGTTTTGTTTGCCCAGGTAACCCACATATTTTCCTAGGCTCTATGTGATGTATGGATATGGTCACGGGGACTACCATCACTATTACTAATGTTCCAATCACCAGGTTTCGTAGTTGTTTTGCTTTACTTTCCATGCGAACCGCTTTTGACATTTTTCTTTTGTTGTAACCCATTGGTTAAAGGGTACTTTCCAGATCTCTGGCACCAGGTTATGTCATTTACACTCAACACCTAAAATAACAGGCAAGCAAGCTCTTTCAGCAGTTAATCTAGTCCACTGGTTACAGCTGATCTGATATGAAAGTGTGTTAGTTATCTCATGCCCAGTAATCAACAATATTTTAGTCAAATCAATTTCCTTTTGATAACAGTGATCACACCATCGATTAGCGTGATTAAGTCGAACCCACCATTTTTTCCCACATTGATAACATTCACATAACACCCAGGGTTTACATCGGTGACAGTCTTCGCATCTGATTTTGCTTTTTTTCTATTTCATAAGGAGAGTTCATAACAACGTACAGTCTCGGTCGTTACAATTCCTTTGATATGTCTTCTTCTTCTTGTGAGAGTGCAGGCTTCACCGCTCGGCTAGGCACCCATATTGGTCCCTTATCTGTGGAAACACACATGTATCCCCTCCCATTAAATATTACCGAAACTGGGCCCAGCCACATGCCAGTGATTGGGTCTCGATACATTACTTTTAGTTTTGGGAGCGTTGTATGAGAGTTAAACTTAAGGTTTTGGTGATGTATTATAATTGATGGCTCTTCTCTGTCTCCCATCAGACACAAATAATTTATAGTAAATATGTCTTTATGCAGTCTCATTTGCGGGTCCTTTTCTTCCTCCTTTTGCTTTGTTAGATAGTCCTTCAATACCTGATGCGTGCGTTCTACAAGGCTCTGCCCCATCGGTGAGTGTGGGATGCCAGTAATATGCTTGACCCCCCATCTCATCAGAAAGGTTCTCAACTTCTGACTGGTGTAAGCAGGGCCATTATCTGTTTTCAGTTGTTCTGGCACACCCAACATCGCGAAGCAAGCAAGGAGGTGCTTACACACATGATGAGCCTTCTCACCCGATAAAGCCGTGGCCCATATTACTTTAGAGAAGGTATCTATGGTGACATGTACATATTTGAGCTGCCCAAATTCAGCGATATGAGTTACATCAGTCTGCCAGAGCTCTAAAGCCTTGAGACCTTTTGGATTAACGCCCAGCCCTATTCCAGGTCCATGATTTCCACACTTGGGACAGGCCTGTATGATAGAGCGAGCTTCGTTTTCTGATAACCCATATTGCCTTCTTAAACCCTTTGAGTTTTGATGAAATATTTCATGACCCTGCCTAGCTTGTAAAAATTTATCTACAGGTGGTACATGACACGCTGGACTGACAAGATTGTCCGCTATCTGATTGCCTTGTCCTAAACCCAACTCCCATTGATGGCTACGGATATGAATGACACAACACGGAGCCACTCGCTGGGAGATGGTCGATCTTAATTGAATAAATAATTTCCCTAGCTGAGGATTATTTGTTTCCCTAATCAGCGCGTCTTGAATTCTTGGTATAAGCCCAGCTACATATAGAGAATCAGTCACCACATTCAAAGGATGATCAAGCCAGTTCCCTAACGCCCATACCACCGCCATTAATTCTAGTCTGTAAGGTATCTCCAGCTTGCCCTTGCAAAATCTTTTTGCACCATTGATCTGTTTCCCACCATACGCATGCAGCTTGTCTAGAACGTTTTCCCGCATCTGTATATACTGTCAACCCCTCGAGTATCGGGCTATCAACCACTTTAGGTTTTTCTAGCCACTGATTTCGTTTTAGAATCTGCCACAATTTCCCTTGAGGTTGCTGAGAGTGCACCTTTCCGCTAAATCCTAACAGAGATTCTTGAATGGCCAGCACGTGGCATATCCACCATTCTAAATCTACAGCGTTAACAGGAATACTGATGTCTGCTGGTTCCTGTCCTGTCAGCTCTATAATTCGCGTTCTCCCTTTTCGGATTAATTCCCCTACGGCTTCAGGACGAGTTTGTATACTGCAACGTGGTTGTACCCGTAAGAAAACCCATTCCAAAATTTGAAAAAAGGAGGAATTTGGCAAGTTATCATTATTCTTGTTGTCAATGGCAATCACGGAGTTCATTCCCTGTTGTCCCTTCATCTCCTCCTTCTTGTTTTGCCATTGACATATAACGGCAAAAGGTGATTCTTCGGTGTTACAGATAAGCAAAGAAAGTGGCAGTTCAAGGATTCTTCTTGCGGTCCAGGCTATAGTAAGTTTGTTTATAATGTGCTGTAAGGCTACGTGATGTTTGTCCGTCATATGAATTTCAGCTGCAGGCTGAGTGCCTCGCAGTAATTCAGTTAGTGGTTTAATGTCTGCATTGGTAATGCCAGCGCAATTGCAAACCCATTGGATGTCGCCTAAGACCGTTTGCACATCAGCCAATGTTTTAAGAGGAGTTTTTAGTGCTATTTTTTGAGGACGAATTTTTGCCTGTTCAATAATCCACCCTAGGTATTTCCAAGGTGGAGACCTTTGGATCTTTTCTGGTGCAATTACAAGTCCTTTGTCTGCTAGCATGGTTGTTAATTGTTGTATATGATGCACTTCAAAAGGAACTTGTTGACAACACAAAATATCATCCATATAATGATAGATGATAGTGTCAGGCCATTTTTCTCTTATCGGTTGCAGTGCCCAGGCGACATATAATTGGCACAATGTAGGAGAGTTTTTCATCCCTTGTGGAAGTACCACCCACTCATACCGCTCTGCTGGTGCTGCTTTATTTATCGAGGGTATGGAAAAGGCAAATCTCTGAGTGTCCTGTGGGTGCAGTGGAATTGTGAAGAAACAGTCCTTTAAGTCAACTATAAGTATGTGCCAATTTTCGGGTAGCATATTAGGTGATGGCATTCCAGGTTGTAAGGCTCCCATAGGCAACATTTGGTCATTTATTTTCCTCAAATCATGTAGTAAACGCCACTTCCCACTTTTCTTAGGGATGACAAAAATAGGAGTATTCCATGGACTGACAGATGGTTTGATATGTCCCTCTATAAGTTGTTCAGATACCAGTTTTTTAGTTATGTGCAATCGCTCTTCAGTCATGGGCCACTGGTCAAACCAAACAGGGTCATTGGAGATCCATGTTAACGGTGGGTTGGGCGATTGCTCCCCAGTGCCCATGACTAAAAATGCTTTGTAGTCAGCATTGCCCCGATCTGACTGAGAACATCACGTCCGATTAATGCCTCCAAATTTCCAGGGAGTGACAAAACATGGACCTTCAGGGTCGCTCTCTGGCCTTCTGGGAAACTCACTTGAACCGGTTTACTACTTATATATGGGGCCGAGTTCCCTCCCACTCCTGCGATTAATGCCTTTGGGGTTTCTATTTCCCACTGCAATGGCCAATTTGCTCGATTTATAATAGTTATGTCGGCCCCAGTGTCCAACATTGCATTTATTCTTATTGAAAGGTTCTCCTGACTCAAAGTCACAGTTCCGAGTGGGCGGTTGTCCTGGTTCCAGCTGGGACAGGGTTAACTTTCTTCCCAGTAGCCTGGGGGGTGTGCTGTGTTTTGGGTTCGGTGTGAAAGGAGCGTTGATGGCCCATTGATGCTTTGGCTGTTGCTGGGTGATGCTTGCACCGGGAGGGGGGAGCACAGCCGGGGTGGTGGACCCAGCTGGCCAATGGGGTATTCTATACCATGTGACATCATGCTCAGTATAAAAACCAGGTGTGTGGGGGGGCTCGCCCCCCGTTCGTGACACGCGGTCGGCGGTCGGTGAGCGGTTCTGTTGTGCATTGCCTGCTTTGTGTATTCTGTTATTGTTGTTCTCACTGTTATTATTACTGTTCTACTTAGTTTTATTTCAATTATTAAACTGTTTTTATCTCAACCCGGGAGCTTTCCTACTTGTGCCCTCCCAATTCTCTCCCCCATCCCACCGGGGGGGGGTGTGATCGAGCGGCTGCGTGGCGTTTATTTTTGCTGGCTGGGGTTAAACCACGACAGTCCTTTTTGGCGCCCAACGTGGGGCACGAAGGGTTGAGATAACGACAGATTATTTAGAACATATTAAGGAATTTATATCTGGTAACATATTCGTTTGTTCTGCACCATGCTCTTGTTTTTACTGTACCTGTTAAAAATTGGAGTTGGGTTTTGTAGTCTGTTGTGCTCTGCCGTGATTAATGATGTTTTGCCTGGGAGATTTGTTACTAAAACGCTGGCATTGGGGGTTATTTGGTATTTGGGATTCGTAATGAAGCCGTTTCTGCATTTCGGGTGCCACCTCATGGAGACCATTAGCAATTATACCTTTTCCTCCGAGAGATTTTTTATGGAGGAAATAGAGAATGTCACCCTCGCTACCTTCATCTCCTTTGTTAAAATAACTTGCCAGTACCTTGAACATCCCTGGGTAGTTAAGATACATCTCTTGGTACTCCTTGGGAATATTGTTGCGGTTTTATCCAAGGTTAGTAAGCAATTTAAGAATGTCATCCAGAGATCTGCCCCAAGGCTGGATAGTTATGAGTGGCAGGGCGAGTGGGATAGCATGGGCAAATGCCTAGGGCGATGGGCACCCCCAGTGTTCTGGAACTTTACCCCTGAACAAGTGAAGAACCCTGAAAAATTAGTAGAATATTTGGAAGAAGTATGCTGTCACCCTGGCCATTCCAGGGAGACGGAAATTACTACAATGTGCTGGGGCCTGGCCCATGCCTACCGAGCCCTATTTAACACCACTCAGAACCCCCAGGGGGAAGGAAACGTCTCTGCAGCTGATGACAAAGCAACAGGCCCTGCGGCTACCCCACCCCCCACGGCAAGCACAGCAGCTACTCCGCCCCCTGCGATAGAGAACCAACCCATGCCGGTATCAGTCGCCCCTATACAAAAAAGAAAATGCACAAGAAAATCAGCTCGTCTAGTAAGGGATGAAGATGAACCAGGGCCATCACGAGAACAGGAGGAGGAGGAGGCAGAACCCGTAAATGAGATGGTGACCACCCGATCCCTATCCCTGGGTGAGCTGCAAGATATGCGAAAAGACTTCAGCCGTCGTCCGGGCGAGCACATTGTCACCTGGCTGCTCCGATGCTGGGATAACGGGGCCAGTAGCCTGGAATTAGAGGGTAGGGAAGCCAAGCAGCTGGGATCCCTTTCTAGGGAAGGGGGCATTGACAAAGCAATTGGACAAGGGGCACAAGTCCTCAGCCTCTGGAGGCGACTGCTGTCAGGTGTGAAGGAAAGGTATCCCTTCAAGGAAGATGTTATATGCCACCCAGGCAAGTGGACCACCATGGAGAGAGGTATCCAGTACCTGAGAGAATTAGCCGTGCTGGAAGTGATTTATGATGACCTGAACAACGAGCAGTTATCCAAAGACCCAGATGAGGTCAAATGCACCCGACCCATGTGGCGGAAGTTTGTACGGAGCGCACCAGCGTCACATGCAAACTCATTGGCAGTAATGACCTGGAGAGATGGAGAGGAACAAACAGTGGATGAACTGGCTGGCCAACTCCGGCAATATGAAGAAAGTCTCTCTTCCTCCCTACGAGCCTGTGTCTCTGCTGTGGAGAAACTGTCTCAGGAGGTCCAGCAACTCAAAGAGGATATGTCCTGCTCCCCCCCTGCACGGGCCAGCGTCTCAGCCATTAGGAGCAAACGTCCCTCTGCTCAAGAGAGGAGACATCGTGGGTACACACCCCGGGGCACCCTGTGGTTTTACCTGCGTGACCACGGAGAGGACATGAGGAAGTGGGATGGAAAACCTACCTCAGTCCTACAGGCACGGGTACATGAGTTGCAAGGGAAAACAACCACAAAAGGGGGTTCTTCCAGGAAAACCGCTGCTCCAGTCTCCAGTGAGTTCCCCAGACAGAGTAGAAGGGCTGATTCCACTTCCGACCTTAACAAAGGGACTTCTGACTCATACTTACAAGAAGTGGATAGCGAATATGATGACCAGGACTAGAGGGGCCCTGCCTCCAGCCAGGTGGAGGAAAGGGACAACCGGGTTTACTGGACTGTGTGGATTCGATGGCCTGGCACATCAGATCCACAAGAATATAAGGTTCTCGTAGACACCGGTGCACAGTGTACCCTGATGCCATCAGGCTATAAAGGGGCAGAACCCATTTGTATTTCTGGAGTGACAGGGGGATCCCAAGAGTTAACTGTGTTGGAGGCGGAAGTAAGTCTAACCGGGAATGAGTGGCAGAAGCACCCCATTGTGACAGGCCCAGAAGCTCCGTGCATCCTTGGCATAGACTACCTCAGGAGAGGGTATTTCAAGGACCCAAAAGGGTACCGGTGGGCTTTTGGTATAGCTGCCCTGGAGACGGAGGAAATTAAACAGCTGTCCACCTTGCCCGGTCTCTCAGAGGACCCTTCTGTTGTGGGGTTTTTAAAGGTCCAAGAACAACAGGTGCCGACCGCTACCACAACAGTGCACCGGCGACAATACCGCACCAACCGAGACTCCTTGATCCCCATCCATGAGCTGATTCGTCGACTGGAGAGCCAAGGAGTGATCAACAAGACTCGCTCACCCTTTAACAGTCCCATATGGCCAGTGCGAAAGTCCAATGGAGAGTGGAGACTAACAGTAGACTACCGTGGCCTGAACGAAGTCACGCCACCACTGAGTGCTGCTGTGCCGGACATGCTGGAACTTCAATACGAACTGGAGTCAAAGGCAGCCAAGTGGTACGCCACCATTGATATCGCTAATGCATTCTTCTCCATCCCTTTGGCGGCAGAGTGCAGGCCACAGTTTGCTTTCACTTGGAGGGGTGTCCAGTACACCTGGAACCGACTGCCCCAGGGGTGGAAACACAGCCCTACCATTTGCCATGGACTGATCCACACCGCACTGGAACAGGGTGAGGCTCCAGAACACCTGCAATACATTGATGACATCATCGTGTGGGGCAACACAGCAGAGGAAGTTTTCAAGAAGGGGGAGATAATAGTCCAAATCCTTCTGAAGGCCGGCTTTGCAATAAAACGAAGTAAGGTCAAGGGACCTGCACAGGAGATCCAGTTTTTAGGAATAAAATGACAAGATGGACGTCGTCAGATCCCAACAGATGTGATCAATAAAATAACAGCCATGTCTCCACCAACTAACAAAAAGGAAACGCAAGCTTTCTTAGGCGTTGTGGGCTTTTGGAGAATGCATATTCCAAATTACAGTCAGATCGTAAGCCCTCTCTATCACGTGACCAGGAAGAAGAACGACTTCAGATGGGGCCCTGAGCAACGACAAGCATTTGAGCAAATTAAACAGGAGATAGTTCAGGCAGTAGCCCTTGGGCCAGTCCAGGCAGGACAAGATGTGAAGAATGTGCTCTACACCGCAGCCGGGGTGAATGGCCCTACCTGGAGCCTCTGGCAGAAAGCACCAGGGGAGACTCGAGGTCGACCCTTAGGGTTCTGGAGTCGGGGATACAGAGGATCTGAGGCCCGCTACACTCCAACTGAGAAGGAGATATTGGCAGCATATGAAGGGGTTCAAGCTGCTTCGGAAGTGGTTGGCACTGAAGCACAGCTCCTCCTGGCACCCCGACTGCCGGTGCTGGGCTGGATGTTCAAAGGGAGGGTCGCCTCTACACATCATGCAAGTGATGCTACGTGGAGTAAGTGGGTCGCGCTGATCACACAACGGGCCCGAATAGGAAACCCCAGTCACCCAGGAATCTTGGAGGTGATCACGAACTGGCCAGAAGGCAAAGATTTTGGAATATCCCCAGAGGAGGAGGTGATGCGTGCTGAAGAGGCCCCACCATATAACAAACTACCAGAAAACAAGAAGCAATATGCCCTGTTCACGGATGGGTCCTGTCGCCTTGTGGGAAAACATCGGAGATGGATGGCTGCGGTATGGAGTCCCATACGCCAAGTTGCAGAAACTGCTGAAGGAGAAGGTGAATCGAGTCAGTTTGCAGAGGTGAAAGCCATCCAGCTGGCCTTGGGCATTGACGAACGAGAAAAATGGCCAGTACTTTATCTCTGTACTGACTCATGGATGGTGGCAAATGCCCTGTGGGGGTGGTTGCAGCAGTGGAAGCAGAACAACTGGCAGCGCAGAGGTAAACCCATCTGGGCTGCCGCATTGTGGCAAGATATTGCTGCCCAGGTAGAGAACCTGACTGTAAAAGTACGTCACGTAGATGCTCACGTACCCAAGAGTTGGGCCACTGAAGAACACCAAAACAACCAGCAGGTGGATCAGGCTGCCAAGATCGAAGTAGCTCAGGTAGATCTGGACTGGCAACATAAAGGTGAATTATTTATAGCTCGGTGGGCCCATGACACTTCAGGCCACCAAGGGAGAGATGCAACATATAGATGGGCTCGTGATCGAGGGGTGGACTTAACCATGGACACTATTGCACAGGTTATCCACGAATGTGAAACATGCGCTGCAATCAAGCAAGCCAAACGAGTAAAGCCTCTTTGGTATGGAGGACGATGGTTGAAGTATAAATATGGGGAGGCCTGGCAGATTGATTATATCACGCTCCCACAAACCCGACAGGGCAAGCGCTATGTGCTCACCATGGTGGAAGTAACCACAGGATGGCTGGAAACATATCCTGTGCCCCATGCCACCGCCCGGAACACCATCCTGGGCCTTGAAAAGCAAATCCTGTGGCGACATGGCACCCCAGAAAGAATTGAGTCAGACAACGGGACTCACTTCCGAAACACCCTCATAGACACCTGGGCCAAAGAGCACGGCATTGAGTGGGTCTATCACATCCCCTACCATGCACCAGCCTCCGGAAAAATTGAACGATACAACGGGCTGCTAAAGACAACACTGAGGGCAATGGGTGGTGGGACATTCAAGCATTGGGACACACATTTAGCAAAGGCCACCTGGTTAGTCAACACTAGGGGATCTGTCACTCGAGCTGGCCCTGCCCAATCCAAACCCTTACGTGCTGTAGAGGGGGATAAAGTCCCTGTCGTGCATATGAGAAATATGCTGGGGAAGACGGTCTGGGTTGCTCCTGCCTCTGGCAAGGGAAAACCCATCCGTGGGATTGCTTTTGCTCAGGGACCTGGGTGCACTTGGTGGGTGATGAGAAAGGATGGGGAAGTCCGGTGTGTACCTCAAGGGGATTTAATTTTGGGTGAAAATAGCCAATGAACTGAATTGTACGATGTTAGTTATTACATAGTACTGTATGTCATCACTTTTATGGTTACCATATGCCCTATTAACAGTATTACAGTAAGAATCACCCAGATTAATTTAGGATGAACGCCGATGAAACTGAGCAAGGTGCAACAATGATAGAACCAGACGAGCGCCCAAAACTGGCCTCCGCATGCAAGAGCCCGACACCACACACCATCTCTCCTGCCCTGCAAGACTGTTACGACAGGTGGAACCCGAAGTCATGGACTACATGAACTCAACGGACGTTTTAGAGGGATGGCCCATGGACTAAGGGAATGATATCTCTGTGTGTGTATATATATCAAAAGGCAGGGAAAAGTAGCGGTGACTAATTGGAATGTATGGGAAAATGTGAGACCTGGGCATGATGTAGATGGTATAGAATAAGGGGTGGATATTGTCCTGGTTCCAGCTGGGACAGGGTTAACTTTCTTCCCAGTAGCCTGGGGGGTGCGCTGTGTTTTGGGTTCGGTGTGAAAGGAGCGTTGATGGCCCATTGATGCTTTGGCTGTTGCTGGGTGATGCTTGCACCGGGAGTGGGGAGCACAGCCGGGGTGGTGGACCCAGCTGGCCAATGGGGTATTCTATACCATGGGACATCATGCTCAGTATAAAAACCAGGTGTGTGGGGGGGCTCGCCCCCCGTTCGTGACACACGGTCGGCGGTCGGTGAGCGGTTCTGTTGTGCATTGCCTGCTTTGTGTATTCTGTTATTGTTGTTGTTCTCACTGTTATTATTACTGTTCTACTTAGTTTTATTTCAATTATTAAACTGTTTTTATCTCAACCCGGGAGCTTTCCTACTTGTGCCCTCCCAATTCTCTCCCCCATCCCACCGGGGGGGGTGTGATCGAGCGGCTGCGTGGCGTTTATTTTTGCTGGCTGGGGTTAAACCATGACAGCAGTGGTCTAATTTTGTAGTGAAACATACAGCAGGTCCAGTAGAACCAAATCCTTTACACCCACGTTCTTCCCAATCTTGGTTTGATTGACTTAAAGGATTTTAAAAAGCTAATATCTGGGCTATCCGACTGCCTTTTGGGACAAAGAGAGGAGGATTTATTGTATAGGCCATAATATGAATTTGACTGGTATAGTCTGCATCAATGACTCCAGGAATTACGATCAATCCTTTTATTCCTGCAGAAGATCGACCTAAAAGGATTCCACCTATCCTATTACTATCAGCTACTAAAGGCCCTACCGCATTGCTAGGGATTCTGCATACTTCTGTATTAGTTAACGTGAAATCTATTGTTGTTTCCAGGTCGACCCCCAAACTGCCTTTGGTGGCAGCTGAGTGTTTTTGTAAAAACCCTGTTTGCTGCTGTCATTTTGAGGGGGCATTTGTGTCTGCACGTGGCCTCTCCCCGTGCTGGATTTGAAGTTTCCCGAACAGGCCTTAGTAGCATGGGTATTTGTTTGACACCTATCACACCATACAGGAGCACGACAATTTCGCTTGCTATGCCCCTGTTCCCCACAACGATAGCAGGTGCCTTTAAAGGGCTGGACTATTCCTGGAGAGTGTTTTTGCCTAACAACAGCTGCCAATGGTTGCACTACTTCTTTGACAGCACTTTGCACCACTGCTGCCATCGACTCATTTTGTTTTTGAACCCCTGCTCTTTCCACCCGAGAAAGCATTTCTTCCACTCCTGCCCCTTTGGGCAGACTGGCTAGAATGACCTTGGTAGTGTTATTGGCGTTATCAAAGGCCAAAATCCTAAACATTTGTTGTTTATTGTCCTCTCCCAAATCCGGGTGGTTCATTACTGCGTCCCAAAGCCTATCAATAAAGTTGCTATACTTCTCAGTTGCACCTTGCGTCACCGAGCTGAAAGAAGGGGCTGCCGATCCTGGTAAGGAAAGAAACGCATCTAAAGCAAGCTTAGAAGATAGCTGTAACATATTGACAGGAAAAGTCAGTTGGACATTTATATCCGCATAACGTCCCCCACCAATGAGCATTTCTGCTGTGATCCCAAATAATGGATCCCCTTGTTGTTGATGTTGGGCAGCAGCATTCACTGCCCTCTGAGACCATGACGATCCCCATAACAAAAACTGTGTAGGTGTCAACAGAAGCCTCATTAGACTTTGGCAATCATGGGGACACATCAAATCAGCAGAAAAAATCCAAATAACGATCTGTCGTGAGGCTTCCGATTTAACACCATACTGCGATATAGTATTTTTGGCTTGTTGTAGAATCTTCCAATCATGTGGTTCCCATTTTCCTTGACCGTTTTCCTGTACCACCGGAAAAGCCATGGGGCCAATGTTGGATACAATTCCCCACTGTCCGTCCAAAATAGCATCCCGAACAACTCCACTCCATCGGCCGGGATGGGTAGCCGTGGTAGGTCCGGAGAAACAGGGTGGCAAGTTGTCTCTCGAACCTGCGTTTGACCAAGGTTCTCCTTTTTGCTGAGTCTGTGTAGTCAAGTCCTTTAGTTGTTGCACAACCTCTTTTAACAGCTGATTAATACTTTCTGTTGAATTTTTCTCTTTTCCGCTAGATGGCGGTGTGGCAGCACCGGAGGAATCATTAGAGAGTGGCAAGGGCGGGTGGAGAGGAGGGACAGTGGGAGGAGGGCGGCACCCTTCCCCGCATTGAATTGGGGGGGGTGGGTGGAGCTGGCCGCTCCTCCCCCTTCATGCTCGGCGGTTGAACTTCCGCTTTTGTCCCACACTGCTGCTTTGCTTTAGCCCCGGCAACTTCCGGCTTTTCTAGCGAAGACGACATTAACCTCAGAGTCCTGCTCAACGTTATCATGGAATTCGGCAACAGTCTTACAGGTGGACCCCGTCATACCCTTCACAGCAGGCAGCCCAAAAAATCGCGCGAAAGGTCCCGCCTTAGATTCCATGCTCTTAGACTGTTCCGGTATGGGGTCCGGAGCCAGCATCTGAGCAGCCGCACACGCCACCTCCCATTCAGCTTTCATAGCTTTTAAAGTTTCTAGTACGTCTCCCCACAATTCTCTCACAGACTTAATCTCCTTCTCCAATTTTTTATCACCTTCAATAATCTTCTGCCACATTAGTTTCCCCAGCTCCCGCCATTCAGGCACAGAAAACAACGTGTGAGTGTCTTTAAAATGTCCCAAACGTTGTCCTAACTTAATTAGCTTGATAAGCTGTTTCACCGTTGTCTCGATCCCTCTCTTAGAGAGTAAACCTGCGAGCAACATAGCAGCTGCCTCACTTTCCATGATGGCAGCTCACCCTCTGGGAGGCAGTTAGCCACTCTGCACTGTTATCTATTCTATTTGTTTGAGCAATAGAATAGTACTTCTCCCAGTCACTTGTTTCCCACTCCCCTTCTCTTGCTGCTCTTACCGCAGTCTCGAAGAATTGTAGCTTGTAACCATCGACCTCTGGGTTACGAGCCCAGCACGTTTCCGCATCCTCTGCTACCAGATGTCGGAGGGACCAGGGGTCGGAGTGGGAGGCGATCCCGGAGTAATGATGAGTCCCAATATGGGTATGGTCATTCTCGTTTATTTCAAAATACTGCGCTACTTTTATAAGCCAGCCACACTAACACGCGCACCTACGAATCCTCTATTGGTTTACAGTCAGCAAGCACACGAATCTTAATATACACAGATTGGTCAAAAGCAGGTGTCCACGCGAACGCTTTCCCCGCCTGCATTCCGTTACCTAATCTACTGATAGTTACATTCCTCAGCCTGCTTCCCTATTCTGCTATCGCTTCAGAGACTCTAAAACTACAATTGCTCTTTAGCAACCCTTTGCCTTATACTGTTGTTAACAAATCCTCAGTGCTTGGAATGTTCATAGGATGTCCATGATTTAATAAAAATCCTTCCACAGATACTGTCCTGGTTTCGGCTGGGATAGAGTTAAATTTCTTCCTAGTGCTGTATTTTGGATTCAGTATGAGGAGAATGTTGATAACACACTGATGTTTTCAGTTGTTGCTAAGTACCCTCCTAGTCCAAGGACTCTTCCATCATCCCTTTCTAAACGACCTGACCTCCGCTTCCAAGATTTCCTCTTCTGTACAGGGGCAACGGATACCAGCAAGGGTTGGTCCTCTGGTTCAGCTGTAGTGCCTGTTGCTGGGGTTTGGGTAGCTGCAGTGCTTGTCATGGCGGTTGGAGTAACTGTAGTGACTGTTGCCAGAGTTTGAGTGGCTGCAGTGCCTGTTGCAGGGGTTGGAGAAGCCACGGTGACTGTTGCCGGGGTTTGAGTAGCCACAGGGATTGTCGTGGGGGTTGAAGTAGCCGCAGTGTCTGTCGTGGGGTTTTGAGTAGCCACCGTGTCTGTTGCCGGGGTTGATCTCCTGCTGCCCGCCACCCCCGGGCCTTGCCCTCTGCCCGCCCTGACGAGGCACCGCCGTTTGCCCTCCCTCTTTTCTTGTTCCTGAGGGTTGATCTCTGGACAGTATTCCTGAATAGTTGTTTAACCCTAAACAAGGCCTGAACCACATTCAGGAGACATAGTAGGAATATGAACATGCTTGTTTGAACATCCCAAGGATATTCAAAATTCTCAGGGAATATTGTGGATATCTTCGTGAAGAGGATAGAAGAAAAAGGAGTTTCTGACGATATGGAAGGGAAGATGAACAAGTGGGAGAAAGTGTCCCATCCTGTCTCCCCCTTAAATTCATTCTCCGAGGAGAAAAAAGTGCAATTACTAATAATTTCTAAGAGGTGGTTCCCGAGGTACAGGGGTGACAGCAGTGCCGAGTACAGATACCAGATTAGACTTATGACCAATGATTTTATCACCTCATAAAACAGCAGCAAAATGATAATCTTGACCCAGTTCTGACTAATGATAAACAGCACAAAAGGGAACACATACTGCAAGCAAGGTATTACATGACCCAACATTGAGAGCCAGCCCCACAACTTTGACAGCCAATACATCAACATTGTGACCAATCAATATAATGAATGCTTATAACAATTTTGCCTTAACACACTTTGGTCAGATCTATCGTTATCTCAACCCTTCGTGCCCCACGTTGGGCGCCAAAAAGGACTGTCGTGGTTTAATCTAGCAGGCAGCCAAATACCATGCAGCCACTCACTCACTCCCCCCACCCCCCCAGTGGGACGGGGAGAGAATCGGAAGGGTAAGAGTGGGAAAAACTCGTGGGTTGAGATAAAGACAGTTTAATAGAACAGAAAAGGGAAAATAATAATAATAATGGTAGACTATATAAAATGAGTGATGCACAATGCAATTGCTCACCACCCGCGCTGACCAATCGCTACTTCCTGGATCACGCCTACCCTTCATATACTGAGCATGACGTCACATGGTATGGAATACCCCATTAGCCAGCTGGGCTGGCTGTCCTGATTATGTTCCCTCCCATCTTGTGTACCTAGCTCAGTCAGTAGTTGCTCATTATGTTTTCTAGCCTTTGCAATGCAAAGTACCCTTCCTCAACCACCCTATAACCATGTTGGAATATTCTATTGTTGCAAACCTACCACAGGGAAAAATTTGGAAAAAGGTCTTGACTGGGTTCTTGGACACTGTAATGGGTTGCAACACTGACAACCTGAAATTTTAGGGAAGCTTATAAAGTGGACAAACAAGCAGAAACTGTGGTCTCTCTCTGTAACACAGCTCAAAGTGCACCTGACAGTGTGCTCTCGATAGACGCAATGCTGATAGTAGACATGCTGAACTTTAGCCTGGGGCACACAAGGGGAATTAGAGAGTCTCTGTGCATGCTTAAAAAGATTGCTCAGAGAAGAGACATCTGAATTTATTAGGAGCAAGGGTGTCTTTTGAGGAAGGAATGGTCTCTACCATAAGCAGAAAGAAACAGACTGCTGTAATGAATATTGAAAAAGCTTAAACTATGAGCTGGGGAGTGCATACAGCAAAAAGACAATTCAGCTAGGGATATATCCTGGTTTCAGCTGCGACAGTTAAATTTCTTCCTAGTGCTGTGTTTTGGATTTAGTATGAGAAGAATGTTGATAACACACTGATGTTTTCAGTTGTTGCTAAGTACCCTGCTAGTCAAGGACTTTTCAGCTTCCCATGCACAAGAGGCTGGGAGGGAGCATAGCTGGAACAGCTGGCCCAGCTGGTCAACGGGGTATTCCATACCATGTGACGTCATGCTCAGTATATGAATGGTAGGCGTGTCCAGGAAGTAGTGATCACTGTTTTTTGGGCATTGCTTGGCGAGTACACTCATTTTGTATATTCTATTATTATTATTATGTCCTGGTTTTGGCTGGGATGGAGTTGATTTTCTTCCTATTAACTGGTATAGTGCTGTGTTTTGGATGTAGTGTGAGAATAATGTTGATGACACACTGATGTTTTGGTTGTTGCTAGGTATTGTTTATGCTAGTCAAGGACTTTTCATCTTCCCATGCCCTGCCAGATGTGCAGGGGGCTGGGAGGGAGTGTGGCCAGGACGGCTGGTCCAGCTGGCCAATGGGCTATTCCATACCATATGACGTCATGCTCAGCATATAAGGCTGGGTGAAGAAGAAGGAGGGGGAGCATTCGGAGTGATGGCGTTTGTCTTCCCAAGTAACCGTTACGCCTGATGGAGCCCTGCTTTCCTGGCGATGGCTGAACACCTGCCTGCTGATGGAAGTAGTGAATGAATTCCTTGTTTTGCTTTGCTTGCGTGCGCAGCTTTTGTTTTACCTATTAAACTGTCTTTATCTCAACCCACGAGTTTTTCTCACTCCTACCCTTCCGATTCTCTGCCTGTCCCACTGGGGGGCGGGAGGAGTGAGCGAGCGGCTGCGTGGTGCTTAGTGACCGGCTGGGGTTAAACCACAACAGTCCTTTTTGGCGTCCCTGGGTGGGCTCGAAGGGTTCGAGATAACGACAGGTTTGATTGGAATGTGCTAGATTGAATTTATAGCTGTTACTGCTGTTTAGCTATTAATTTGCAGGCTCTTGTGCTTGCCATGGGGCTTGCTTGCCTTAATGAGTATTAGAGTCTAGTGCTCGTTAGTGGCTGCTTTTTTGCTCTCGCTGCTTGCTGTACTGCTGCACTGCTTATCGTCTTACTGTGCTGTGCCTGGGAACATTCTGATAACATCAATGGGGATGCGCCTGGGCTGGCAGATGGCCAGGGCATCGCTGCTGCTTCTGTGCTGCTGCACTGGACAGGCTGGAACTCCAGTGTGAACTCGAGTCGAAGGGACTGTGACCTGTGGCTGAGTCCACGCGGGAGCAGGACACCCCGAGGCGTCTGTGACCGAGGATAAGCCCATGCCCAAGCAGGTACATCTCGAAGCGTCTGTGGCCGTGATTATGTCCGTGCCGCAGCAGGTATACCACTGAAGGGATTGTGGCCTAAGGATAAGTCCACGCTGGAGAAGGTACACCTCGAAGCATCTGTGGCCATGGATAAGTCCATGCTGCAGCAGGTACACCTTGAAGCGTCAGTGGCTGTGCATGAGGTCATGCTGGAGCACCTCAAAGCATATGGCCGTGGATAAGCGCATGACAGGGGAGGTACACCCCTGGAGAGATTGCAGCCATGGGTAAGGCCATGTTGGAGCATGTAAGTAAGGCCATGTTTACTTCTGAAGGGACTGTGGCCCATGGAGAAGGCCACGCTGGAACCGGTGCACCTCGAAGCGACTGTGGCTGTGGATAAGCCTGTGCCACAGCAGGTATACCCCTGGAGAGACTGTGGCTCATAGGTAAGGCTCCACTTGGAGCAGGTACACCCCTATGGGACTGCAGTCTGTGGATAAGTCCAAGCCAGAACAGGGGCAAGGGGAGGAGTTCATTGCAATGTTAAACCCTATGGTCTGGTCCAAAGGTACCAGGGGTTGAGATTGTAATGGAAATACCTTTAAATTGCTGTAACCCATGATTTGAGTTGCATGTTATAGGAATTGTTATAGCAGGAACCACCTGAACCAATGGAGGACAAGCTTTACAAGAAGCAGCGCAAGTGCAGCAGTGACCCGACCTGAGCCGGCTTTGGTGCCCAGTAACTCCATGCAACACACCACCTCTGCTGACCTGAGTGACCACCATAACAGATGGAGCCCAAAGTCATGGACTAAATGAACTCAATGGACATTTATGGACTTTTTACAGACATTTTAAAGGGGTGGTCCATAGACTAAGGGAATGATATCTGTGTATTGTATCAAAGGATGGGAAGGGGGGTGGTGGGTAATGAGAATGTATTGCATAGTGTGGGACCTGAGCATGACGTAAATGGTATGGAAAATGGGGTGGAGAACGTGCTGGTTTCAGCTGGGATAGAGTTAAATTTCTTCATAGTAGCTAGTATGGGGCTATGTTTTGGCTTTGTGCTGAAAACAGTGTTGATAATATAGAGATGTTTTAGTTATTGCTGAGCAATGCTTACAGAGTCAAGGCCTTTTCTGCTTCTCACACCACCCCACCAGTGAGTAGGCTGGGTGTGCACAAGAAGTTGGGAAGGGACACAGCGGGGACAGCTGACCCCAGCTGACCAAAGGGATATTCCATACCATATGACATCATGCTCAGCAATATAAAAGCTGGGGGAAGAAGAAGGAAGGGGGGGATTTTCGGAGTGATGGCGTTTGTCTTCCTAAGTAACCATTGCACATGATGGAGCCCTGCTTTCCTGGAGACGGCTGAACACCTGCCTGCCGATGGGAAGTAGTGAATGAATTCCTTGTTTTGCTTTGCTTGCATGTGTGGTTTTTGCTTTCCCTATTAAACTGTCTTTATCTCAACCCATGAGTTTTCTCACTTTTACCCTTCTGATTCTCTCCCCCATGCCACTGTGGGGGGAGTGAGCGAGCGGCTGTGTGGTGCTTAGTTACCGGCTGCAGTTAAACCACAACAAAGTCCTAGACCGATAGACAGCAAAGCAAGCAAGCCCCGTGGCTAGCACAGGAACCTGCCAATTAACAGCTAAACAGCTATAGCAGCTATAAATTCAGTCTAGCACACTCTGATCAAATCTGCCATTATCTCAAACCCCTCGAGTCCCTTTTTGGGCACCAAAAAGGACTGTGTTGCATTTACCCCAGCCAGCAGCCAAGCACCCACACAGCTGCTTGCTCACTTCCCTCTCCCGCAGGACAGGGAGAAAATAGAAGGAAGGCGAGTAAACTCGCGGATCGAGATGATGACAGTTTAATAGGCGAAGCAAAAGCTGCATGTGCAAGCAAAGCAAAAAGAGGAATTTATTCACTACTTCCCATCGGCAGGCAGATGTTTAGGTACTTCCTGAAAGCAGGGCCTCAGCATGCATAATGGTTACTTGGGAAGACAAACACCTTAACTCCAAATGTCCCTGCATCCTCCCCCTTTCCTTTAACTTTTATTGCTGAGCACATCATATGGTATGGAATATCCCTTTGGCCAGTTTGGTTCAGCTATCCTGGCTATGTCCCCTCCTAACTTCTTGTGCATCTCCAGCCTACTCTTGGGGGTGGGCAGAGTGAGAAATAAGAAGGCCTTGACGCTGTGCAAGCACTGTTCAGCAATAACTAAAACATGAGTGTGTTATCAACACAGTTTTGGTCACAAATCTAAAACACAGCACCATGGGCTGCTATGAAGAAAATTAACTCCTCTCCAGCTAGACCCAACACAACAGGCCATGCCGTGTCTTTGTCCACATAAAATCGGGCATCAGGAGTGGCAGATTCAACCTCATGAAGATAAACTGGTTATCAGGCCAGGGCTAACAGACTCACTGGTAGTGACTGCTGGGTCTGAATCTGTTGCTTGACAATACACTTGCTTGTTATTAGATCCTTTAGTAGAGTCCCAGGAAATCCTAGATGAAGGTCAAATGAAGATGCCCATTTGCTTAGCAGGGTTAGAGTAATAATAATAGCTTCCTAAGAACTAACAACTGCAAAACGTAGAGCTCGTGAACAGATGATAAGGTGTTCATCCTCATAGTGCACATTGTTCTCCTCAGAAGCTGTATTTGGTGTAAAGTACTGTCATTTTTATATATATTTTTACCATGCTGTAATGATGGCCTAGAAGGCAATCTTCTGTCCATTCCTCATCCATATTCATCCATGTCATGGTTTAACCCCAGCCAGCAAATAAACCCCACGCAGCCGCTTGCTCACCCCCCTGCTTCCGGTGGGATGGGGGAGAGAATCGGGAGGGCACAAGTAGGAAAACTCCCGGGTTGAGATAAAAACAGTTTAATAATTGAAATAAAACTAAAATTTGGGTTGTTTAGCCTGGAGAAGAGGAGGCTGAGGGGAGACCTCATCGCGCTCTACAACTACCTGAAAGGAGGTTGTAGCGAGGTGGGTGTTGGTCTCTTCTGCCAAGTAACTAGCGATAGGACAAGAGGAAATGGCCTCAAGTTGCACCAAGGGAGGTTTAGATTGAACATTAGGAGAAATTTCTTTACTGAAAGAGTGGTCAGGCCTTGGAACAGGCTGCCCAGGGAAGTGGTGGAGTCACCATCCCTGGAAGTATTTAAAAGACGTGTAGATGAGGCCCTTAGGGACATGGTGTAGTGGGCATGGTGTGTTGGGTTGATGGTTGGACACGATGATCTTAGAGGTCTTTTCCAACCTGTATGATTCTATGATTCTATGATTCTAAGTAGAACAGTAATAATAACAATGAGAACAACAACAATAACAGAATATACAAAGCAGCCAATGCACAATGCAACTGCTCACCGACCGCCAACCGCGTGTCACGAATGGGGGGCGAGCCCCCCCACACCCCTGGTTTTTATACTGAGCATGATGTCACATGGTATAGAATACCCCATTGGCCAGCTGGGTCAACCACCCCGGCTACGCTCCCCGCCCCCACATCTTCCCCTGCACGTGGCAGGGCATGGGAGGCCAAAAAGAGAAACCAAAAGTCTCCCCGGTGCAAGCACCACCCAGCAACAACCAAAGCATCAATGGGCCATCAACACTCCTCTCATACCAAACCCAAAACACAGTACACCCCCCAAGCTACTGGGAAGAAAGTTAACTCTGTCCCAGCCGGAACCAGGACAATCCATATTATTCATCTATCTGTTTTGGGTTTGCGTGGCAAGGTTTTGGTAGCAGGGGAGCTACAGGGGCGGCTTCTGTGAGAAGCTGCCAGAAGCTTCCCCTATGTCCAATAGAGTCAATGCCAGCCAGCTCCAATACGGACCCGCCGCTGGCCAAGGCTGAGCCAATGAGCAACGGTAGTAGCGCCTCTGTGATAACATATTTAAGAAGGGGGGTGGGGAAAAACCTGCAGAACACAGCAGCCGGAGAGAGGAGTGAGAATATGTGAGAGAAACAACTCTGCAGACACCAAGGTCAGTGAAGAAGGAGGTGGGGAGGAGGTGCTCCAGGTGCCAGAGCAGAGATTCCCCTGCAGCCCGTGGTGAAGACCATGGTGACGTAGGCTGTCCCCCTGCAGCCCATGGAGGTTAATGGTGGAGCAGATATCCACACTACAGCCCATGGAAGACCCCACGCCGGAGCAGGTGGATGCGCCCAAAGGAGGCTGTGACCTCATGGAAAGCCCATGCTGGAGCAGGCTCCTGGCAGGACCTATGAACCTGTGGAGAGAGAAGCCCACGCTGGAGCAGGTTTGCTGTCAGGCCTTGTGACCCCATGGGGGACCCACGCTGGAGCAATCCATTCCTGAAGGACTGCACCCCCATGGAAAGGACCCACGCTGGAGCAGTTCATGGAGGACCGTCTCCCATGGGAGGGATTCCACGCTGGAGCAGGGGAAGAGTGTGAGGAGTCCCTCCCCCAAGGAGGAAGAAGCGGCAGAGACAACATGTGATGAACTGACCACAACCCCTATTCCCTGACCCCCTACGCCACTGGGGGCAGGAAGAGGTAGAGAAAATCAGGAGTGAAGTTGAGCCCGGGAAGAAGGGAGGGGTGGGGGGAAGGTGTTTTAAGATTTGGTTTTATTTTCTCATTACTCTACTCTGATTTGATTGGTAATAAATTATATTAATTTTCCCTCTGTCGAGTCTGTTTTGCCCGTGACGGTAATTGGTGAGTGATCTCTCCCTGTCCTTATCTCGACCCACGAGAGCCTTCCATTATATTTTCTCTCCCTTGTCCAGCTGAGGAGGGGGAGTGATAGAGTGGCTTTGGTGGGCACCTGGCATCCAGCCAGGGTGTTGTGGTTTAACCTGGCAGGCAGCCAAACACCACACAGCTGCTCGCTCACTCTCCCCACCCCCAGTGGGATGGGGGAGAGAATCGGAAAAAAAAAGTAAAAATCGTGGATTGAGATAAAGACAGTTTAATAGAACAGAAAAGGAAGGGAAAAAAAAAAGGTAGAATATACAAAATGAGTGATGCACAATGCAATTGCTCACTACCCGACAACCGATACCCAAACAGCGATCGCTACTTCCTGGACCACGCCTCCTATTTATATGCTGAGCATGACGTCATATGGTATGGAATACCCCGTTGGCCTGTTTGGGTCAGCTGTCCTGGCTATGCTCCCTCCCAGCTTCTTGTGCACCTGGCAGAGCTTGGGAAGCTGAAAAGTCCTTGACTGGCAGGATACTTAGCAACAACTAAAAACATCAGTGTGTTATCAACATTCTTCTCATACTAAATCCAAAACACAGCACTAGGAAGAAATTTAACTCTATCCCAGCCGAAACCAGGACACAGGGTTAACCCACCACACCATCATATTCATCCATAATATCCCTCCATTATTCATCCATAATATTCATCCATATTCCTCATACAATTCCTCATCCATATCTTAGGGAATATATAGACTGCCACGAATTACTGCCCTTTAAATATATTTCCTTTGCAGGATTACAGCACAAGGAGTAACTGACAAGCATGGAAAACCCTTTCTGTAGCACATCGCATCTCGCAGATTCAGGTGGTCAGCTGAGAAGTTTCAGGGTAGCCAGGAGTTTGGGATGTTGGGCACATATCAGGGAAATTCATGCTGTGACCAGATGGAGAAGTAGAAATAGTGGAGGCTTGGTGACAAAGAAAAAAACCGGTCAAATCTCCCTCAGATGCTGCTGCTGTTGCTCTCTTGGTGGAAAGAAGCTTCTTCCCTCCCTTCATAGTTGTATTATGAAGGCAGTGATTTATGTTTTAGATTCATCAACACACTGTAGTCATACAATTTTACTGTTGCTCTCCTCAGAAGCAAAAAGGCTGACAGCCTCCTTTATGCATGTCGTGGTTTAACCCCCGCCAGCAAAAATAAACGCCACGCAGCCGCTCGATCACCCCCGCACTCCGGTGGGATGGGGAAGAGAATTGGGAGGGCACAAGTAGGAAAGCTCCCGGGTTGAGATAAAAACAGTTTAATAATTGAAATAAAACTAAGTAGAACAGTAATAATAACAGTGAGAACAACAACAATAACAGAATACACAAAGCAGGCAATGCACAACAGAACCGCTCACCGACCGCCGACCGCGTGTCACGAACGGGGGGCGAGCCCCCCCACACACCTGGTTTTTATACTGAGCATGATGTCCCATGGTATAGAATACCCCATTGGCCAGCTGGGTCCACCACCCCGGCTGTGCTCCCCCCTCCCGGTGCAAGCATCACCCAGCAACAGCCAAAGCATCAATGGGCCATCAACGCTCCTTTCACACCGAACCCAAAACACAGCGCACCCCCCAGGCTACTGGGAAGAAAGTTAACCCTGTCCCAGCTGGAACCAGGACAATATCCACCCCTTATTCTATACCATCTACATCATGCCCAGGTCTCACATTTTCCCATACATTCCAATTAGTCACCGCTACTTTTCCCTGCCTTTTGATATATACACACACAGAGATATCATTCCCTTAGTCCATGGGCCATCCCTCTAAAACGTCCGTTGAGTTCATGTAGTCCATGACTTCGGGTTCCACCTGTCATAACAGTCTTGCAGGGCAGGAGAGATGGTGTGTGGTGTCGGGCTCTTGCATGCGGAGGCCAGTTTTGGGCGCTCGTCTGGTTCTATCATTGTTGCACCTTGCTCAGTTTCATCGGCGTTCATCCTAAATTAATCTGGGTGATTCTTACTGTAATACTGTTAATAGGGCATATGGTAACCATAAAAGTGATGACATACAGTACTATGTAATAACTAACATCGTACAATTCAGTTCATTGGCTATTTTCACCCAAAATTAAATCCCCCTGAGGTACACACCGGACTCATACTTTCTCATCACCCACCAAGTGCACCCAGGTCCCTGAGCAAAAGCAATCCCACGGATGGGTTTTCCCTTGCCAGAGGCAGGAGCAACCCAGACTGTCTTCCCCAGCATATTTCTCATATGCACGACAGGGACTTTATCCCCCTCTACAGCACGTAAGGGTTTGGATTGGGCAGGGCCAGCTCGAGTGACAGATCCCCTAGTGTTCACTAACCAGGTGGCCTTTGCTAAATGTGTGTCCCAATGCTTGAATGTCCCACCACCCATTGCCCTCAGTGTTGTCTTTAACAGCCCGTTGTATCGTTCAATTTTTCCGGAGGCTGGTGCATGGTAGGGGATGTGATAGACCCACTCAATGCCGTGCTCTTTGGCCCAGGTGTCTATGAGGGTGTTTCGGAAGTGAGTCCCGTTGTCTGACTCAATTCTTTCTGGGGTGCCATGTCGCCACAGGATTTGCTTTTCAAGGCCCAGGATGGTGTTCCGGGCGGTGGCATGGGGCACAGGATATGTTTCCAGCCATCCTGTGGTTACTTCCACCATGGTGAGCACATAGCGCTTGCCCTGTCGGGTTTGTGGGAGCGTGATATAATCAATCTGCCAAGCCTCCCCATATTTATACTTCAACCATCGTCCTCCATACCAAAGAGGCTTTACTCGTTTGGCTTGCTTGATTGCAGCGCATGTTTCACATTCGTGGATAACCTGTGCAATAGTGTCCATGGTTAAGTCCACCCCTCGATCACGAGCCCATCTATATGTTGCATCTCTCCCTTGGTGGCCTGAAGTGTCATGGGCCCACCAAGCTATAAATAATTCACCCTTATGTTGCCAGTCCAGATCCACCTGAGCTACTTCGATCTTGGCAGCCTGATCCACCTGCTGGTTGTTTTGGTGCTCTTCACTGGCCCGACTCTTGGGTACGTGAGCATCTACGTGACGTACTTTTACAGTCAGGTTCTCTACTTGGGCAGCAATATCTTGCCACAACGCGGCAGCCCAGATGGGTTTACCTCTGCGCTGCCAGTTGTTCTGCTTCCACTGCTGCAACCACCCCCACAGGGCATTTGCCACCATCCATGAGTCAGTATAGAGATAAAGCACTGGCCACTTTTCTCGTTTGGCAATGCCCAAGGCCAGCTGGATGGCTTTCACCTCTGCAAACTGACTCGATTCACCTTCTCCTTCAGCAGTTTCTGCAACTTGGCGTATGGGACTCCATACCGCAGCCTTCCATCTCCGATGTTTTCCCACAAGGCGACAGGACCCATCAGTGAACAGGGCATATTGCTTCTCGTTTTCTGGTAGTTTGTTATATGGTGGGGCCTCTTCAGCACGCATCACCTCCTCCTCTGGGGATATTCCAAAATCTTTGCCTTCTGGCCAGTTCGTGATCACCTCCAAGATTCCTGGGCGACTGGGGTTTCCTATTCGGGCCCGTTGTGTGATCAGTGCGACCCACTTACTCCACGTAGCATCAGCTGCATGATGTGTAGAGGGGACCCTCCCTTTGAACATCCAGCCCAGCACCGGCAGTCGGGGTGCCAGGAGGAGCTGTGCTTCAATGCCAACCACTTCTGAAGCAGCTTGAACCCCTTCATATGCTGCCAATATCTCTTTCTCAGTTGGAGTGTAGCGGGCCTCGGATCCTCTGTATCCCCGACTCCAGAACCCTAAGGGTCGACCTCGAGTCTCCCCTGGTGCTTTCTGCCAGAGGCTCCAGGTAGGGCCATTCTCCCCGGCTGCGGTGTAGAGCACATTCTTCACATCTTGTCCTGCCCGGACTGGCCCAAGGGCTACTGCCTGAACTATCTCCTGTTTAATTTGCTCAAATGCTTGTCGTTGCTCAGGGCCCCATCTGAAGTCGTTCTTCTTCCTGGTCACGTGATAGAGAGGGCTTACGATCTTACTGTAATTTGGAATATGCATTCTCCAAAAGCCCACAACGCCTAAGAAAGCTTGCGTTTCCTTTTTGTTAGTTGGTGGAGACATGGCTGTTATTTTATTGATCACATCTGTTGGGATCTGACGACGTCCATCTTGCCATTTTATTCCTAACAACTGGATCTCCTGTGCAGGTCCCTTGACCTTACTTCGTTTTATTGCAAAGCCGGCCTTCAGAAGGATTTGGACTATTCTCTCCCCTTTCTTGAAAACTTCCTCTGCTGTGTTGCCCCACACGATGATGTCATCAATGTATTGCAGGTGTTCTGGAGCCTCACCCTGTTCCAGTGCGGTGTGGATCAGTCCATGGCAAATGGTAGGGCTGTGTTTCCACCCCTGGGGCAGTCGGTTCCAGGTGTACTGGACGCCCCTCCAAGTGAAAGCAAACTGTGGCCTGCACTCTGCCGCCAAAGGGATGGAGAAGAATGCATTAGCGATATCAATGGTGGCGTACCACTTGGCTGCCTTTGACTCCAGTTCGTATTGAAGTTCCAGCATGTCCGGCACAGCAGCACTCAGTGGTGGCGTCACTTCGTTCAGGCCACGGTAGTCTACTGTTAGCCTCCACTCTCCATTGGACTTTCGCACTGGCCATATGGGACTGTTAAAGGGTGAGTGAGTCTTACTGATCACTCCTTGGCTCTCCAGTCGACGAATCAGCTCATGGATGGGGATCAAGGAGTCTCGGTTGGTGCGGTATTGTCGCCGATGCACTGTTGTGGTAGCGATTGGTACTTGTTGTTCTTCAACCCTCAACAACCCCACAACAGAAGGGTCCTCTGAGAGACCGGGCAAGGTGGACAGCTGTTTAATTTCCTCCGTCTCCAGGGCAGCTATACCAAAAGCCCACCGGTACCCTTTTGGGTCCTTGAAATACCCTCTCCTGAGGTAGTCTATGCCAAGGATGCACGGAGCTTCTGGGCCAGTCACAATGGGGTGCTTCTGCCACTCATTCCCGGTTAGACTTACTTCCACCTCCAACACAGTTAACTCTTGGGATCCCCCTGTCACTCCAGAAATACAAATGGGTTCTGCCCCTTTATAGCCTGATGGCATCAGGGTACACTGTGCACCGGTGTCTACGAGAACCTTATATTCTTGTGGATCTGATGTGCCAGGCCATCGAATCCACACAGTCCAGTAAACCCGGTTGTCCCTTTCCTCCACCTGGCTGGAGGCAGGGCCCCTCTAGTCCTGGTCATCATATTCGCTATCTACTTCTTGTAAGTATGAGTCAGAAGTCCCTTTGTTAAGGTCGGAAGTGGAATCAGCCCTTCTACTCTGTCTGGGGAACTCACTGGAGACTGGAGCAGCGGTTTTCCTGGAAGAACCCCCTTTTGTGGTTGTTTTCCCTTGCAACTCATGTACCCGTGCCTGTAGGACTGAGGTAGGTTTTCCATCCCACTTCCTCATGTCCTCTCCGTGGTCACGCAGGTAAAACCACAGGGTGCCCCGGGGTGTGTACCCACGATGTCTCCTCTCTTGAGCAGAGGGACGTTTGCTCCTAATGGCTGAGACGCTGGCCCGTGCAGGGGGGGAGCAGGACATATCCTCTTTGAGTTGCTGGACCTCCTGAGACAGTTTCTCCACAGCAGAGACACAGGCTCGTAGGGAGGAAGAGAGACTTTCTTCATATTGCCAGAGCTGGCCAGCCAGTTCATCCACTGTTTGTTCCTCTCCATCTCTCCAGGTCATTACTGCCAATGAGTTTGCATGTGACGCTGGTGCGCTCCGTACAAACTTCCGCCACATGGGTCGGGTGCATTTGACCTCATCTGGGTCTTTGGATAACTGCTCGTTGTTCAGGTCATCATAAATCACTTCCAGCACGGCTAATTCTCTCAGGTACTGGATACCTCTCTCCATGGTGGTCCACTTGCCTGGGTGACATATAACATCTTCCTTGAAGGGATACCTTTCCTTCACACCTGACAGCAGTCGCCTCCAGAGGCTGAGGACTTGTGCCCCTTGTCCAATTGCTTTGTCAATGCCCCCTTCCCTAGCAAGGGATCCCAGCTGCTTGGCTTCCCTACCCTCTAATTCCAGGCTACTGGCCCCGTTATCCCAGCATCGGAGCAGCCAGGTGACAATGTGCTCCCCTGGGCGACGGCTGAAGTCTTTTCGCATATCTTGCAGCTCACCCAGGGATAGGGATCGGGTGGTCACCATCTCATTTACGGGTTCTGCCTCCTCCTCCTCCTGTTCTCGTGATGGCCCTGGTTCATCTTCATCCCTTACTAGACGAGCTGATTTTCTTGTGCATTTTCTTTTTTGTATAGGGGCGACTGATACCGGTGTGGGTTGGTTCTCTGTCGCAGGGGGCGGAGTAGCTGCTGTGCTTGCCCTGGGGGGTGAGGGAGCCGCTGTGCTTGCCGTGGGGGGTGGGGTAGCCGCAGGGCCTGTTTCTTTGTCATCAGCTGCAGAGATGTTTCCTTCCCCTTGGGGGTTCTGAGTGGTGTTAAATAGGGCTCGGTAGGCGTGGGCCAGGCCCCAGCACATTGTAGTAATTTCCGTCTCCCTGGAATGGCCAGGGTGACAGCATACTTCTTCCAAATATTCTACTAATTTTTCAGGGTTCTTCACTTGTTCAGGGGTAAAGTTCCAGAACACTGGGGGTGCCCATCGCCCTAGGCATTTGCCCATGCTATCCCACTCGCCCTGCCACTCATAACTATCCAACCTTGGGGCAGATCTCTGGATGACATTCTTAAATTGCTTACTAACCTTGGAGAAAACCGCAACAATATTCCCAAGGAGTACCAAGAGATGTATCTTAACTACCCAGGGATGTTCAAGGTACTGGCAAGTTATTTTAACAAAGGAGATGAAGGTAGCGAGGGTGACATTCTCTATTTCCTCCATAAAAAATCTCTCGGAGGAAAAGGTATAATTGCTAATGGTCTCCATGAGGTGGCACCCGAAATGCAGAAACGGCTTCATTACGAATCCCAAATACCAAATAACCCCCAATGCCAGCGTTTTAGTAACAAATCTCCCAGGCAAAACATCATTAATCACGGCAGAGCACAACAGACTACAAAACCCAACTCCAATTTTTAACAGGTACAGTAAAAACAAGAGCATGGTGCAGAACAAACGAATATGTTACCAGATATAAATTCCTTAATATGTTCTAAATAATCTGTCGTTATCTCAACCCTTCGTGCCCCACGTTGGGCGCCAAAAAGGACTGTCGTGGTTTAACCCCAGCCAGCAAAAATAAACGCCACGCAGCCGCTCGATCACACCCCCCCCCGGTGGGATGGGGGAGAGAATTGGGAGGGCACAAGTAGGAAAGCTCCCGGGTTGAGATAAAAACAGTTTAATAATTGAAATAAAACTAAGTAGAACAGTAATAATAACAGTGAGAACAACAACAATAACAGAATACACAAAGCAGGCAATGCACAACGCAACCGCTCACCGACCGCCGACCGTGTGTCACGAACGGGGGGCGAGCCCCCCCACACACCTGGTTTTTATACTGAGCATGATGTCCCATGGTATAGAATACCCCATTGGCCAGCTGGGTCCACCACCCCGGCTGTGCTCCCCCCTCCCGGTGCAAGCATCACCCAGCAACAGCCAAAGCATCAATGGGCCATCAACGCTCCTTTCACACCGAACCCAAAACACAGCGCACCCCCCAGGCTACTGGGAAGAAAGTTAACCCTGTCCCAGCTGGAACCAGGACAATGCAGTTCTGGGTTAAATTTCTGTTTACTATTTTCCCTGGACTAGCTGGAGAGAATGAGGCAGAAGCGGGGTGCAGCAGAGACATGGGGAGAAAGATTTTTTTTTTCCCTGGGTAATTGGACCACCAGCCTACAATCATCTCTGACCTTTGAATAAATAGAGGATTCCACTTTGCAGTGCTTGCACAGTCCTTCAGTGTTCACAAGCATAAATAAGGTTAATTTTTAAAAAAGGGAAATCCCTGTGTAAGGATAATTAAACGGTGACTAGGAACCCCACCATAACAAAGCTCCTCAATGCAAAATGAACTTTGCCTCCTCTGTGTGTGTGTGTGTGTGTGTGTGTGTGTGTATGGCTGTGGATAAGTATTAATCATAAAAACACATTGACAAATTTAATCTTTCTTCACCTCTCTTCATTTTCATCTTTTACAGTAAGGTAGTACAATTGTCTTCTTGAAACTCAATATCCCTCTCTTACAGCCCTTTTTTTTCCCCTAGAAGGTAATTTTAAAATCTCTTCTGACACTTCCAAATGATCTTATCATAAATCATCCAACACACACACACACACACACAGAGCAGCTAATCGGGATGTTGCTGGCTAATTTAGCCCTCCTGCTTTGATATGGGGCTACATCTGGCTGGCGACCAGTCACCAGCGGTGTTCCTCAGGGCTCAATCCTAGGGCCAGTTCTGTTCAATATTTTTATCAATGATCTGGATGCAGGAGTTGAATGCACCATTAGCAAGTTTGCTGAGGATACCAAACTGGGAGGTGCTGTTGACTCTCTTGAGGGACAAGAGGCCTTGCAGAGGGATCTAGATAGATTGGAGCATTGGACTATCATCAATGGCATGAAATTTAACAAGAAAAAAAGCCAGATTCTGCACCTGGAATGGAATAATGCTGGACACAAGTATAAATTGGGAGAGGAGTGGCTGGAGAGCAGCCCTGCAGAAAGGGATCTGGGGGTGCCGGTTGACAGCAGGCTCAATAGGAGTCAGCAGTGTGCCCTGGCAGCCAAGAGGGCAAACCACATTCTGGGGTGCATTAAACACAGCATAACCAGCCGGTCAAAAGAAACAATTATCCCTCTGTATCTAGTGTTGGTGCGGCCTCACCCTTGAGCACTGCATGCAGTTCTGGGTCCCACAATTTAAGAAGGATGTTAAGGTCCTTGAATGCGTCCAGAGGAGAGCAACAAAGCTGGTGAAGGGGCTGGAAGGCAAGTCCTATGAGGAATCATAGAATCATAGAATCATACAGGTTGGAAAAGACCTCTAAGATCATCGTGTCCAACCGTCAACCCAACACCACCATGCCCTCTACACCATGTCCCTAAGGGCCTCATCTACACGTCTTTTAAATACCTCCAGGGATGGTGACTCCACCACTTCCCTGGGCAGCCTGTTCCAAGGCCTGACCACTCTTTCAGTAAAGAAATTTCTCCTAATGTCCAGTCTAAACCTCCCTTGGCGCAACTTGAGGCCATTTCCTCTCGTCCTATCGCTAGTTACTTGGCAGAAGAGACCAACACCCACCTCGCTACAACCTCCTTTCAGGTAGTTGTAGAGCGCGATGAGGTCTCCCCTCAGCCTCCTCTTCTCCAGGCTAAACAACCCCAGTTCCCTCAGCCGCTCCTCATAAGGCTTGTGCTCCAGGCCCTTCACCAGCTTCGTTGCCCTCCTCTGGACACGCTCCAGCACCTCCATGTCCTTCTTGTAGTGAGGGGCCCAAAACGGAACACAGTATTCGAGGTGCGGCCTCACCAGTGCCGAGTACAGGGGCACGATCACCTCCCTGCTCCTGCTGGCCACACTATTCCTGATACAGGCCAGGATGCCGTTGGCCTTCTTGGCCACCTGGGCACACTGCCGGCTCATGTTCAGCCGGCTGTCAACCAGCACCCCCAGGTCCTTTTCCTCTGGGCAGCTTTCCAGCCACTCTTCCCCAAGCCTGTAGCATTGCCTGGGGTTGTTGTGGCCGAAGTGCAGGACCCGGCACTTGGCCTTGTTGAACCTCATACAATTGGCCTCGGCCCATCGATCCAGCCTGTCCAGGTCCCTCTGCAGAGCCTTCCTACCCTCGAGCAGATCAACACTCCCACCCAACTTGGTGTCGTCTGCAAACTTACTGAGGGAGCACTCGATCCCCTCGTCCAGATCATTGATAAAGATATTGAACAAGACCGGCCCCAGCACTGAGCCCTGGGGAACACCACTCGTGACCGGCCGCCAACTGGATTTAACTCCGTTGACCACAACTCTCTGGGCTCGGCCATCCAGCCAGTTTTTTACCCAGCGAAGAGTGTACTTGTCTAGGCCGTGAGCCGCCAGCTTCTCTAGGAGAATGCTGTGGGAGACAGTGTCAAAGGCCTTACTGAAGTCCAAGTAGACCACATCCACTGCCTTTCCCTCATCCACTAGGCGGGTCACCTGGTCATAGAAGGAGATCAGGTTGGTCAAGCAGGACCTGCCTTCCATGAACCCGTGCTGGCTGGGCCTGATCCCCTGGTTGTCCCGGACATGGCTCGTGAGCGTCCTCAAAACCAACCGCTCCATGATCTTCCCCGGCACCGAGGTCAGGCTGACCGGCCTGTAGTTCCCCGGATCCTCCTTCCGGCCCTTCTTGTAGATGGGCGTCACATTGGCAAGCCTCCAGTCGTCCGGGACCTCCCCAGTTAACCAGGACTGCTGGTAAATGATGGAGAGCGGCTCAGCAAGCTCCTCCGCCAGCTCCCTCAGTACCCTCGGGTGGATCCCATCCGGCCCCATAGACTTGTGAATGTCCAGGTGGCATAGCAGGTCATTAACTTCATCCTCTTGAATTATGGGGGGTTTATCCTGCTCGTCGTCCTTGTCTTCCAGCTCAGGGGGCTGAGTACCCTGAGGATAACCACTCTGACTACTAAAGACTGAGGCAAAGAAGGCGTTGAGTACCTCAGCCTTTTCCTCGGCCTTGGTGGCAACGTTCCCCCCCGCATCCAATAGAGGATGGAGATTCTCCTTGGCTCTCCTTTTGTCATTAACATACTTATAAAAGCATTTTTTGTTGTCTCTCACGACAGTGGCCAGGTTGAGTTCTAGCCGGGCTTTTGCCTTTCTAATTTCCTCTCTGCACGACCTAACGCGATCCCTGTACTCTTCCTGAGTTGCCTGCCCCTTTTTCCACAAGTGATAAACTCTCTAAAGGAGTGGCTAAAAACTCTGGCTTTGTCTAGTTTGGAGAAAAGGAGGCTGAGGGGCAACCTCATTGCTCTCTACAGCTTCCTGAGGAAGCTCTACAGCTGAGGAAGCTCTACAGCTTCCTGAGGAGGGGAAGTGGAGAGGGAGGTGCTGATCTCTTCTCCCTGGTATCCAGTGATAAGACGTGTGGGAATGGTTCAAAGCTGCATCAGGGGAGGTTCAGACTTGACATTAGGAAGCATTTCTTTACCGAGAGGGTGGTCAAACACTGGAACAGGCTTCCTAGAGAGGTGGTTGATGCCCCAAGTCTGTCAGTGTTTGAGGGGCATTTGGGCAATGCCCTTAATACTATGCTTTAACTTTTGGTCAGCCCTGAAGTGGTCAGGCAGTTGGACTAGAGAGATGATCACTGTAGGTCCCTTCCAACTACTCTATTCTATAACTGGATAGAATTTTATGATACTTTGTGATTGTAAATATGTCTGCTCTCATTCACGTCCTGAGAAGGCTGGAGGGCCATTACATCTTAATTGGGTAATTTTAAATCTCTGTAGGCTGGATTGCTGCTTCTGCAGCAGCCTGGGCTGGGGTGTAGATCTCAGCTCTTGTCTGGTTGCAGAAAATTCTGGGAATATATCTCCCACCCATTTCTGGCATTTTGATTTTAAGGGCATCAAAAGGCTGTAATTGGCGTTTTTGTAATATACATTGTGGGAGTGGGGAGAGCAGTCTGGAAACCTGTGACATTCATATTTAGATAGAAAGACCCTGCAACTGGGCCTTGAGGGCTGAAGGATTTGGGTGGACTGAGCAGTCTAGGTGGAGAATGCAAACCTACCGGTAGAAGACAGTTTGAGTTTATCTTCACATTTTCTCATTACTAGACCTTAAAAAGACATTGAGTTTGCCTTTCTGTAGTGGAAGAAGGACAGCAGTTATTGACCTACATGCCTCTAAAACAGTTATATTGCCTTTAGAGACATACATAAAAGAAAATTATCTGGTTATTTATATATGTATATGTGTACATGCAGATATATGCAAACACTTTCACATATATATTTTTATTTTCTTTTCTTTTTGGCTGCATTTAACAAATGTTTACCCAGAAAAGAACAGAGGAAGCCAAAGATTTATCACAGTTGCTATGTCTCAGGTCACTTTTACAGAAAACGTTTTGGTGACATTTCCGTGCTAAACATTGGCTATGTAAAATTATTTTTTGCTGTAAGAATGATCAAGAAATGGCAGGATGGTTATTGACGAAATACATAATATGGCTTCTTTAATTCATACACTTCCAGATTAAATCAATGCCAGGTTACCAGCAGCCATTGTCACTTGTTCTGGAAGGGTTTTTTTTGTGGTTTCAGTCCAGTTTTAGCTAGCAAAGGAAATGCTTTCCTCCAAGGAACTCATCACAGTTTGCACTTCAGAATAAGAGGCTAAAGAACAAGAAGCAGCAGTAGTTTGATGAATATCTCATTCCGTGATGTGGTGCCTCAGAGAGGAAGAGGCACACCATTGGATCAGGATTGGGAAGAATGCCATGGCAGAAAATAACATTGAACCTGTTTTATGGACAACAAAAAGGAAAGCCTGTCCAACTGATACGTCACTACAATTAAATTCCTTTACATTATTTTAATGTTAATTTAAAAAAAGATGTGTGACTAATTAACTATTTTAGATTAAATGACAAAATCTAGCCTTATGAACGCCTCAAGTTATGTGGTGGCAATGCCAAAATATGAGCAGGAGAGTGCATGCACTGTTTTTATAAGGAGAAAAAGAGACTAGGGAGTGGGAAATCATGGGGTATGATTCCCACAACCACTGAATCTACTCAGTAAGTTATTTCTTTTTTAAAAAGAAGCAGCAATCAGTGGTCATTGAAATAACTTTGAATGCAGTTATAATGAAATTCCATTTCTCATCCATACAAGAGTTGCAGCCATTGTTGGTAATGGTCTCCTTCAGAGAAATACAGTCCTTGCTGCCTTGTGAGGTACCATGGGAATCAACTTAATAAGTAAGTTTCCTGTAGAGTTATTGCCAGGGCTTGTCTGCCTGCTTTCTGGATCTGTCCTGGGGAAGGGAGAATAAGCTACACGTATTCTGTAGGAACAATGAAAAAGCATCCGATAAAGTGTATTTCTACTTCCAAAATAGTGATTTGAGTTATTGTACTTTGCTACCCAGATCCATTGTATTGTACACATATAATGATTCATTGTTTTAGATATTGGTTGTGTTGGATTGTAACTTGCTTTGTGGCAGGTCAGATCAAATCTGGTTTTATATGATGTGATATAACCTTGTGGATGAATCAAAAAAAACCTGTTGCTTTAGAGGAATACTGCGTGAAAAGCAGATGTGTTACTGTAATCACTCAAAATAATTTATTTGCATTCAGCATTGCTATTGACCTGCAGTAAGTAACAAGTTATTTTTGTTGTTATTGGATAGGATGAAAAAAAGCATGCCCTTTCTTCATTTAGCTTCAGTTTAAAGGTTATCGCCTGTCAGTAGGATTTCTTAGTTTCCTATATGATTAGAAACACAAAAGACCTTTGGAAGACACTCTGTGAAAAGGTATATCTGTCTGTCATGTTTTCAGCCCTGAAAATATGAGGTGCTCCCTGCATCAGCTCCCAGGGTCACTTCTCTGTTTGTTCCATGAAGAGGTTTACCTGAACCAATGATCTTTTGCCTCCCTCCAAATCCAGTTACTAAAGAAGGAATATATACAGATCTCTTTGCCTAGTAGTTTTTCCTAACTGGGTGCATGCGGGCTGCTCCCGATCCCGAGGAGCTACAGGGGAAGGGCCGGTGATCACAAAATTTGGGATATGGTAAAAATCAAAATCCATGTATCAGCCATAGGATGCCTCATGAAACAGAAAGGCATTGATCCCTGACTGGTTGGTGCTGCTGCTCTGCTACAGTTGCCTGAAAAAGTTGGATACTAGTAACTCTAGGGTAATTCTAAGTGAGATAGAAGCAGTGGGATTCATGCCATATAACCATAGGCATCTATAGGGTGGATGCCCACAACCCAGTGAGTCATCCTTATGAAGGTCAGTGGAGAGGAAGAGGCATTTATCTGAGACTATTCATCTCATTTCATGAAGCTTAAGGCAGGTCAGAAAGATCATTCTTTATAGGTGCCACCTTCTCTCCAGAGACTGTAAAAGGAGTTGAGAACTAGCTCTGATGTAAACATGTAGTTTGCAAACATCTAGAGTTATTGAGGTGAATCCACCAAGGTTTTTGATGAGTGGTTCCAGTTAAAGTCAACAGGAGTCACATGGCAGAATCTTGTCTTGACAATGCATTGCTCTAAGAGCTGCCAGAGTAAATTAGTGGTAGGAGAAAACATTTTCATAGCAGTTATATGCTGTCTAAAATATTGTGTGCCTTGAAAAACACCACCTCAAACAATAAAGGACAAACAAAAAATTTTATATTGGCATATGCATATTTTAAACTAGTGCTGCTATAATAACATTTGGCTGTACAAGCTTAAGTAATCCTTACAGAAAACCAGGCAAATTAAGAGTTTCCTGACTAATATGCCAGTGACTTTAGAAAATCTCCTGGCAACACCTTTATGTTGTAGTGGTATTTTGTTTTTACCTTTGAGTAGAAGTGGTGAAAGCCTTTTAATGACATGAGCATTAATGAATACGTCTGGATCCAGGACAGTGACTGTCCCTTCTGCATTTCAGTAATCACAGTTAAGGAGAGAGCTCAAAAGTCCTTGGGTTTGGTTCGTGAGACAATGTCCTCCTTGGCCTTAGAGAAAAGCAAAACAAGAACTGATGACTGGAACCTAAAGCAATTTCAAACCAGAAAGAAGTCACACATTTCTAACAGGGAGGGTGATTAATGCTTTTGGCAAAACATGTTATGCTTCAGTTAGACATAAATTAATGGGCTCAATACACAGATAACTAGATGACATTTAAAAGTGTGTGACATACAGGAAATGAGATAAGATGATCTAGTGGTTCCTTCTGGCTGTGTTTCTCTGGAGGTGTAAAACTAACCATTGGGGCACAACTTTTGAGAAAATTTTGTACTTCTTTCCTTGAACTCCTTTCCTCTCTGTCCATAGTGTCTTGCAAAACAGCAACTCCCATATTTTATAATGGACTCATCATCTGATTCTGCTCCCAAGGCAGCACAGCAATTGGAAGTAGGTGACATTTATTTTCCATGTTCTCTCTTCAAGGATCCTGCCACATGCTAGCCAGCCAGCCCTATCTGATGGTATTGCCAAATTGCCTGTGACCACGTGTTGGCTCTCATAATACTGAATCAGAGCTTCTAGAAGCAGCACGTTGTTTCTCAGCATACATCATTTCCTGAGATACTTAGTCAACAAAGTTCAGGACAGAAGTAGGTAGAAACCTGTTGACCCCTCCCCATTATTCTGTAATGTTTCATTAATCATACGTGGATGACTGAGCTGATTGTGCCTTGCAATGTTCAGCTCCTGCACTGTTTTCAGGTTTATGTGATCCAGAATTCAAGTGCCAGGAGTCAATTTCCTGCAAAAGAAGAGGAAGTAATGGAGTTGCATATCACTGCACTGCATTTGATTTCTTAGTAGAGGAAAATATTGGGCAGAATTTACATCCTGTCTTTAAAAAAAACCCACCCAACCAACAAGCACAATTCTGTAGCTCATTTATCAATGGAAAAGGTCCATTTAAGACACAAGCATGGTGACACTCAGAATTTGGGGCCTTATCCACCTCCTGCTCTCAGACTCAAATTGGGGAGATCACAAGAACAGCATTAAGAGATGGAACTGAATAACAGCACTTGAACAAAAAAGTTCTTGAGATATAATTTTGATTAATTTTGTGGTCCAGCTGTTTCAAGTCTTCAAAGAAGTCATCTTCTTTAGTCTGCAATTTTGAAAGATATTTAAAGATCTGTACAATTTAGAGTTGTCCTTATTGAAAGCCAGATCATCCTTTCCCACAACAACTAGCAAGGGAGATAAAACCTGTGGGGTTTGCTTTCTGGAGTAAAGCCTTCCATCAAGATAGCAGGTTTTGTGTTTGTGCTATCGGTCAGATTCATATTTAAAGTATTATCAAAAGATGAAGGCCATTTTAATGAAAAACCTTTGCTTCTCCATTCACCACAACTCTCTGGGCTCGGCCATCCAGCCAGTTTTTTACCCAGCGAAGAGTACACCTGTCTAAGCCATGAGCCGCCAGCTTCTCTAGGAGAATGCTGTGGGAGACAGTGTCAAAGGCCTTACTGAAGTCCAAGTAGACCACATCCACAGCCTTTCCCTCATCCACTCGGCGGGTCACCTGGTCATAGAAGAAGATCAGGTTGGTCAAGCAGGACCTGCCTTCCATGAACCCGTGCTGGCTGGGCCTGATCCCCTGGTTGTCCCGGACATACCTTGTGAGCGCCCTCAAGATGAACCGCTCCATAATCTTCCCTGGCACCTAGGTCAGGCTGACCGGCCTGTAGTTCCCCGGATCCTCCTTCCGGCCCTTCTTGTAGATGGGCGTCACATTGGCAAGCCTCCAGTCATCCGGGACCTCCCCAGTTAAACAGGACTGCTGGTAAATGATGGAGAGTGGCTTGGCAAGCTCCTCCGCCAGCTCCCTCAGTACCCTCGGGTGGATCCCATCCGGCCCCATAGACTTGTGAGCGTCCAGGTGGCATAGCAGGTCATTAACTGCTTCCCCTTGGATTATGGGGGGGTTTATTCTGCTCTCCGTCCCTGTCTTCCAGCTCAGGGGGCTGAATACCCTGAGGATAACTGGTCTGATTATTAAAGACTGAGGCAAAGAAGGCATTAAGTACCTAAGCCTCATCCTCGGTGGCAATGTTCCCCCCCACATCCGATAAAGGATGGAGATTCTCCTTGGCTCTCTTTTTGTCATTAATATATTTGTAAAAACATTATTTTTGTCTCTCATGACAGTGGCCAGATTGCGTTCTAGCTGGGCTTTTGCCTTTCTAATTTCCTCTCTGCATGATCTAACGAGATCCCTGTACTCTTCTTGAGTTGCCTGCCCCTTCTTCCACTAGTGATAAACTCTCCTTTTTTCCTGAGTCCCAGCAAAAGCTCCCCGTTCAGCCAGGCCGGTCATCTTCCCCGCCCATTCTTCTTATGGCACATGGGGACAGCCTGCTCCTGCGCCTTTAAGACTTCCTTCTTGAAGAACGTCCAGCCTTCCTGGACCCCTTTGCCCTTCAGGACTGTCTCCCAAGGGACCCTCTCAACCAGTGTCCTGAGCAGGCCAAAGTCCGCCCTCCGGAAGTCCATGGTAGCAGTTATGCCAGCCCCCCTCCTTCCTTCACCAAGTATCGAGAATTCTATCATTTCATGGTCGCTAAGCCCAAGACGGCCTCCGACCACCACATCTCCCACCAGTCCTTCTCTGTTTGTGAACAGCAGGTCAAGCGAGGCACCTCCCCTGGTAGGCTCACTTACCAGCTGTGCCAGGAAGTTATCTTCCACACACTCCAGGAAACTCCTCGACTGTTTCTTCTCTGCCGTGTGGTATTTCCAGCAGACATCCGGAAAGTTGAAGTCCCCCACGAGAACAAGGGCTAGCAACCGGGATACTTCTGCCAGCCTCTGGTAGAATATTTCGTCTGCCTCCTCGTCCTGGCTAGGTGGTCTATAACAGACTCCCAGCAGGATATCTGCCTTGTTGGCCTTCCCCCTCATCCTTACCCACAAGCACTCAACTTCATCATCACAACCGTTGAGCTCTAGACAATTGAAGCACTCCCTAACATACAGAGCCACCCCACCGCCTCTCCTTCCTCGCCTGTCCCTTCTGAAGAGCTTATAGCCATCCATTGCAGCACTCCAATCGTGAGACTCATCCCACCATGTTTCCGTTATGGCAACTAAGTCATAGCTATCCCACTGCACAATGGTTTCCAGCTCCTCCGGTTTGCCGCCCATGCTGCGTGCATTGGTGTAGATGCACTTGAGCTGGGCTACCGATTTCGCCCCCAACATTGGCGTGCCACCCCTAGGCTCTTCTCTAGTGAGCCTGGTTTTATCCCCTTCCCCCTTCGAACCTAGTTTAAAGCCCTCTCGATGAGCAAGAATCCTTTTCCCCCTGTGAGACAGCTGAACTCCATCTGTCACCAGCAGGCCCGGTGCCGTGTAAACCTCCCCATGATCAAAGAAGCCAAGATTCCGCCGATGGCACCAGCCCCTAAGCCACGTGTTGATCCGGTGTGTTTTCCTGTTCCCTTCAGTATTCTTCCCTGCCACTGAAGGGATTGAGGAAAACACTACCTGTGCTCCTGATCCTTCCACCAATCGCCCCAGTGCCCTGAAGTCCCTTTTGATCCCTTTTGGACTTCTCTCTGCAACCTCCTCACTGCCAGCCTGTATAACCAATAGTGGGTAATAATCAGAAGGCCGTACCAGACCAGGGAGTTTCCTAGTAACGTCTCTAACCCGGGCTCCAGGGAGGCAGCAGACTTCCCTGTGGGATGGGTCTGGCCGGCATATTGGGCCCTCCGTCGCCCTCAGAAGGGAATCACCTACGACAATTACCCTCCTTTTTTTCTTAGCAGAGGCAGTCATAATGCATGGGGCTGACTGACTCGCCCTGGGCAACCCCCTGGATGGACCTTCATCTACATCCTCATTTGTCTGGCCCCTCAAGTTCCAGGGCCCCATATCTGTTGTGTAAGGGCAACTGGGAAGGTGAGGGAGGCCGGGTGGGAATTCGCCTGGCACCCCGAGCAGGGACCTGTGTCCATTCCCTCCCCCCGGTCTCCTAGGTCCCCTCCTTCTGCCTGGTGGCAAGAGGGCAGGGGATCCTCTGCTTCTTGTGGAGCCTCCATCTGCTGCCCTTGCCTCAGGGATGGTAGGGTGTGGCTCCACCAATCTATCTCCCTCTCACACTCCCTGATACTCCTTAGCCTCTCCACTTCCTCTTTCAGCTCTGCCACCAGGCTGAGCAGATCATTCACCTGGTCACACCGCACACAGGCGTTGTCTCTGCTGCCCTCCTGTACAAGTGACAGGCTCAGGCACTCCCTGCAGCCGGAGACCTGGACAGCTGTATGTTTGTGGGAGGACTCCGTCTGGGTCGCCACATTCCTTCTGGCGATGACTTTCGGCCGAGTGGAAACCATAGCTAGGTCCTCTTCTGGGAGGGCGATGACCACTAGCTGAGTTAGCCTCTAGAGCCAGGAGGGGGACTGCGTCCTGCCCGCTCGCCTTCCCTGCGCGAACTAGCCACGCAAACTGCCGCACCGCGCCCTTCTGACGTACCCCGCCTCTGGTCGCTCGCGCGCCCTGGGGGCTGCTCTTGTATGTGAGGGTGTTTGGCTGCCTTCACTCCTGTCCCCGCCCACGCTGAGTCAGAGCTGCCGCTCGTCAGGAGCTCACTCCTCCGGCTCGGGGGACGGGGGGCTGGGGCACCCTCTCTCTCCGGGCGCTTTTGCCTTCGCGGTTTTTGCCGTCGCAGTTTTGCCGCTTTAGGAAGGGTCCCCCGGCGCGATCCTCCTCTCCGGAGCCCTTCGCCTCGGTGGCTTCGCTGGAAGGGCGGGTGCACTGGGTTTTAAACTGCCGCCGTCCCTCCTGTCCCCGGTCACAACAACCCCATGCAACGCTACAGGCTTGGGGAAGAGTGGCTGGAAAGCTGCCCAGAGGAAAAGGACCTGGGGGTGCTGGTTGACAGCCGGCTGAACATGAGCCGGCAGTGTGCCCAGGTGGCCAAGAAGGCCAACGGCATCCTGGCCTGTATCAGGAATAGTGTGGCCAGCAGGAGTAGGGAGGTGATCGTGCCCCTGTACTCGGCACTGGTGAGGCCGCACCTCGAATACTGTGTTCCGTTTTGGGCCCCTCACTACAGGAAGGACATTGAGGTGCTGGAGCATGTGCAGAGAAGGGCAACGAAGCTGGTGAAGGGCCTGGAGCACAAGTCTTATGAGGAGCGGCTGAGGGAACTGGGGTTGTTTAGCCTGGAGAAGAGGAGGCTGAGGGGAGACCTCATCGCGCTCTACAACTACCTGAAAGGAGGTTGTAGTGAGGTGGGTGTTGGTCTCTTCTGCCAAGTAACTAGCGATAGGACAAGAGGAAATGGCCTCAAGTTGCACCAAGGGAGGTTTAGATTGGACATTAGGAAAAACTTCTTTACTGAAAGAGTGGTCAGGCCTTGGAACAGGCTGCCCAGGGAAGTGGTGGAGTCACCATCCCTGGAAGTATTTAAAAGACGTGTAGATGAGGCGCTCAGGGACATGGTTTAGTGGGCATGGTGGTGTTGAGTTGATGGTTGGACTCGATGATCTTAGAGGTCTTTTCCAACCTTAATGATTCTATGATTCTGTAATGGCTTTGTGCCTTTCTCAGTTCTCCATATGCCCTGTGGGAAATAGCTCCCACATCTACCCTTTTCTGGATACTTGCCTAAAGCTGGTCAAGGCTGAGAAGGGAACCACAGTTCCCAATTTCTCATGGAGTCTGTCCTTCCCTACACACAGCTCCAACCCAACAGAAAACACTCCAGGAACGTGTGTGGTAGATGTCACTGAGCTGACTTGCTTGTTTGCCAGGAACTGTTTTCACAGAGTCCCTCTCTGTGCAGATCTGAAGATGCAACGTGGCCCTGAATCTCTAACTAGTCAGAATACAATTCTTCACATTAATTGGTCTCATTTCCTGACAGGCTTCTGTACTTATTAGCCAATGTGATGCCAGCTGTAGTTCCTTAAGTATATCAGAAACAAAGGGCTATTATTTCTGGCTAAATTCCAGTAGGCTCATTACCTTCTGCGACTTTTAAAATTCCTTCTGCAATTATATTGGATAAGATTATTTGTCTTTTTTTTTTTTATCCTCCTTGTACTGTGCTGCGTGTGTCACCTTCCACACCAGAAGTGGCTGCATTTCAGCAACAAAGAAAGTCAGTTTTCTGTATTCTGTGGGGACCTGTACCGTTTTTTAAATCATTTTGAGTTTTGCGATTGATGTTAGTAGACCCAGGCTTTTATCGTCTGTGTATAATCAGTCTATAAGATCTGCCCCACATTTTGGACTGCTTAGATGAAAGGTCTTTTCTAAATGTCATTAGATATAAAAGATGCTTCTGGAGGTGGATGTGTGAAATATCTAGAAGAGTGAGCCTTTTAAATGAATCTTTTGACAAATTAGCTTCTCTGACAAGATCTGGCGGTCAGTACAGCATGTCCCGAGAGAAGATATACCTCCCTTGCAATAGATGGATTCTTTTCCCTCTATTAAAAGATATTTTAAAGTAAAATATGATATAATGCCTGAATTAGATTTTACAAGAGTGAGGCACACCATGAGTAATCGTATTGCTCCCCCTTGGGAGACGGTCCTGAAGGGCAAAGGGGTCCAGGAAGGCTGGACGTTCTTCAAGAAGGAAGTCTTAAAGGCGCAGGAGCGGGCTGTCCCCATGTGCCGCAAGAAGAACGGGCGGGGAAGGCGACCGGCCTGGCTGAACGGGGAGCTCTGGCTGGGACTCAGGGAAAAAAGGAGAGTTTATCACTTGTGGAGGAAGGGTCAGGCAACTCAGGAAGAGTACAGGGATCGCGTTAGGTCGTGCAGAGAGGAAATTAGAAAGGCAAAAGCCCAGCTAGAACTCAACCTGGCCACTGTCGTGAGAGACAACAAAAAATGCTTTTATAAGTATGTTAATGACAAAAGGAGAGCCAAGGAGAATCTCCATCCTCTATTGGATGCGGGGGGGAACGTTGCCACCAAGGCCGAGGAAAAGGCTGAGGTACTCAACGCCTTCTTTGCCTCAGTCTTTAGTAGTCAGAATGGTTATCCTCAGGGTACTCAGCCCCCTGAGCTGGAAGACAGGGACGACGAGCAGGATAAACCCCCCATAATTCAAGAGGATGAAGTTCATGACCTGCTATGCCACCTGGACGTTCACAAGTCTATGGGGCCGGATGGGATCCACCCGAGGGTTCTGAGGGAGCTGGCGGAGGAGCTTGCCGAGCCGCTCTCCATCATTTACCAGCAGTCCTGGTTAACTGGGGAGGTCCCGGACGACTGGAGGCTCGCCAATGTGACTCCCATCTACAAGAAGGGCCGGAAGGAGGATCCGGGGAACTACAGGCCGGTCAGCCTGACCTCGGTGCCGGGGAAGATCATGGAGCGGTTGGTTTTGAGGGCGCTCACGAGCCATGTCCGGGACAACCAGGGGATCAGGCCCAGCCAGCACGGGTTCATGGAAGGCAGGTCCTGCTTGACCAACCTGATCTCCTTCTATGACCAGGTGACCCGCCTAGTGGATGAGGGAAAGGCAGTGGATGTGGTCTACTTGGACTTCAGTAAGGCCTTTGACACTGTCTCCCACAGCATTCTCCTAGAGAAGCTGGCGGCTCACGGCCTAGACAGGTGTACTCTTCGCTGGGTAAAAAACTGGCTGGACGGCCGAGCCCAGAGAGTTGTGGTGAACGGAGTTAAATCCAGTTGGCGGCCGGTCACGAGCGGTGTTCCCCAGGGCTCAGTACTGGGGCCGGTCCTGTTCAATATCTTCATCAATGATCTGGACGAGGGGATCGAGTGCTCCCTCAGTAAGTTTGCAGATGACACCAAGCTGGGCAGGAGTGTTGATCTGCTGGAGGGTAGGAAGGCTCTGCAGAGGGACCTGGACAGGCTGGATCGATGGGCCGAGGCCAATTGTATGAGATTCAACAAGGCCAAGTGCCGGGTCCTGCACTTCGGCCACAACAACCCCAGGCAACGCTACAGGCTTGGGGAAGAGTGGCTGGAAAGCTGCCCAGAGGAAAAGGACCTGGGGGTACTGGTTGACAGCCGGCTGAACATGAGCCGGCAGTGTGCTCAGGTGGCCAAGAAGGCCAACGGCATCCTGGCCTGTATCAGAAATAGTGTGGCCAGCAGGAGTAGGGAGGTGATCGTGCCCCTGTACTCGGCACTGGTGAGGCCGCACCTCGAATACTGTGTTCCGTTTTGGGCCCCTCACTACAAGAAGGACATGGAGGTGCTGGAGCGCGTTCAGAGGAGGGCAACGAAGCTGGTGAAGGGCCTGGAGCACAAGTCTTATGAGGAGCGGCTGAGGGAACTGGGGTTGTTTAGCCTGGAGAAGAGGAGGTTGAGGGGAGACCTCATCGCGCTCTACAACTACCTGAAAGGAGGTTGTAGTGAGGTGGGTGTTGGTCTCTTCTCCCAAGTAACTAGCGATAGGACAAGAGGAAATGGCCTCAAGTTGCGCCAAGTGAGGTTTAGATTGAACATGAGGAAAAATTTCTTTACTGAAAGAGTGGTCAGGCCTTGGAACAGGCTGCCCAGGGAAGTGGTGGAGTCACCATCCCTGGAGGTATTTAAAAGACGTGTAGATGAGGCCCTTAGGGACATGGTGTAGTGGGCATGGTGGTGTTGGGTTGATGGTTGGACACGATGATCTTAGAGGTCTTTTCCAACCTGTATGATTCTATGATTCTATGATTCTATGATAATGGATACTGCTTCATCCAACATTATTTTCTTCAGCTTCACGTACTGTGTACAAGCACACAATGTAATCTATAATTGAACTAAACCATGTGAAAGGTTTTGTTACAAGGCTAATATGGTAATGAGTATAATCTAGGAGTTTGCTGGAAAAACAGTATAGGAATATTTCTTGCATTTTTGGTGGCTGGAGGATAAAAAAGGGAGGGGAAAATACTCCTTAAGTATGTTTTTAAGGTAGATAATGTTCTCTCACCCCTTCTTTCATACAATTTCTGTGCAGCCAGATTATAGTTTGCAATTGTGGTGCTTAAGGTTGAAATGGACAGAGTGACGGTTCAGGAGACAGCAGAGAACAGTACAGAGCTAAGGCTGACTGTAGCCTAAGTGATGGCAGTAAATTTTGCTTTTTATTAAATAAAATCATTGGGCTAATTTACCTCAGAGGAATTAAACTGCTAATTACCAAAAATGGGCCCAGTTATTTGCACAAAAAAAAAAAACACTATCAAAATTGCCCAACTTTATTTCTTGTATTTAAAATATGTAGTCATGGTAACAGGCAGGACTTTGAGGAGATTTTGTAGGGGTTTATGCATGTATGTGCGCGCACGTGTGTGTGTATAAGCTTGTGTGTTGGTATGAGAGAGTAATCTAACCGTTTCCACAGACCATCTCCTGCTGAGTAAACAATAGTGCTTTTTTCTCTTTCATTTATCCAAGCCAATGTCTTTATACATGCTGGATAATATACCCATGGGTAACATAAGGGTAAAGCTCTAATTGAATCAGGTCAAGACTCCACACATTATCTCTGATAGCACTTTTAAAAATGTAGCTTCCTCCATCAGATCATCTGCCTCTGAATCACTGTATTGGAGGTAATTCTGAGGTTAAGAAATTAGCATCGGGGATCTTATAAATATACAGTGTCCTGGTTTTGGCTGGGATAGAGTTAAATTTCTTCCTAGTGCTGTATTTTGGATTTAGTATGAGAAGAATGTTGATAACAGACTGATGTTTTCAGTTGTTGCTAAGTAACCTGTCAAGGACAGCTTCCATGCTGCCAAGCAGAGGCTGGGAGGGAGCACAGCCAGGACAGCTAGCCCATCTGACCAACGGGGTATTCCATACCATGTGACATCATGCTCAGTATATGAATGGTAGGTGTGTTCCAGGAAGTAGCGATCGGTACTTGGTTATCGGTCAGCGCGGGTGGTGAGCAATTGCTGCCTGCCAGGTTAAACCATGACAGTCCTTTTTGGCACCTAACGTGGGGCACGAAGGGTTGAGATAACGATAGATCTGACCAAAGCGTGTTAAGGCAAAATTGTTATAAGCATTCATTATATTGATTGCTCACAATGTTGATTTATTGGCTCTCAAAGTTGTGGGGCTGGCTCTCAATGTTGGGTTATGTAATACCTTGCTTGCAGTATATGTTTCCTGTTGTGCTGTTTATCATTATTCAGAACTGGGCCAAGGTTATCATTTTGCTGCTGTTTTATGATGTGATAAAATCATTGGTCATAAGTCTAATCTGGTATCTGTACTCAGCACTGCTGTCATCCCTGTACATTGGGAACCACCTCTTAGAAACTATTAATAATTACACTTTTTTCTCCTTGGAGAGTGAATTTAAGGGGGAGACAGGATGGGACACTCTCCCACTTCTTCATCTTCCCTTCCATATCGTCAGAAACTCCTTTTTCTTCTATACTCTTCATGAAGCCGTCCACAATATTCCCTGAAAATTTCAAATATCCTTGGGACGTTCAACCAAGCACGTTCATATTGCTATGTCTCCTGAACGTGGTTCAGGTCTTGTTTAGGGTTAAACAACTACTCAGGAATACCGTCCAGAGATCAACCCTGGCAACAGACATGGTGGCTACTCAAACCCCCATGATAGGCACTGCGGCTACTTCAACGCCGATGACAACCACTGTGGCTACTGAAACCCCCGCGACAGGGACTGTAGCTTCTCCAACCCCTGCGACAGGCACTGTGGCTACTCAAACCCTGGCAACAGTCACTGCAGTTACTCCAACCCCCAAGACAGGCACTGCGGCTACTCAAACCCCGGCAACAGACACCACGGGTACTCCAACCCCCGTCACAGGCACTGCAGCCACTCAAACGCCAGCAACAGTCCCTACAGTTACTCCAACTCCCATGACAGGCACTGCAGCTACCCAAACCCCGGCAGCAGTCCCTACAGTTACTCCAACTCCCATGACAGGCACTGCAGCTACCCAAACCCCAGCAACAGGCACTACAGCTGAACCAGAGGACCAACCATTGCTGGTACCCATTGCCCCTGTACAGAAGAGGAAATCTTGGAAGCGGAAGTCAGGTCGTTTAGAAAAGGATGATGGAAAAGCAGGGCCATCACGAGGAGGGGAGGAGGAAGAGGAAGAACTCATAAACGAGACGGAAACCACCCGATCCCTATCCCTGAGTGAGTTGCGAGATATGCGGAAAGATTTCAGCCGTCGTTCAGGCGAGCACATTGTTACCTGGCTGCTCCGATGCTGGGATAATGGGGCCGGTAGCCTGGAATTAGAGGGGAAGGAAGCCAAACAGCTGGGATCCCTTTCTAGGGAAGGGGGCATTGACAAAGCAATTGGAAAAGGGGCACAGGTCCTCAGCCTCTGGAGGCGACTGCTGTCAGGCATGAAGGAAAGGTATCCCTTCAAGGAAGATGTTATATATCGCCCAGGTAAATGGACCACTATGGAGAGAGGTATCCAGTACCTGAGAGAATTAGGCGTGCTGGAGGTGGTTTATAGTGACCTGGACGATGTCCGAACACCCAAAGATCCAGATGAAGTCCAGTGCACGCGACCCATGTGGCGGAAGTTGGTACGGAGCGTACCAGCGTTGTATGCCACTTCGCTGGCAGTACTGTCCTGGAAAGAGGAAGAAGCACCAATGGTGGATGACGTGGTTAGCAGACTCCGGGATTTCAAAGAAACTGTCTCCTCCTCCCTTGTCTCGGCTGTGGAGAAACTGTCCTGGGAGGTCCAGCAACTCAAAGAGGATAGGTCCTATTCTCCACCTGTACGGACCAGTATCTCAGCCATTAGGAGTCAGCGTTTTTCTGCTCAAGAAAGAGGATATAGAAAGTACACACCACGGGGCACCCTGTGGTTTTACCTGCGTGACCACGGAGAGGACATGGGGCAGTGGGATGGAAAACCTACCTTGACACTAGAGGCAAGGGTATGTGAGTTGCAAGGAAAAACAATGACACAAGGGGGTTCTCCCAGGAAAAATGCTGCTCCAGTTTTCAGGAAAAACCTGTCTCACGACGGTCCAGTTTCCAGTGAACAGTTCCCCAGACAGAGGAGAAGGGCTGATCTTACTTTGGATTGTAATGAAGTGAGAGATGGATATTATGACCAGAACTAGAGGGGCCCTGCCTCTGGCCAGGTGGAGGAAAGGGACAATCGGGTTTACTGGACTGTGTGGATTCAATGGCCTGGCACATCAGACCCACAGGAGTATAAGGCTCTCGTAGACACCGGTGCACAGTGTAGCCTGATGCCATCAAGCTATAAAGGGGCAGAACCCATTTGTATTTCTGGAGTGACAGGGGGATCCCAAGAGTTAACTGTATTGGAGGCCGAAGTGAGCCTAACCGGGAATGAGTGGCAGAAGCACCCCATTGTGACTGGCCCAGAGGCTCCGTGCATCCTGGGCATAGACTACCTCAGGAGAGGGTATTTCAAGAACCCAAAAAGGTACCGGTGGGCTTTTGGTATAGCTACCCTGGAGATGGAGGAAATTAAACAGCTGTCCACCTTGCCTGGTCTCTCGGAGGACCCTTCTGTTGTGGGGTTGCTGAGGGTTGAAGAACAGCAGGTACCAATCGCTACCACAACGGTGCACCGGCGACAATATCGCACCAACCGAGACTCCCTGATTCCCATCCATAAGCTGATTCGTTGACTGGAGAGCCAAGGAGTGATCAGCAAGACTCGCTCACCCTTTAACAGCCCTACCATTTGCCATGGACTGATCCACACCGCACTGGAACAGGGTGAGGCTCCATAACACCTGCAGTACATTGATGACATCATTGTATGGGGCAACACAGAAGAAGAAGTTTTTGAGAAAGGGTAGAAAATAATTCAAATCCTTCTGAAGGCCGGTTTTGCCATAAAACAAAGTAAGGTCAAGGGACCTGCACAGGAGATCCAGTTTTTAGGAATAAAATGGCAAGATGGACATCGTCAGATTCCAATGGATGTGATCAATAAAATAAAAGCCATGTCTCCACCAACTAACAAAAAGGAAACACAAGCTTTCTTAGGCGTTGTGGGCTTTTAGCGTATTCCAGATTACAGCCTGATTGTAAGCCCTCTCTATCATGTGACCAGGAAGAAGAACAACTTCAAATGGGGCCCTGAGCAACAACAAGCCTTTGAACGAATTAAACAGGAGATGATAGTTCATGCAGTAGCCCTTGGGCCAGTCTGGGCAGGACAAGATGTGAAGAATGTGCTCTACACCGCAGCTGGGGAGAATGGCCCTACCTGGAGCCTCTGGCAGAAAGCACCAGGGGAGACTCGAGGTCGACCCCTGGGGTTTTGGAGTCAGGGATACAGAGGATCTGAGGCCCACTACACTCCAACAGAGAAAGAGATATTGGCAGCATATGAAGGGATTCGAGCTGCTTCGGAAGTGGTTGGTACTGAAGCACAGCTCCTCCTGGCACCCCGACTGCCGGTGCTGGGCTGGATGTTCAAAGGGAGGGTCCCCTCTACACATCATGCAACCGATGCTACGTGGAGTAAGTGGGTCGCACTGATCGCACAACGGGCCCGAACAGGAAAACCCCAGTCGCCCAGGAAGCTTGGAAGTGATCACAAACTGGCCAGAAGGCAAAGATTTTGGAATATCCTCAGAGGAGGAGGTGACGCGTGCTGAAGAGGCCCCACCGTACAACAAACTAACAGAAAATGAGAAGCAATATGCCCTGTTCACTGATGGGTCCTGTCGCCTTGTGGGAAAGCATCGGAGGTGGAAAGCTGCTGTATGGAGTCCTATATGAAAAGTTGCAGAAACTGCTGAAGGAGAAGGTGAGTCGAGACCGTTTGCAGAGGTGAAAGCCATCCAGCTGGCCTTGGACATTGCTGAATGAGAACAATGGCCAGTACTTTATCTCTATACTGACTCATGGATGGTGGTAAATGCCCTGTGGGGGTGGTTGCAGCAATGGAAGCAGAACAACTGGCAGCGCAGAGGTAAACCCATCTGGGCTGCCACATTGTGGCAAGATATTGCTGCCCGAGTAGAGAACCTGACTGTAAAAGTACGTGACATAGATGCTCACGTACCCAAGAGTCAGGCCACTGAAGAACACCAAAACAACCAGCAGGTGGACCAGGCTGCTAAGATTGAAGTGGCTCAGGTGGATCTGGACTGGCAACATAAGGGTGAATTATTTATAGCTTGGTGGGCCCATGACGCCTCAGGCCATCAAGGAAGAGATGCAACATATAGATGGGCTCGTGATCGAGGGGTGGACTTGACCATGGACACTATTGCACAAGTTATCCATGAATGTGAAACATGCGCTGCAATCAAGCAAGCCAAGTGAGTAAGACCTCTTTGGTATGGAGGACGATGGCTGAAATATAAATATGGGGAGGCCTGGCAGATTGATTATATCACACTCCCACAAACCCGACAAGGCAAGGGCTCTGTGCTCACCATGGTGGAAGCAACCACTAGATGGCTAGAGAAACATATCCTGTGCCCCATGCCACCGCCCGGAACACCATCCTGGGCCTTGAAAAGCAAGTCCTATGGCGACATGGCTCTCCAGAAAGAATTGAGTCAGACAACGGGACTCATTTCCGAAACACCCTCATAGACACCTGGGCCAAAGAGCATGGCATTGAGTGGGTATATCACATCCCCTATCATGCACCAGCCTCTGGGAAAATCGAACTATACAACGGACTGCTAAAGACTACGCTGAGAGCAATGGGTGGTGGGACATTCAAGCATTGGGACACACATTTAGCAAAAGCCACCTGGTTAGTCAATACCAGGGGATCTATCACTCGAGCTGGCCCTGCCCAATCAAAACCCTTATGTACTGTAGGTGGGAATAAAGTCCCTGTTGTGCATTTATGGAATATGCTCTGGAAGACAGTCTGGGTTACTCCTGCCTCTGGGAAGGGAAAACCCATCTGTGGGATTGCTTTTGCTCAAGGACCTGGGTGCACTTGGTGGGTAATGCAAAAGGATGGGGAAGTCCGGTGTGTACCTCAAGGGGATTTGATTTTGGGTGAAAATAGCAATGAACTGAGTTGTGTGATGTTAATTTTTATATGATATTGTATATCATCGTTATTTCTATGGTTGCTATCAATGGTATAGCAGTGAATATCACTCAGATTAATGAAGAATGAACTAACTCTGATGAAACCGAGCAAAGTGTAACGACGATAGAACCGGACGAGCGCAGCAGTACTGAAATGAGAACTGGCTTCAGGATGCAACAATCCAGCACCACACACCATCTCTCCTGTCCTGAAAGACTGTTATGACAGATGGAGCCCAAAGTCATGGACTAAATGAACTGAATGGACATTTTAGAGGGATGGCCCATAGACTAAGGGAATGGTATCTGTGTGTGTATATATATATAGACAAGAAAGGTGGTGGTGATTAACTGGAATGTATTGGAAAATGTGAGACCTAGGCATGACATAAATGGTATAGAATAAGGGGTGGATACTGTCCTGGTTTCGGCTGGGATAGAGTTAAATTTCTTCCTCGTGCTGTGTTTTGGATTTAGTATGAGAAGAATGTTGATAACACACTGATGTTTTCAGTTGTTGCTATGTACCCTGTCAAGGACAGCTTCCATGCTACCAAGCAGAGGCTGGGAGGGAGCACAGCCAGGACAGCTAGCCCAGCTGGCCAACGGGGTATTCCATACCATGTGACGTCATGCTCAGTATATGAAGGGTAGGCGTGTTCCAGGAAGTAGCGATCGCTACTTGGTTTTCGGTCAGCGCGTGTGGTGAGCAATTGCATTGTGCATCACTCATTTTGTATATTCTATCATTATTATTTTTATTATTTTCCCTTTTCTGTTTTATTAAACTGTCTTTATCTCAACCCACGAGTTTTTCTCACTCTTACCGTTCCGATTCTCTCCCCGTCCCACTGGGGGTGGGGGGAGTGAGCAAGCGGCTGCGTGGTATTTGGCTGCCTGCCAGGTTAAACCACGACTTACAGTTTGAAAAATTATTGGTTAATGATGTCATACTTGTGCTGATCTGTTAATAATCCTGATAGTTGTCAAAAACTATCTCAACGAGGTCAAGTGGGTGGCTTATGACTTATAAATGTGTCTAAGCCATAAAGAATAAACATCTAGTGGTTTAGATCAATAGAATGATCTCTAAGTACTTCGTACTGTGAAATGACTATTGCTTTCATATGTCTGTTTCTTTAAGATAATTGAAAACTGCGGGCAAACCACCACCCAAATGACCAAAACAGATAATGTTTTTATTGTGGCCCACAGGTTTAGCATCTTGCATGGCTAAAAGGTTAGGCATTAAAACACAAGTGGGCACTCACCCTCGCATCAGCATTTCAAATCTTTGATGATCTGTTTGGAATCACCTGCTTCCAAACAAAATGATTGAGGGCATCCTTCTGTCTTTACAGCAGCAGAGGTTTTCTGGCACTGATGTTCTTGTTTTCCTATATGTCACCATTAATACCTCTAACAGTTTCATGCCTGGAAAGATCTGCAGTTTGTATCTACCAGCAGAACTGGAAAGTCACACTAAAAATGTTTAAATGTGTGGAAATAAATCGTGTTTTGGTAGACTAACCAAGGCATTCCTTGGACAACTCACCTCGTGCAGTGCAGTCAAGCTAGTAGCAAGAGACAAAAAGAAGAGTAGCAAGAGCACCAAAAGAATGTCAGGGTTATTTCTTAGATTAAAAGATTAGCATTTAAGGATGTTTTGATCTCAGGTTAAGAAATTCTATCATCTGAAAAAACAAACATTTGATGTATGTTCAGACCAAATTCTGAAGGTACATCTCTCACTGATATATATTTTCCAGTTTATTCTACTAAGTCTTTTAAAGTTTTTTTGAAAAGATAATAATGATCTGTTTTACTTATTCATCAAGAGCTTTGAACTGAAGGCTTCTTTCTTGAGTATATAGTTAGAACAGCCAATCAGAGTAATGAGTCTCCACTGATTGGGAAAGCAAGAGTAATCTAAATCAAATACTTTCCAGTATGGCAATTTTAACTAATTCCCTCATGAAAGTCAATATAAACCTCCTGGTAGGGCTAGACAGATAATACCTTTTAAGCTTTTATTTTTTTATCCTGCTGGTTTCTACAACTCACTCAAAGACTAACTGAGTACTTCTCGACCTGTCATTACAGAGGAAAGCAACTTTCAGCGTGGAGATGGAAAGGGCGATGCTGTGTTTTATATATCATAGCTTGCACTATGACACTGCAATGACTGCTGTTTTCTGGACTGATGTAATTAATGCCCTTCTTAGTTTTCCCAATACATGTGCAATATTTAGACAGAAATAATCAGAGAGGAAATTGTCTCAAAAATAAAGGGTTATTTATTTATTCATCATTCAGTCAAAGGTTTCTCTTGAAATTCTTTAGGCTTAAGATGGGGAGAGCACTTCACAAAGGGGCCTATAGGCACACCTGGTCTGCAGAGTAACAAGTGCTTTATGTGATGAAGATGGAAGTGTTACCTTGCAAGCTGAGGTAGCTTAGTTGCAGCTCCTTCTAAGTTTTGCTGGAAGAGTAATTCCTATCTGGCTATTTACACATTTTTGCTGTGACAAAAATTGCATTGTTTTCACAATTGTAGTATTTTATCAGCTCTACGCACCAGAGTCTCAGCAATTGTACAACAGCAAAAGTGGACCTATAGTGATTTACATCAGCTGAGATGTAGATCACATCAATATTTCCCTTTTAGGGTCCTCTAATCAGTGTTAAATACTCATATAAAAAACCCTATATTATTAATGCACTGAAAAGTCCTTGTAAATCTGAACATTACGAATGGAGGCACAGGAGAGAAGAAAAGTTAAAAAAAATATATTTGGAATCATGCAGCCAACAAAATTAAGAGCATCTCTTTGATCTCCTGATTCTCCCTATTCCAGAAAAATTAAATCAGGATGCCTGTCCAAAAGAGAAGCAGCACAGGGCATCTGACAAACACCAAAGGTGCTGCTTTCCCCCAGGTAGAAATTTCTCACATCCTCCTTCTTATTTGCAGTTGCTTCCTTGGTTTGCCTCCAGTCCCACCGCAACAGAACCACTCCCTGGTGGCCATGACTCTCTGATGCTACCACTGGGTCCCTCCTACTAATAAAAGCTGCTGGGGCAATATATAAAAGCCATCAAAAAAGTGCACAAATGCTGGCTTACATTTTATTTTTTATTGCTTTGGGTTTAAAAGGGAAAATGTGCTTAGCTGAGAACTGAAATATTTTCTCCTATTAGCAATGAATGATGTTAGCCGCAGGTTCTCTAATTATGTTTCCATAATACAAAAGCAATTCGAGTAGAGCTTTACGGAACTGTTGTTCTTCTTACTGTTTTTGTTAGAGACAATATGTCTTGTGCTCCAAAAGAAACTTCTATGCTAAAAGAAAAGGTATTAAGCACCTAGCAATTTATCATGGTAAACTCTCAACTACTGGATATTGTATCAGTGTTTTGCAGAAGAGAGGATTTAGCAATCAAATTTCTATCAACCAGCCTGATTCTTGCAAAGGTGTAAAATAAATAGCTCTCTGCTTCTTGGAGGCCATGACCAGACAGTATATACAGTGGGATAATTTTAAAATTTTAACCTATTGATATATATATTCCAACTCTATTAAGAATTCATACCTGTCCTGGTTTCGGCTGGGATAGAGTTAATTTTCTTCCTAGTAGCTGGTATAGTACTGTGCTTTGGATTTAGGATGAGAATAATGTTGATAACACACTGATGTTTTAGTTACTGCTGAGCAGTGCTTACATTAAGTCAAGGACTTTTCAGCTTCTCACACTGCCCTGCCAGCGAGGAGGCTGGAGGTGCACAAGAATCTGGGAGGGGGCACAGCCAGGACAGCTGACCTAAACTGGCCAAAGGGATATTCCATACCATATGACATCATGCTGAACAAAAAATTGAGGGGGAGTTGGCTGGGGGGGACGCAGCTGCTGCTTGGGAACTGGCTGGGCATCGGTCAGTGGGTGGTGAGCAATTGCATTGTGCATCACTTGTTTTGTATATTCTTTTATCATTATTATTATTTTCCCTTCCTTTTCTGTCCTATTAAATTGTCTTTATCTCAACCCATGAGTTTTACCTTTTTTCCCGATTCTCTCCCCCATCCCACTGAGGGGGAGTGAGTGAACAGCTGTGTGGTGTTTAGCTGCCTGCTGGGTTAAACCATGACAATACCTTATTTCCCTTCTTACTGAGTCAAACTATTCATAAAATCACAGTGAACATATAAGTGCTACTTAAATGCAACATATTCTCTCAAATGTGCACCACCACTTTCTCCCTTTGCCTTATAATGCTTTCAGCTGTATCTGCTAAAAAAGCAGCCATATTGTGGTTTTGAAACAGATCAAAATCAGAAATTAAAATCTAAAACCAAGCTGCTTTACCTGGACCAGAAAAAAAAAAAAAAGTAGTTTATAGGAAAAGGAGGATATTGAATGACTGGGTATTGAAGGTGGTAACTCCACAAAGCTAGCATCCATCTCTGTGCAGACATGCAATAAACAAATATCTCAGCTCTGTGTGTGAGATTGGCTTATTGCACACCGGGTAACGAACCCCGCTTGAGGGACAATAGTTTTGGCGACCCAGATGGGACTGCCGTTCTAGCCTTGCCCGGATTGTCCTGCCGTTCCAGATGGGAGACGGGACTGGGTAGGACTCCAGCGCACACCGACCTTTTTATCGGGGACTCTGCCGGTTCCTCTTCACTGACGGGCGACAGGCAACACAACGGTGCAACGCCATAATACGAGATATTTGCAAGGAGGCAAGGGACTGCAGAGGTAAGTAGCCGCTTTTTGGGGTTGCTCTGCATAAGACACGCCTAGAAAAAAGGCCCACGGCTGGAGCTTAAGTAAAGGCTTCTCATGTAGATGCATGGTAAAATCTTTACCGACAGTGGGCCGGAGCTGGGTGCGCAGTAAAATCTTGCCTTTACTGACAGGGGATCGGAGCTGAGTGCGTGGTAAGATTTCACCTTTATCGGCAGGGGGTTGGAGCCGAGTGTATGAAGCCGAGGAATTCTTGGAAAAAATATTACGCGTAATATAGGTGCGGCTGCTTCCACTAAGGTACCCCTATGCTCTCCTTTAGGATGCATCCTGGAAAATTGGAGTAAGTTTGGAGGGGATCCCCTAAGGAAAGATAGGTTGAGAACTTATTGTAACCAATGGTGGCCAATGTATGAATTGGAAGATGGGGAAAAATGGCCAGAAAATGGATCACTGAATTATAATACCATTTTACAATTAATGTTGTTTTGTAGAAGAATGGAAAAGTGGGATGAAGTAGTATATGTTGATTTGTTCTTTACTTTAAGGAATGATCATGAAACTCGAAAGAAGTGTAAATTATTGATGAATGATGCAAATGGAATGTATGTATTGGCGGAGGAAGCTAAAGGAAAAAGAAAGAAGAAGAATTGTTGTGTAGGATGTAGAAGAGGACAGAAATGTGAAAATGTTAAAAATTATGATGAGGCTGAAGAGGTCCAATTACTGGTTCCAAAGGGTAATCTGAAGAGAGAAGGCAAAGGTGATAGCAGTAGCAAAAGTGATCGGGAGGAAAGTCCCAATAGAAAAGGTGATGATTCCAGCCCAATATCTGGGAGAATGAGAGGACAACATCCTGTTATCCAGGCCCCTTTGAGACAAGCTATAGGAATGGAAGGGCAACCAGTATTTGTACATGTCCCATTTACTACCTCAGATTTATTAAATTGGAAACAGTCAGTAGGATCATATAGGGAAAATACAGAGGGAATGCACCAATTATTAGAAACTATCATGCTAACACATAATCTGAATTGGGGAGACATCCAAGCCTTATTGAATACTTTTTTTTACAACTGAAGAGAGACGCATGGTGCTAGAGAAAGCAAAGGAAGAAGGGAGAAAGAGAAATCCAGACAGAGACTCAGATGAGTTTGCACCAAAAGCAGATCCTAGTTGGGAACCTAATGAGGGAGAAGGAAAAGCTATGTTAAAACAATATCAGCAATTGATTTATATGGAGTTCAACATGGAGTTCCGAGGCCAAAAAATGTTTCAAAATTATACAAAATTAGACAGGGGTCAGAAGAAGACCCTTCAGCTTTTTATGAAAGATTATGTGAAACTGCTCGTAGATGGACGGATCTAGATCCGGAGTATGAAGCTAATAGAAAAATGTTTAATATGTTATTTATAGGACAATTCGCCTCTGATATTAGAAAGAAACTGCAGCCAGTAGATGGAGTTGGGGGAATGTCTGCATCACAATTAATTGAAATAGCGTACAAAGTATACAATAATAGAGATGAGAAAGAAAAAAGAGAAAGACTTAAAGAAAAACAGAAAGGAATAAAATTACAAGCCTCATTGCTAGCAGCTGCAATCGCTGGAAATTCAGACAGAGGGAGAGGTAGGGGCCGAGGCAGAGGGAGAGGAGGAAATGAATGGAACGGGGTAGGGCAAGGACAGAATCCCACAAGCCGTGCCCCTTTGGGCCCTAACCAGTGTGCTCTTTGTAAAAAGGAGGGACATTGGAAAAATGAATGCCTGCAGAGGGAAAAACTGTTTGTTAAATCTATGGAGAAAAGGGGGCAAGAGACAGATGCTAACCTGATTATGTTGGGAACCTCTGACTCTGAATGAAGAGGACCGGGGGAAAGTATTAAGATCTCCCCAGCTGATCCCCTGGTTCCAGGAAAGCTGGGGAATGAAGTTATAGATTTCTTAGTAGATAGTGGAGCAACACACTCTGTAGTAACTAGTTGTAAAAGGACCCCTAAGTAAAACTTACATGCCAATTGTTGGGGTCATGGGAAAACGAGCCCTTAGGCCATTTTTAAAACCTATGGAATGTACAATTGGAAAAACTACATTGACTCATGAATTTCTATATATGCCAGAATGCCCTCTACCATTATTGGGATGCGACTTATTGTGCAAACTGAAGGCTCAACTAATGTTCTCTGATAAGTCTATTCAGCTACATGTGCCTGAGGAAACTGCATAGAAAGCCCAATTGTGTTTGCTGACTGAGAAAGGAGAGGAGAAGATCGGGATCCCAGAAGAAATCCTGGACGCGGTGATACCCCTAGTATGGGCTTCTAAGAAACCAGGACGAGCCAAGAACGCCACTCTGGTAAAAACAGAGTTGAAACTGGGAGCTCAGCCAGTAAGAAAAAAACAGTATCCTATGAAATTAGAAGCCAGAATAGGCTTAGAATCATTAATCAACACCTTTATGCAATTCAGTCTGTTGCGGGAGTGCCAATCAGAATATAATACTCCCATCTTACCAGTTAAGAAGCCCCGAACTCAAGAGTATCGGTTGGTACAAGATTTGAGAGAAATTAATAAAATCACTGTTGATGCACATCCAGTAGTGCCAAATCCTTATACCTTGCTGTCGACGATTCCAGAAAATAGTGTTTATTTTACAGTGCTGGACCTGAAGGATGCGTTCTTTTGCATCCCCTTCGAAGAGGAAAGTCGGAAGATATTTGCCTTCGAATGGGAGAGTCCTACCACCGGGAGGAAAATACAGCTTTGCTGGACTATGTTACCACAAGGATTCAAGAACAGCCCGACACTGTTTGGTAATGTACTTGCTAGAGAACTGGAAGATTGGCAAGGTAAGAATCCTTCCATCACTTTGTTGCAATATGTAGATGATATCTTACTCGGAGCAAGGACTGAACATGAATGTAAAATTGCAACTATTGATTTGTTGAATTTTTGGGGTTTAGCTGAATACCGAGTACCCCAGAAAAAGGCCCAAGTGGTACAAACTACAGTAGCGTACTTAGGATTTATAATTTCTCAAGGAAAAAGAGAATTGGGAGCAGAACGAAAAGAAGCTATTTGTCGAATAGCTCCCCCCGGATCAAAAAAGGAATTGTGAGGGGTTTTAGGAATGGCTAGATGGTGCAGGCTGTGGATACCCAATTTCAGTTTAATTGCTAAACCATTATATGCTGCTATTAAAGGACCTGGGGAAACTCTGGAATGGACACCAGAGTGCCGAAAATTATTTGACTCCATTAAAACTGAATTGATGAGAGCCCCTGCCCTGGGTCTACCGGACTTGACTAAGCCTTTTATACTCTATGTACATGAAAGGCAACATGTGGCGTTGGGAGTTCTGACCCAGACTTTGGGAGATTGGAAAAGGCCAGTAGACTATTTTTCCGAACAGCTGGATGAAGTAAGTAAAGGATAGCCAGCATGCCCGAGAGTAGTAGCTGTGGTGGTGCTATTAGTTAAAGAAGCTCGGAAATTAACTTTAGGGCAACCTATTACAGTTTTTGTACCCCATGCAGTGGTTGCCATCCTCAAACAAAAGGGGCATCACTGGATTTCTCCTAGTCGATTGGCTCAATATCAAGTAGTACTGATTGAACAGGATGATGTAACTTTGAAAATGTCTTCAACTTTGAATCCTGCCACTTTAATGCCGATAGATGATAAAGGAGAACTAGAACATGATTGTTTGCATGTGATGGAACAAGTATACTCTAGCTGACCTAATTTAAAGGATGTGCCACTAACGGATCCAGAAATTGAACTCTTTACAGATGGGAGTAGCTTTATGGTCAATGGAGAGCGAAAAGCTGGGTATGCTGTGGTAACCCTGCGGGATGAAATTGAAGCCCGAATGTTACCTCCAAATACTTTTGTCCAGAAAGCAGAAATCATCGCTCTAACCTGAGTGTTATAACTATCTAAAGACAGGAAAGTAAATATTTATACAGATTCTAAATATGCATTTGGAGTAGTTCATGCACATGGAACCATTTGGAAAGAATGTGAACTATTGTCTTCACAAGGAACTCCTATAAAATATGGATCAGAAATTTTGAAATTGTTACAAGCTGTCCAAAAGCCAAAAGAAGTTGCAATTATACATTGCAAAGCCCACCAGAAAGGACAAACAGAAGTAGTTAAAGGAAATTGGAAAGCAGATGAAACAGCTAAAAAGATTGCAATGACAGGACAACTAATAAGAGCATTAATCCCTCCAAGAAAAATTCAGTGGGAACCCCCAAAATATTTGGAGGAGGAAAATAAACTCGCTAAATATTTAGAAAGCACAAAGTCAAAGGAAGGTTGGTGGGTAACTAGTGATGGGCAGGTTTTAATTACCACTCCAATGGTACAAGAGATAATGAAGAAAACTCATAATGAGTCACACATGGGAGCAGACGCTTTAGTAGCAAGCGTTAAAAGATATGCTATAGGACCAAAAATGCAAAAATTAGCTGATATAACTGTACGACAATGTCAACGGTGTTGTGCAAACAATCCAAAATTTCAAAAGAAACCTCCAGTCGGAAAGGTGAAAGAAGGTTATTCCCCCGGGGAATACTGGCAATTAGACTTTTCTGAATTACCAAAATGTAACCAGTTTAAGTATCTCTTAGTTTTAGTAGATACTTTTTCTGGATGGCCTGAAGCTTTCCCGTGTCGTACCAACAAGGCTAGAGAAGTAGTTAGAGTTCTGCTCAAGGAAGTGATTCCAAGATTTGGTATACCAGAAGGGATATCCTCAGATAATGGGCCTCACTTTATAGCAGAAATAGTTCAATGAGTAACTAAATTTCTGCAGATACAATGGGATTTACATACACCTTGGAGACCTCAGTTGAGTGGAAAAGTAGAAAGGATGAATCAGACTCTAAAAAGACAAATTTCAAAATTGTGTCAAGAAACACAAACGAAGTGGGTAGATGTATTACCCATAGCGTTAATGAGGATTCGAATTATTCCTAGAGTCAGAGAAGGAGTGAGTCCCTTTGAAATATTATATGGAAAACCATACCCTACTACTTTGGTTGTAGGAAAAGGAGATCAAATGCATGTAAAAGGAGGAGAGGTGATAACAAATTATTTGTCTTTGTCGTAGACTTTATCTTCCCTACATAGATATCTTAATCAACGAGCCCCCTTACCTCTAGATTCACCGGTACATGAATTTCATCCCGGAGACAAAGTTTATATCTGCACATGGAAGGATGAACCTTTAAAGGAGAAGTGGAAAGGACCATATTTGGTTTTACTTACCACTTACACTGCTGTAAAGGTAAAGGGTATAGACTCTTGGATATATTATACCCGCGTGAAGAAAGCACCCCCACAACAGTGGGCTTCTGAAAGAACTGAAGAACTAAAGCTAAAATTATTGCGTGTATGAATTGCACGTGGAGATATCTTGATCTAAATTGTGCTGAAGGATTAACTTTGTGGTGTTGTATATTATTTGTCCTACTGATCTTGTTACTAATATATTTGCACAAATATACTGATTTCTTTAAAACTAAAAATGTGGGAACCAAGGGGGGGCGATATCCCTCTGTTGGTTCCTAGTGGAGATTATTTGTAAAGGATCAGGAAATCCATGGGAAAAGAATTTGCATTTTAATTTGTTACAGAAAACTATCCAGATCGCTAACAAATCGGATTGTTGGATTTGTACGCATTTCCCTGAACATGCTAAAAATGGGGTGCCCTTGATAGGAATACCTTTACCCTCAAACATATCCTGGAATACTTGATGGGTCAACACAACGTTTGGTGGTGTATGATTACAGAATCTGCAGGAACAAGAATTAACAGTCAAAGTTCCAACCTTGGGGCAGAACTATAGTACTTGTGTACAAAGATGCAATCCTCCTAGAGGAATAGAAAAAATGTCTTGTTTGGGAACAAATGTTTTTGTAGGAAACTATTCCAGTTGTAATAATACTCTGAATCTGATGAACATAGGTTCAACCTTATACAAGTGGCCTGTGCCCAAAGGAAAGGGATGGTATTGGATTTGTGGGGATAAAGCTCGTAAAGCCTTACCACCTAATTGGTCAGGGATTTGTACATTGGGAGCGGTAGTCCCAAATATTACAATAATTGAAAAATTGGAAACCAAAATGTGGCTACGTACTTATTTGCAAAGCAATAAAAGAAATGTAAACAACCCTTTAATAACTAGGCCGACGGGATTTCATTCTTTTGCACGATGGTTTGTTCCGTGGTTGGGAGTTAGTGAATTAGAAAAAGCAATAGTAAACATCTCTGCTATAATAGAGAAGATTGGAAATGAGACCTATGATGCCATAAAGGCTCTACAAGAAGAGTATCTGAACTAGCAGAAATAACTCTACAAGATAGAATGGCCCTAGATATGGTATTAACAACCCAGGGAGGAGTGTGTACAGTCCTGAACACCAGTTGTTGTGTATATGTAGATCAAAGTGGTAGGATTTCCACTGATTTGGAAGAGATCTGGAAACAAACAAAAGTGCTACATGAAATACAAAAAAATAATAGCTCTTATGGGTTTGAAGAAGCATTCAAATGGTTAACCTCTTGGATTCCTGATCTTAGTTTGTGGGTAAAGAAGCTGTTAATTGTCTTGTTGATTGCTGTGTTAATTTTTGTATGCATTTATGTAATCATACAATGTTTTTGGAAATGCTGTTCCACTATTGGGAGTTGTTATAATATAACATATTGATAAATTGATTTTTAGAACAAGAAAGGAACGGATGGTCATGAACCAATAGGCATGAACTTGAGATAAATGAAGTGTCCTTCAAACTGTAAAATTGTGCCAAGTTCCTCAAAGATCATGTCCTAAGTTAACCTATCCTAATTATAATATGAAAACCACACCTCCACTGCTGAAATCTCCCCCTACCACATTAATCCCCTTACCCACTGAACATGCGTAGTTAATGTTGAGAATGACAAAGCAAAATGGTAATGAGAAAATTGTAATAACCAATCTGTTTGTAGAATGGGTGGTAGTTAGCTGGTTTTAAGATATAAATAAGGACTTGTTTTGTATTTTGGTGTGCTAGCTTTGTGGAGTTACCACCTAGCACCCATCTCTGTGCAGACATGAAATAAATATCTTGGCTCTGTGTGTGATTGGCTTATTGCACACCAGGTAACGAACCCTGTTTGAGGGACAACACTATGGGCAAATCACTACACTGGGGAGAGAGACCAGGACAAACTCATGTGTATTTCTTTTCATTTAGAAACATAGGAAGAACTGGGGATGTCTTTTTACATAGGTACTGTTTATTTATGCTGTTAGACTTCATGTAACTTTGCTAATGGAGAAAATTAGCTGAGGGAACTGACTTATGGCAAAAGCTACAGAAACTATGTGTATAAGGTCTGTTGTGGAGAAAACATTACTTTCCATTTTTAATCACAGAACTCAGGATGAGTCAGAGAGAACTCAGACAATGTAAAAGGCTATTGAAAAGATTAGTTTAATAGAAATATTTAAAGGTAAATGTAACATTTCTTGGGAAAAAGTCTACACTTAAGGAGAATCTCCTAATATAACTAAAATATTGCAGAAAACTTTTCTACCAAAAGGAGTTTATAGGCTTGCTAAAGAAAGTCGTGTTGCTTAAAACAGTAGTCTTATAATCAGAATATTATCAACAAAATTAAAACATTACATCCTCCTATGGTTTCAGTAAGAATTATTCGCTGCTAGCCCTATTTATAACACAACATATAAAGGGGATACGGTTTTATTGCTGGGTCCCCCAGATTATCAATTCTTCAATGTAGAATACTTGCTCTTGGCACATGTCTCCACAGATTATTCAAACTGTATTGAAACGTTGAAGATTTTAACACCAAGACATGAGAAAAAGACTGAGAAAATCAAGTCCTTGAGAGTGAATATAGCTCTTCAGTGAAATATATTTTTTTCCTTTTATTGTTTTATGTATACCTACTAGCTATTTCCTAGTCAGGATTAGATCTTTGCCAATTTGAAAACCCAGGAAGAAGGATTTCTCTCTTTCTGCACCCGTGCAAACTCCTGATTATTTTTGGCATCTGTGATTGTTTTGAGGTTGTATTACATCCGAGATGATAGAGTAATGCATGCAGCATGAAGATGAAAAGTGAAGACCTAGAATTCAATTGTTCATTAGACTCCTGAAGTGAAATCTCCATCTCACTGGCTGCTTGGTTAGATCGTTCCTGGGGATTATTCCCAGCTGGTGAACACATGCAGATACTGGCCCCTGGACTGTATATTCCACAAGCATATATTCCCCTGAAACCTCATGAGGTTAGTGACTGTCGGATCCTGCTTGCTCTTTTCTGGACACTTTCCTTGCTGCTAAAACAGGAGAAAAAATCATGGTTGCCAGTTGGTTACCTTTGATCACTTCAGCTCAGCAAATTCACCCAAAGGCCAGAAATGATACTTGAATATATTGTAGCTAGGGTTGGCCCATATAAGAATTTATGCTGGAAAAATCTTCCCTTCTTCCAAATCCTTATCAAATGTGCACAGAGACAGACTCTGTTCCCATTTCAGACCAGCTGTATATATTCCAACCATCATGCTGCAGCCATGGCTTTTGTCCCAGGTGGAGGAATAGAGGGACACTGAAACCAGCTGCTCTGGCCGGCACCCAGCACAGGACAAAGAGGACAGCTGCCTCCTGTGTCCAACATGGCACAAGGCATTGTCATTGGGGGACTATAACACACAGGATAGGCATAGAAGCAGTAGAGATGAATGGCAAAGTATTTCAATATGAACATAAATTCCCTTCTAGCTATGTCTGATAGTAAATGAAGAAAAATGGAGTGGAAAGATCACTTGCATAATAGCTTACCTTGAAAAAACATGGCAGTAGACTTCAAGTATTTATTTCTTATTATACACTTCAGCTTAAACCTCCCCAATCACAAATTGATGAGAAATAGTATGAAGACAGGTTACTGACTGCAATGACTGCAATACACCTGAGCAAACAGAGAGAAATAAAGTATGTAAATGGGATTAGAAAAGGAGTGTAAGACTTATTCATTTTTAACAGAATAAATAATATATTCTTCAGGAACCTGTGTAACTGAGATGCGAACAGATTGATTTAGGAGTAGGGAATGGAAAAGTGGATGGGTCTCTGTAGGTCTTGAGTCTGAAGCTTGGACTATTTGAAATAATCCAGTGTCCCAGTGGATTTGGGATAGCTAGGCAGAATTCCTTCCACTTTGTATTCTGAGTAGGAGAAGCAAGACCCAGGAATTGGAGGAGTGATGCTACTTGGAGAAGGTCAGGTGAATGTGAGATCAAGAAGACGAGCTTTCACCCCATTTATTAAGAAAACAAATCCATGCCTTTTGACCATAAAATATAACTTTATTGTTATTTTCTCTTTTTTTCGGCAAAAATGCCCTCTTTTTCATGAAAAACAGAGATGTAACTATTTTCAGTTTTCACAGAAGGAAATGTGTGCTTTATAGTTTGTATTCTACACATTATGGTAGGGGTCTGCTACAGGCCACCCGACCAGGAAGACTGAGCGGATGAGGCCCTCTATAGACAGATAGGAGCAGCCTCACGTTCACAAGCCCTGGTCCTCATGGGGGACTTCAACCACCCCGATATCTGTTGGAGGGACAACATGGCAGGGCATAAGCAATCTGAGAGGTTCCTGGAATGCATCGATGATAACTTCCTTCTCTGAGTGGTAGAGGAGCCAACGAGGAGAGGTGCTATGCTGGACCTTGTTCTCACCAACAAGGAGGGGCTAGTAAGGAATGTCAGGCTCAAGGGCAGCCTTGGCTGCAGTGACCATGAAATGGTGGAGTTCAAGGTCCTTAGGGCACTGAGGAGAGCGCACAGCAAGCTCATTACCCTGGATTTCAGGAGAGCAGACTTTGGCCTCTTCAGGGATCTGCTTGGCAGAGTGCCATGGGACAAAGCCCTGGAGGGAAGAGGGGCCCAAGAAAGCTGGTTAATATTCAAGGATCACCTCCTCCAAGCTCAGGAGCAATGCATCCCAACAAAGAGGAAGTCGGGCAAAAATGCCAGGAGGCCTGCATGGATGAACAAGGAGCTCCTGGACACACTCAAACACAAAAAGGAAGCCTACAGAGGGTGGAAGCAAGGACAGGTAGCCTGGGAGGAATACAGAGAAATTGTCCGAGTGGCCAGGGATCAGGTTAGGAAAGCTAAAGCCCTGATAGAATTAAATCTGGCCAGGGACGTCAAGGGCAACAAGAAAAGCTTCTACAGCTATGTCCGGGATAAAAGGAAGACTAGGGAAAATGTGGGCCATCTCCAGAAGGAAACGGGAGACGTGGTTACCTGGGATACGGAGAAGGCGGAGGTACTCAATGACTTTTTTGCCTCGGTCTTCACCAGCAAGTGCTCGAGTCTCACCGCCCAAGCCACAGAAGGCAAAGGCGGGGACTGGGAGAATGAAGAGCCACCCACTGTAGGAGAAGATCAGATTCGAGACCATCTAAGGAACCTGAAGGTGCACAAGTCCACGGGACCTGATGAGATCCATCCGCGGGTCCTGAGGGAACTGGCAGATGAAGTTGCTAAGCCACTATCCATCATATTTGAGAAGTCGTGGCAGTCAGGTGAAGTTCCCGCTGACTGGAAAAGGGAAAACATAACCCCCATTTTTAAAAAGGGAAAAAAGGAAGACCCGGGGAACTACAGGCCATTCAGTCTCACCTCTGTGCCTGGGAAGATCATGGAACAGATCCTCCTGAAAGCTATGCTGAGGCACATGGAAGACAGGGAGGTGATTTGAGACAGCCAGCATGGCTTCACCAAGGGCAAGTCCTGCCTGACCAACCTAGTAGCCTTCTATGATGGAGTGACTACATCAGTGGACAAGGGAAGGGCTACAGATGTTGTCTATCTGGACCTCTGTAAGGCCTTTGACATGGTCCCCCATAACATCCTTCTCTCTAAACTGGAGGGGTATGGATTTGTCGTGGTTTAACCTGGCAGGCAGCCAAATACCACGCAGCCACTCGCTCACCAGGACAGGATTTGATGGGTGGACTGTCTGGTGGGTGAGGAATTGGTTGGATGGACACATCCAGAGGGCAGTGGTCAACGGCTCCATGTCCAGATGGAGATCGGTGACGAGTGGTGTCCCGCAGGGGTCCGTATTGGGACCGGTACTGTTTAATATCTTCATCAATGAGGTAGACAGTGGGATCGAGCGCACCCTCAGCAAGTTTGCAGACGACACCAAGCTGAGTGGTGCAGTCAACACGCCTGAGGGATGGGATGCCATCCAGAGGGACCTGGGCAAGCTCGAGAAGTGGGCCCGTGTGAACCTCATGAGGTTCAACAAGGCCAAGTGCAAGGTCCTGCACCTGGGTCGGGGCAACTCCCGGTATCAATACAGGCTGGGGGATGAAGGGATTGAGAGCAGCCCTGCCGAGAAGGACTTGGGGGTACTGGTGGACGAAAAGCTGGACATGAGCCGACAATGTGCGCTCGCAGCCCAGAAGGCCATCCGTATCCTGGGCTGCATCAAAAGAAGCGTGGCCAGCAGGTTGAGGGAGGTGATTCTGCCCCTCTATTCTGCTCTGGTGAGACCCCACCTGGAGTACTACGTCCAGCTCTGGAGCCCTCAGCACAAGAAAGACATGGACCTGTTGGAGCAGGTCCAGAGGAGGGCCAGGAAAATGATCAGGGGGATGGAATGCCTCTCCTATGAAGAAAGGCTGAGAGAGTTGGGGTTGTTCAGCCTGGAGAAGAGAAGGCTTCGGGGAGACCTTATTGCGGCCTTTCAGTGCTTAAAGGGGGCTTATAAGAAAGATGGGGACAGACTTTTTAGCAGGGCCTGTTGCGACAGGACAAGGGGGAATGGTTTTAAACTAAAAGAGGGTAGATTCAGACTAGATATAAGGAAGAAATTTTTTACGATGAGGGTGGTGAAACACTGGAACAAGTTGCCCAGAGAGGTGGTAGATGTCCCATCCCTGGAAACATTCAAGGTCAGGTTGGACGGGGCTCTGAGCAACCTGATCTAGTGGAAGATGTCCCTGCCCATGGCAGAGGGGTTGGACTAGATGACCTTTAAAGGTCCCTTCCAACCCAAACTATTCTATGATTCTATGATTCTTTCACCGTTACCTAGAAAATGTCTATTTTTAGGAATATTTTTCTTTTTATTTTCTCTGACAAAAACCTTTCTCTGTGACTTTATAGTCACAGTATTTTCTCTCTAACTTCCCCTTTTCTTGTCTGCCTGCATAGCTACATGCCCCAGAACAGTGGTGTTTTGCCTTTAGTTTTTAAATTTCTCAAAATTTGTAGCCTAATTTTTTTTTTGACAGAACTGTGGGTCAGAGAAATGAATCACTTTTCCTAAGGTTACATGTAAAGCCTTTGCCAAATCCAGGAACATAAATGAGAACTCTTTAGTTCAGTGTCACAAGACAATCCTTCCTGACCCATACGGCATCTATTAAAGAGTTGTAATTAATTGCTGCAGTAGTTCCCAGCTTACCAGAAGCACTAAATAAATAAATAAATAAAATGCATATTTCCTGAATGGTTGAAACCCTACCTTTCAGTCTCAGTGGGTAAATATGATACACATCACCTTCCTCTGAGTAGTTTTATCAGGCATGATTGATTTGATAATAGATGGGTTTCATTTAAATATCAGTGACAATGGAGGGAGGGGGGGATAAGAGAGTGGTCTCCATAACAGCATCTCACATTCCTGAATGAATTTGTTATTTCAAAGTTCTAGTGAGGTAAAAAAATTGTTATTTTCCTCCTTTTATGCATGACCAATGAGGCACAGAGTAGCAATGGTACTTTTTCAAATATTCCCTTAAAAACTGTGGTGGGGCAGGGAATGAAACTCTTATATCAGTGCCATAATCATTGCATGGACTATTACACCCAGGAATCTGCTAAACCCCCATCGCCAGAAATTCCCAAAACCTTCTTCAGAAAAGAAAGAAAGAAAGAAAAAAAGCCAAAACCCAAAACCAAAAAACTGTGGATGGTTAGCAAGTACAAAATACAAAACTTTCAGAGCAATTGGAGCAAGATATTATGAAATGCAGCACCTGCTAAAGTAAAAATGAGCACTGACAACTGCACATTTAAAGTGAAATTTGTAGTTCACTTGACTATCACAGTAGATTTTCAATTAGAAAAAAAAATGGCATGTGGCAATGAATGGATGGGGAAATGGGGAAGTTAATCAGCATAGCTTGTGGGAAATGATTTTTTTAATAGAAAGTTTCAAAACAAAACAAACTTATTTTAAAATATATCTATTTTTCATTAGAGAAAAAAAATGAAACCAGAAAGCCAAATAATTTTCCTTTAAACAAAATTGTATTGGGTTTACGTGGCAAGGTTTTGGTGGTGGGGGCTGCAGGGGTGGCTTCTGTGAGAAGACACCAGAAGCTGCCCCCATGACAGACAGAGACAGTTTCAGTCAGCTCCAAAATGGACCCACAGTTCCTGAAGGACTGTATGCCATGCAAAGGACCCATGCTGGAGCAGGGGAAAAGTGTGAAGAGGAAGGAGCGGCACAGATGAAGTGTTATGAACTGACCGCAACCCCCATTCCCCATCCCCTCTGCACCACTTGGGGGTGGGGGGAGGAGGTAGAAGAGTCTGGAACGAAGGAGTGAAGTTGAGCCTGGGAAGAAGGTGGGGGTGTTTTTATTTTTGTCTTTTTTTCTCACCATCCTACTCTATTTTTAATCTCCCTGTCCTTATCTCGAGCCATGAGCTTTTATATCTTATTTTTTCCCCATCCTGCTGAGGAGCGGGAGTGAGAGAGCAGCTGGGTGGGCACCTGGTGATCAGCCAAGGTTAACCCACCACAAAAATATATGTAACTTTTTACTATCCCAAGGAAAATGGACACCACCACCCCCAAGAAAACCAGTAAAATTATTTTTTTTAAAAAAGGAGAATATAAATCCATCTAAAAATTTAAATAGAAAATTTCAACCAAATATTTTATTTTGTTCTTCTAATAATAATTCAGGGTGCTTGCATTTTTTAAGCATAGTTTTTAGTGGTTTGATTGGTTGGTTTTACATTGGAATGTGATCATAGAGGATACATTTCACAGAAAGAATTCAAAATTTTGATCAGCTTTACTGACCATGAACAAGTTCCTCACTCAAGTTCAGGATATCCTGGAACTATGAGAGCCATGAGCATGTTACAAGACAAAATCCGCTCCTAAAGAAACTGCTAAGTCCTTTGTCTCCAAGGGTATATAACCATGTATATTTTCATAAACTGTATATAGGCTTTCTGATTCCAGTTAGAGTGCTCACATAAATTAAGTTATATAGAACTGTAAGTTTTTGAAGATCAGGACCATCGGGGGAAAAGACATGGCATATAGAATGCAATGGTAAACTTAAAACAAAGGAAAGGTTAGTGTGGCATGTAATTACAATAGATGATTATATGCCCTAGCTATGGACAAGTAGGTTGCAAGTTTCGTTAGGTCATGTAATTTGGATTGTTTCATACTTAATTAACTAACAGTTCAGTGAAAAATTCTGCCTGAGGTAAAATAGTACCAGGTATTCAACACCTCCAGTACTCTTACTGCTTTTAGAATGTCCTTAACTGACTGAAATCTGAAGGAAAAAAAAAAAAAAAGGAACGCTTTGGGTTTTTTTTTTTCTGAAAATTCTAGTTATTGATCATATATTATTATGGTTTTTTTTCTATTGTTTACATTTGCTTGTCCACCTCCAGTGTCGATTTACCAGTTTCTCTTGTGATTTATCAATAGCAGCTGCCAGCCATGAGGTTATTATAGTTCAAGTGGAATTAATGTGTCAAAGGAGTTCTATGGGCTCAATGAGCAGAAAGATAGGATTGACTTATTACCCAGGAGATGGCAGTCTTACCCCCATGCAATGAATTCAGAATCAAGTTGCTTTGACAGCAAAAGGCCAGATTAGTGCTACCTCTATTTTTGCTATGAACTCTAAGTCTTTCACAAACAATATAATCAGTATTACTAACTTGGGGGAAAACAAAACAAAAGCTTGAGCTGTTCATTGACCTGACCTCATCTTGTATAGAACAGGGTAGGAAAGAGACATTTATAACAATAGTGTATTAAAAATGAAGTGTGCTGAAGGAAGTGAAACAAGTGGGGGTTGGACTAGATGATCTTTAAAGGCCCCTTCCAACCCAAAGCATTCTATGATTCTATGATTCTATTAAGTCAGGTGTTTAGCAAACCACCAGCTTATCATTTTTAGCTGTATTAGGAGACAAGAGAAAAATACAGATTTTACAGCACTAGACTATTTAAATAAACACACCAGGTCAAGATCTAGTAAATCAGAGCTTAAACTGCAAGCAGCATCACGTGTGGCTTAATTCAGTTTAATATGGTTAGTAGTGATTTCCAAGCTTGAAGTATGAAAAAAGCAGGAGTGTGTTTCTGATAAGAGCTAGAGACCATGCATTAAAAATCATGGTAAAACAAATAATCAACAGTTCCTTGCCTTTGCAAATGGAAGGAGGTCCATGGCTCTTAATAAGTTTAAAGAGGGGAGTTGCTTGCATGGGGCCAAGTTGTATTCTCACCTCTTTCTGAGAGGGATACTCCTAATTTGTACACTGGAGAACATAGGTGCCTGCATTTTCTGTTTTTCAAAGAGGACATATTCTTCTTGTCAGCTGATTGGCAAGATCTCACCTCTGTGCCTCTGAGCTAACCAGCTCCCTGATACTCAGGAAAACAGAGACATGGGAGGTGATTCCCTGTATCTTAGCTATGAGTAAGTTAAATTCCTACCAAGTTTCTGCAATGAGTCCAAAACTAGTACTTGGCAAAGGCAGCACCTACTGTGGCTGCTTAGGACGTGTGTGTGCTGGCTGGCTGGCTGGCTAAATGGAAAGAGAAAGATTTTGCCTGTGCATCATCCTTTCCCTCGGGAGATGATAGGATCTTTCTCCCTGCCTAGATGCTAATTTTCATGACACCTGTAGGAACTTAAATGCCTTGAGACTCGAACCTGTTGAGCAGTTTCAATTATATTTGACAGAAGGGTATAAAAGTTCTTAGGAAAGGTCAACTAGACAGGATGACAGAGAGTACAGTTGTAAAATCTAGAATCCTAAAGAATGACACATTGCCTGCTGCAAGTACAAATGACTTTTCAGGAGAAAACAATAATTAAAAAATGGCATAAATTGAGAGATGGCAATAAATACTATGATGAGTCTTTTCCTTTGGGAAATGAGGAATTGATGTGGCAGCATGAGGAATTCTATAGCAACCAACTTTCCTTTCATTTTGCTCCTAAGAAACAGATTATACTTCATTATGCAATTTCCAAACAAGCACAAGCAAAACAAATTACTCTCAGTTAAAAATCTTTTCTCATTGGCAGACTTGAATCTGGGGAACTAAACTGATGAGCTTAATCATGATGGGTGTCCATCTATCCCCCATTTCTGGGTCCTGGATAAGCGGAATAACAAGGAATTCATACTCCCTTCTCTTTTCTCAGAGAGACTGAGAATGGGTTGTCAGCAGGAAGGGCTTCTACCAGAAGGACCCAACCAGCACTGAATCTGAATATTCACCCCAAGTTTTCACAGAACAGAGATGTAGGAAATTTAGAAAGTTTTAATTTTACCATTTTTCCTAATATTTGAAGTATGTCTACATACTGCCACATTACCAGAGATGGAAGTGATAAAATAAGAGAGATTCTTTTTAATTTTTTTTTAAAAAAAAAGGGGGAGGGAATAATGTCACATTACCCTGGACCATTAAGCATTGGGAATCTTAAAAAGAACCTCTGTTGATTAGCAACATATGAATCACTCATCTCAACTCAGGCATGTCACTGCAAGAGGTTGATATGACATCAGAGAAGTACCAAAAAGCAAGCTGTAGAACAAATTTTCAGGAAAAAAAAAAAAAAAAAAGGGGGAGTGCAGATAAAAGGAGATCAACAGCAATGGTAGCACATGTCACAAGGCATACCATGACAAGAAATAACAGAAGTGCTTATTTGCAAAATCATCACAGGAAGTGTTGTCTCAGAGTAAAATGGAGAGTTATTGGATTAAGACTAGCAAAATTGCGGTAAAACTTAAAAAAAAAAATTGAGGTATATCTGTAGAGCAGTTTTTCTAATGATCTGATTTAGATAAATGGAACTTGAGGTTGCGATGAGTTAATTGTTATAGGAACAATAAGATAACAGCCTTTTGGTATTACACATTTCAAAAGCTGCAGGGCACCATCCTTTCCCTGAAGATGGGCTGAAAAATCAGTCCAAGATACTTGAGAATTTTTATCTGACTTTTCACAGAGATTAATTCATCAAAACTGCATTTATTGCACCATATTTACCCCAGCTGGCATGCTGCAGTTTCTGTTTACTACATTCAGAAATGTCTTGTCTCATAATCCTCCAATCCTTATGTATAATCCTGTGCTCAACTCAAATGTTTTTTGACTGCATTGGATGTTATCACATCCTATTGACTGTCTATGTTTTCAGGTATCTCCAGGGGATGTTCATCCTTTTGAAATTAACAGCTTATTTGATTCAATGGTTGTCCTGGTTTCGGCTGGGATAGGGTTAAATTTCTTCCTAGTGCTGTGTTTTGGATTTAGTATGAGGAGAATGTTGATAACACACTGATGTTTTCAGTTGTTGCTAAGTGCCCTCCTAGTCCAAGGACAGCTCCCGTGCCTACTGACTGAGCTAGGTACACGAGATGGGAGGGAACATAATCAGGACAGCCAGCCCAGCTGGCTAATGAGGTATTCCATACCATGTGACGTCATGCTCAGTATATGAAGGGTAGGCGTGATCCAGGAAGTGCCGATCGCTACTTGGTTATCGGTCAGCGCGGGTGGTGAGCAATTGCATTGTGCATCACTCATTTTGTATATTCTATCATTATTTATTATCATTATTTTCCGTTTTCTGTTCTATTAAACTGTCTTTATCTCAACCCACGAGTTTTTCTCACTCTTTCCTTCCGATTCTCTCCCCGTCCCCCTGGGGGGGTGGGGGGAGTGAGTGAGCGGCTGCGTGGTATTTGGCTGCCGGCCAGGTTAAACCACGACAGTCCTTTTTGGCGCCCAACGTGGGGCTTGAAGGGTTGAGATAACGATAGATCTGACCAAAGTGTGTTAAGGCAAAATTGTTATAAGCATTCGTTATATTGATTGGTCACAATGTTGATGTATTGGCTGTCAAAGGCATGGGGCTGGCTCTCAATGTTGGGTCATGTAATACCTTGCTTGCAGTATGTGTTCCCTTTTGTGCTGTTTATCATCAGTCGGAACTGGGCCAAGATTATCATTTTGCTGCTGTTTTATGAGGTGATAAAATCATTGGTCGTAAGTCTAATCTGGTATCTGTACTCGGCACTGCCGTCATTTCTGTACATCGGGAACCACCTCTTAGAAAGTATTAGTAATTGCACTTTTTTCTCCTCGGAGAATGAATTTAAGGGGGAGACAGGATGGGACACTTTCTCCCACTTGTTCATCTTCCCTTCCATATTGTCAGAAACTCCTTTTTCTTCTGTCCTCTTCACAAAGATGTCCACAATATTCCCTGAGAATTTTGAATATCCTTGGGATGTTCAAACAAGCATGATCATATTGCTATGTCTCCTGAATGTTGTTCAGGCCTTGTTTAGGGTTAAACAACTATTCAGGAATACTGTCCAGAGATCAACCCTCAGGAACAAGAAAAGAGGGAGGGCAAACGGCGTTGCCTCGTCGGGGCGGGCGGAGCGGCGAGTCTCAGCGGCGGTGAGCAGCGGGAGATCAACCCCGGCAACAGACACGGTAGCTACTCAAAACCCCACGACAGGTACTGCGGCTACTTCAACCCCCACGACAACCCCTGTGGCTACTCAAACCCCGGCAACAGTCACCGTAGCTTCTCCAACCCCTGCAACAGGCACTGCAGCCACTCAAGCTCCGGCAACAGGCACTACAGTTACTCCAACCCCCATGACAAGCACTGCAGCTACCCAAACCCCAGCAACAGGCACTACAGCTGAACCAGAGGACCAACCCTTGCTGGTATCCGTTGCCCCTGTACAGAAGAGGAAATCTTGGAAGCGGAGATCAGGTCGTTTAGAAAGGGATGATGAAAGACCAGGGCCATCACAAGGAGGGGAGGAGGAAGAGGAAGAACTCATAAACGAGACGGAAACCACCCGATCCCTATCCCTGAGTGAGCTGCGAGATATGCGGAAAGATTTCAGCCGACGTCCAGGCGAGCATATTGTTACCTGGCTGCTCCGATTCTGGGATAATGGGGTGTCGTGGTTTAACCTTGCAGGCAGCCAAATACCACGCAGCCGCTCACTCACTCCCCCCGCCCCCCCAGTGGGACGGGGAGAGAATCGGAAGGGTAAGAGAGAGAAAAACTCGTGGGTTGAGATAAAGACAGTTTAATAGAACAGAAAAGGGAGAATAATGATAATAAATAATGATAGAATATACAAAATGAGTGATGCACAATGCAATTGCTCACCACCCGTGCTGAGCGATAACCAAGTAGCGATCGGCACTTCCTGGATCACGCCTACTGTTCATATACTGAGCATGACGTCACATGGTATGGAATACCCCGTTGGCCAGCTGGGCTGGCTGTCCTGATTATGTTCCCTCCCATCTTGTGTACCTAGCTCAGTCAGTAGGCACGGGAGCTGTCCTTGGACTAGGAGGGCACTTAGCAACAACTGAAAACATCAGTGTGTTATCAACATTCTCCTCATACTAAATCCAAAACACAGCACTAGGAAGAAATTTAACCCTATCCCTGCCGAAACTAGGACAGTATCCACCCCTTATTCCATACCATTTACGTTATGCTTAGGTCTCACATTTTTCGACACCTTTCAATTAATCACCACTATCTTTTTTATATATATACATACATAATACATATACATACATATATACATATAATACATATACATACATATATATACATAAATATATATAAATGTCCATTGAGTTCATTTAGTCCACAACTTTGGGCTCCATCTGTCATAACAGTCTTTCAGGGCCAGAAAGATGGTGTGTGGTGTTGGGCTGTTGCATCCTGAAGCCCGTTCTCATTTCGGTACTGCTGCGCTCGTCCAGTTCTATCATCGTTGCACTTTACTCGGTTTCATCGGAGTTAGTTCATTCTTCATTAATCTGGGTGATTTTCACTGCTATACCATTGATAGCAACCATAGAAATAATGATATACAATATCATATAACAATTGACAACATAAAATTCAGTTCATTGGCTATTTTCACCCAAAATCAAATCCCCTTGAGGTACACACCGGACTTGCCCATCCTTTCAAATCACCCACCAAGTGCACCCAGGTCCTTGAGCAAAAGCAATCCCATGGATGGGTTTTCCCTTGCCAGAGGCAGGAGCAACCCAGACTGTCTTCCCCAGCATATTTCTTATGTGCACGACAGGGACTTTATCTCCATCTACAGTACGTAAAAGTCTTGATTGGGCAGGGCCAGCTCGATTAACAGACCCCCTAGTGTTGACTAACCAGGTGGCTTTTGCTAAATGTGTATCCCAATGCTTGAATGTCCCACCACCCATTGCCCTCAGTGTTGTCTTTAGCAGCCCGTTGTATCGTTCGATTTTCCCGGAGGCTGGTGCATGGTAGGGGATGTGATAGACCCACTCAATGCCATGCTCTTTGGCCCAGGTGTCTATGAGGGTGTTTCGGAAATGAGTCCCGTTGTCTGACTCAATTCTTTCTGGGGTGCCATGTCGCCATAGGACTTGCTTTTCAAGGCCCAGGATGGTGTTCCGGGCAGTGGCATGAGGCACAGGGTATGTTTCTAGCCAGCCGGTGGTTGCTTCCACCATGGTGAGCACATAGCGCTTGCCCTGTCGGGTTTGTGGGAGTGTGATAAAATCAATCTGCCAGGCCTCCCCATATTTGTATTTCAACCATCGTCCTCCATACCAGAGAGGCTTTACTCGCTTGGCTTGTTTGATTGTAGCGCACGTTTCACATTCATGGATAACCTGTGCAATAGCGTCCATGGTTAAGTCCACCCCTCGATCACGAGCCCATCTATATGTTGCATCTCTTCCTTGATGGCCTGAGGCATCATGGGCCCACCAAGCTATAAATAATTCACCCTTATGTTGCCAGTCCAGATCCACCTGAGCCACTTCAATCTTAGCAGCCTGGTCCACCTGCTGGTTGTTTTGGTGTTCTTCAGTGGCCCGACTCTTGGGTACGTGAGCATCTACGTGACGTACTTTTACAACCAGGTTCTCTACCCGGGCAGCAATATCTTGCCAAAATGCGGCAGCCCAGATGGGTTTACCTCTGCGCTGCCAGTTGTTCTGCTTCCACTGCTGCAACCACCCCCACAGGGCATTTGCCACCATCCATGAGTCAGTATAGAGATAGAGTACTGGCCATTTTTCTCGTTCAGCAATGTCCAAGGCCAGCTGGATGGCTTTCACCTCTGCAAACTGGCTCGATTCACCTTCTCCTTCAGCAGTTTCTGCAACTTGTCGTATAGGACTCCATACAGCACCTTTCCACCTCCGATGCTTTCCCACAAGGCGACAGGACCCATCAGTGAACAGGGCATATTGCTTCTCGTTTTCTGGTAGTTTATTATACAGTGGGGCTTCTTCAGCACGTGTCACCTCCTCCTCTGGGGATATTCCAAAATCTTTGCCTTCTGGCGAGTTCGTGATCACCTCCAAGATTCCTGGGCGACTGGGGTTTCCTATTCGGGCCCGTTGTGTGATCAGTGCGACCCACTTACTCCACGTAGCATCGGTTGCATGATGTGTAGAGGGGATGCTCCCTTTGAACATCCAGCCCAGCACCGGCAGTCGGGGTGCCAGGAGGAGCTGTGCTTCAGTGCCAACCACTTCCGAAGCAGCTCGAATCCCTTCATATGCTGCCAATATCTCCTTCTCAGTTGGAGTGTAGCGGGCCTCGGATCCTCTGTATCCCCGACTCCAGAACCCTAAGGGTCGACCTCGAGTCTCCCCTGGTGCTTTCCGCCAGAGGCTCCAGGTAGGGCCATTCTCCTCGGCTGCGGTGTAGAGCACATTCTTCACATCTTGTCCTGCCCGGACTGGCCCAAGGGCTACTGCATGAACTATCTCCTGTTTAATTTGTTCAAAGGCTTGTTGTTGCTCAGGGCCCCATCTGAAGTTGTTCTTCTTCCTGGTCACTTGATAGAGAGGGCTTACAATCAGGCTGTAATCTGGAATATGCATTCTCCAAAAGCCCACAACGCCTAAGAAAGCTTGTGTTTCCCTTTTGCTAGTTGGTGGGGACATGGCTGTTATTTTGTTGATCACATCCATTGGGATCTGACGACGTCCGTCTTGCCATTTTATTCCTAAAAACTGGATCTCCTGTGCAGGTCCCTTGACCTTACTTTGTTTTATGGCAAAACCGGCTTTCAGAAGGATTTGAATTATTCTCTCCCCTTTCTCAAAAACTTCTTCTGCTGTGTTGCCCCACACGATGATGTCATCAATGTATTGCATGTGCTCTGGAGCCTCACCCTGTTCCAGCACGGTGTGAATTAGTCCATGGCAAATGGTAGGGCTGTGTTTCCACCCCTGGGGCAGTCGGTTCCAGGTGTACTGGACGCCCCTCCAAGTGAAAGCAAACTGTGGCCTGCACTCTGCTGCCAAAGGGATGGAGAAGAACGCATTAGCAATATCAACTGTGGCGTACCACTTGGCTGCCTTTGACTCCAGTTCGTGTTGGAGTTCTAGCATGTCCGGCACGGCAGCACTCAGTGGCGGCGTGACTTCATTCAGGCCACGATAGTCTACTGTTAGTCTCCACTCTCCATTAGACTTTCGCACTGGCCATATGGGACTGTTGAAGGGTGAGCGAGTCTTGCTGATCACTCCTTGGCACTCCAGTCGACGAATCAGCTCATGGATAGGGATCAGGGAATCTCGTTTGGTGCGGTATTGTCGCCGATGCACTGTTGTGGTAGCGATTGGTACTTGTTGTTCTTCAACCCTCAGCAACCCCACAACAGAAGGGTCCTCTGAGAGACCGGGCAAGGTGGACAGCTGTTTAATTTCCTCCGTCTCCAGGGCAGCTATACCAAAAGCCACCGATACCCTTTTGGGTCCTTAAAATACCCTCTCCTGAGGTAGTCTATGCCAAGGATGCACGGAGCCTCTGGGCCAGTCACAATGGGATGCTTCTGCCACTCGTTCCCGGTCATGCTCACTTCGGCCTCCAATACAGTGAACTCTTGGGATCCCCCTGTCACTCCAGAAATACAGATGGGTTCTGCCCCTTTATAGCATGATGGCATTAGGGTGCACTGTGCACCAGTGTCTACGAGAGCCTTATACTCCTGTGGGTCTGATGTGCCAGGCCATCGAATCCACACAGTCCAGTAAACCCGGTTGTCCCTTTCCTCCACCTGGCCGGAGGCAGGGCCCCTCTAGTCCTGGTCATAGTATCCGCTTCTCACTTCTTGCAAACGTGAGTCAAGAATTCCTTCATTACAGTCCAAAGTAAGATCAGCCCTTCTACTCTGTCTGGGGAACTGTTCACTGGAAACTGGACCGTCGTGAGACAGGGTTTTCCTGAAAACTGGAGCAGCACTTTTCCTGGGAGAACCCCCTTGTGTGATTGTTTTTCCTTGCAACTGACGTACCAGTGCCTCTAGGGTCAAGGTAGGTTTTCCATCCCGCTGCCTCATGTCCTCTCCGTGGTCACGCAGGTCCCTTTTCCCATTGCTTTGTCAATACCCGCTTCCCTAGCAAGGGATCCCAGCTGTTTGGCCTCCTTCCCCTCTAATTCCAGGCTACTGGCCCCATTATCCCAGCATCGGAGCAGCCAGGTAACAATATGCTCGCCTGGACGACGGCTGAAATCTTTCCGCATATCTCGCAGCTCACTCAGGGATAGGGATCGGGTGATTTCCGTCTCGTTTATGAGTTCTTCCTCTTCCTCCTCCTCTCCTCGTGATGTCCCTGGTCTTTCATCATCCCTTTCTAAACGACCTGATCTCCGCTTCCAAGATTTCCTCTTCTGTACAGGGGCAACGGATACCAGCAAGGGTTGGTCCTCTGGTTCAGCTGTAGTGCCTGTTGCTGGGGTTTGGGTAGCTGCAGTGCTTGTCATGGGGGTTGGAGTAACTGTAGTGCCTGTTGCCGGAGCTTGAGTGGCTGCAGTGCCTGTTGCAGGGGTTGGAGAAGCTACGGTGACTGTTGCCGGGGTTTGAGTAGCCACAGGGGTTGTCATGGGGGTTGGAGTAGCCGCAGTGCCTGTCGTGGGGTTTTGAGTAGCCACCGTGTCTGTAGCCGCCCCCGAGACTCGCCGCTCCGCCCGCCCCGATGAGGCACCGCTGCTTGCCCTCCTTCTTTTCTTGTTCCTGAGGGTTGATCTCTGGACAGTATTCCTGAATAGTTGTTTAACCCTAAACAAGGCCTGAACCACATTCAGGAGACATAGCAATATGAACATGCTTGTTTGAACATCCCAAGGTGTCGCCTTCGCGAGGCGTGGCGACCTGGTTCAGGAACGGCACGGCGACCCCCCTCCCCGGGGCGCTCGGGCCATCGACTCGCAGACACCAATGATGTGGTGGACGGCAAATGGCGTTTATTGGTAGATAACACGGTGTTATATACCTTGGGTTTACGACGTCATTTCCGCCTGCTTACTTCACACCTAAATGCTACTGGCTATTAGGGGAGGGGGTCCTATCTTTCCGTACAGCGCGATATCTTCCGGCCGCCTGATCCTAACTACCCACATTTCCCCCCTCCCTATGCATAATGAAACTAGCTAAATATAAAAATCTTAAAAATATATATATCATAATCTTGGGTAAAAAATGTTAAAATATATACGATAAACTCGAATAGAAAATATAAGGCACACTAATGCAAGGGATAACTAGGGTGTAACAGGGAATAACAGGGTAATTAGAGGTAGAACTAGAGGTAGGTAAAAAATTCTAAGCAAGAATATTCTTAGAGCAATTGCCGGCGTTCTATCATCATGATGTTAACTTGTTCTAGCCGGCTCTTGGCAAACGACACGAGCTTATTCAATATACAGGGTCCGAAGATCAATGCTATTATGATTGTTACTACTGGCCCTATCAGGGTAGATATCAGGGTGGCAAGCCACGGTGAATGGTTAAACCATGATGCAAACCAATTTTGCTGCGCCTCTCGTTCCCTTTTTCGTTTTTCCAATCCTTCTCGCAATTTGGCCATGGTGTCTCTCACTATTCCAGTGTGGTCGGCATATACACAGCATTCTTCTCTCAGCGCAGCGCATACTCCTCCTTGTTGTAAGAACACTAGGTCTAACCCTCTCTGATTTTGTAGCACTACTTCAGATAGTGATCTAATTGAACTTTCTAACGCACTTATTGATTGTTCGATTCTAGCTAAGTCCTCATCTACTGCTATTCTCAAGGCACTGAATTCTTTATTTTGTTGCACTAAGGATGCTACTCCTGTACCCACTCCCGTCCCTGCTATGATCATTAGAGTGGCTACTGTTAGTGCTGTAAAGAGTTCCCGTTTTGACAGATGGTGTGCTGGGGTAATTTGTGAGTCATAGACAAAGTCTTCAGAATGGTAAAAGATTTTAGGGATTATAGCTACCTGGACACAATATTCCGAGGATTCATCAAATTTGTCCAACGACAAACAGGGTGTAACTCCCATAATAGAACAAACCCACTTGGTATTGTTGGCCGGTATTAACCACTTTGCAGGAGTTTTATCCTGTGTCTCATTAACACATAGTTGGTTTTTATGGTTTGGGACTTTACCCACGCACACGCCGCTTCCTACTACTTCTGCTAATGTAATCCCTTGTTTTTCTATGTCCCATGTGCACTGGGCTGGATTTGAACCATTTACTCGCATGGGCTTGTTATTTACTCCTACAGCCTCGTAAAAGGGTGGCCGTATTCCGTAACACAACCAACAATGCTCCGTAAGATTGGGGTTAGTTTTGTTCAGCAGCTGATAGCTAGCTTGCATCATTTTCCAGAGAGAATGTCGGTCAGAAATTATGGCGGTGTGTGCAGTAAGTCTGGTGGTGTGTACAATAAGTTCGGTACTACTTACAGTACTATGTGGCGATGGTGCAGGTATTGTCGGGTCAGGTATTTTTGGGTGAGGAACCGGGTTAGGCCTAATTACTCGGTTAGGGCCTGCTGGCAGTGGATCTTTCGGAACAATCTCCTTTTTTATGAGAATAAAACCACCTCTGTCTGACCCTGATTCTAGATACCTTACTCCCCACATTTTCCCAAGAAGCCAAGCGTCTTCTCGGGGGTTGGTAACATTTAGAAAGAGGAATGAGCAAGCTTGGTGATGCGGTCGTTTTGGCCCTTGTACCGGGGCATGTCCCCGGCGAGCGATTTGCCATTTTGGACGGGTTGCTTCTGCCAGGTGTATGGAACACTTATACGGACCCCACTGGACTTTTAGGTATTTATCCTTACCGTCACCCGGTATCCAAGTAGGGGCTATGGTCTCACATCCCCAATGACCGCAAAAATATTGATCAGGGTAGTTACAATAACCTTTCCCAGGATTAGAGCTGGGGCACATATAAAATTCTGAGTATTCCCAGCATGGGTTCATCAGGACAAGCTGACACAGAGTGGCAGTGAAGCTCGGTGCACTTGATGTAATCTGAGTAGCGATAACGTGCTGATCTTCAACTCGAATGAGGGACCATTTAAATGGACGATGAGGATGGTGTTCTGATACTGCTTGTCCTATAGTGACGAGACCTACAATGAAGATTATACATTGTGGGTGTAAACATTGTAGCCTCTGCTTATAGGGGTTGTGTCGCCGTTGTCCGGATTCTGCTGGTGCGGAACTCTCAGGTGTGGGCAGAACGTTTGCTGATTTGTCGTCTTCTCCTGCTACCGGAGCATACGGATTACGAGGGCGTCCGATAATCCGCTTCTGTGGAGAGAAACTCACAATTTTTATTAGTTTTATTCTGGAGGTCTGGTTTGATGGACTTAAGCGGACACCACTTAACTGTTCCATCTCTTTTGACCGCGGCATACCCTCGCCCTGTAAGGACTAGCCTCCACCCTTGTTCCCATTCTCCTAGCTCATTTCTGATTATGACCAACGGGCCTTCTTCTAGCGCCCGAGTGGCCCAATGTTTTTGGGTGGGGCTATTTTTCTCTTCCCCCCTAGGAAATTGATTTAGTGCTAAAAGAGCGGTTGCTAACAGGCGTGCTTGGTCTCCCGGGGGAATGGCGCTGGTGAAACCTTCTGTTTTTGCCAGCACCTCTAATTTAGACTTTAGAGTGTGATTCGCTCGTTCGACTATGGCTTGTCCTGTGCTATTATACGGAATGCCGTGTGTCAGGGTAATACCCCATTTCAAAGCAAATGCCTGAACTGATTTGGAGACAAAATTCGGACCGTTGTCTGTTTTGATCTGATTAGGAATGCCAAGCCACGCCATAACCGTTAACCAATGTTGGATGGTTGCTTTGGAGTTGGTTCTAAGGTGTTGTGTGGCTACGATCATTCCGCTATATGTATCTACAGTTACTGCTAGCCACGCTCGGGGTTTTAGCAACTGACAGAGCGTAAAGTCTGTTTGCCACAATTCGGAGGCTTTGAGACCTCTGGGGTTGACTCCACTGGACCACAGTGGTGTTTTCTGACAGTGGGGACATGTGGCTACTTCATGTTTCGCGTCAGTGACCGAGATTCCGCATCTCTTCGCTAGCGCTTTAGCTCCGATGTGGAGGGACTCGTGTAGCTGACGGGCATTCCTTAGCGTCCACAACCCTTTCGCTGCGGCGTCTGCTTTGTCGTTACCGGTTTGGAAAAACCCTTTGATTGGGTCGTGGCTGTTAACGTGGATGACCGATATGGTGCCCTTTCGAGAAAAAAGTGCTTCTTCCAGCATCAGGGCTGTTGTGGATGTTGACACGCCGGGCCCCGCCACGGCCAAGCAAAGTTTGGCCACGAACATCGAATCGGTCACGATATTGAGATGTTCCTCTGGGAATAGTCCACACGCCAGTACTACGGCCATCGCTTCTAGCTGCTGGGCTGAAAGCGCACAGTCGGTCATTTTAATGCAGTGCCATTTTTCTCCAGATTGCCATACTGCCGCCGCGGTTGAGGTTGTTGAGGATGCATCTGTAAAGACCGTTGGTCCCTGTTGGGGTCGGTCCATGATCTTCTGTGGGAGGTCGATGTCGACAATGGTTAGCATTTGAGTCCAGGGGGGCTTTGTAGCATACCGGACTTCTCCGCCAAACCCAACAAGAGCTATAGCTAGATACTCTGACATCGTCACTGATTGCTTTGGGAGCTGCTTGCGGAAGGGTAGGTATATCTTGGCGGGTTCGATGCCTAGGTGTCTTAGGGCGAGTTTTCTGCCTTTCATGATGAGATTACCAAGGCACTCGACTCCTGGAGAGAATGCACGTGATGGTTTTCCCAGGACTATCCACTGTATTGGTCGAGCCTTTTCAGGGGGCCCCTGGGCTAATGCCCCTACTCCCCCGCCCTCCGTGAAATGTACATACAGATCAAGCGGTACACCAGGGTTCCACCTGGCGAGCGTGCTCGACGATACCTGTTGGTTGATAAAGTCGAGAGAGTTCATTGCTTCCGTCGTCAGAGTTTTTTGTTCCCAGGGGTTTTTTCCTTTCAGAAGATCGTATAGGGGGGCCATGATTTCAGGAGGGATCAGGACAATGTTACGGAGCCACTGCAAGGATCCCACCAATTGCTGCATATCATGGAGTGTTTTGATGTTCCGATGGATTTTTATTTGGGGGGGGTTACGTAAGAACTGGTGATCCCCACCCCCAGGAAAGTTACACATGGTCCCCTTTTAACTTTCGCGCCCGCGATTTCGAACCCGTTCGTTTTTAAAGTTTCCGAAACCGCTGTTACTAGCTGGTTCACCTGATTTTCTGTCGGCGCGGCGATTAGAATATCGTCCATGTATTGAATGATAGTCGCAGTCGGATCATCGCGCCGAACCGGTGCTACTGCGCGATCCACTATAATTTGGCAGATAGTAGGCGAGTTGATCATTCCTTGAGGCAGCACTTTCCACTGGAAACGTAGGTTGGGGCGTGAGCTGTTTGGGAACACTACAGAAAAAGCAAACCGCTCTTTGTCCTCCTCATGCAGTGGTATTGAGAAGAAACAGTCTTTAATATCAAGGACGGCACACGGTTGTCCTTCTGGTATCATAGAGTTCATGGGCAGCAGCGTTTGGACGGGACCCATTGGTTGAATTTTCTTGTTTACTTCGCGCAGGTCATGGAGGAGACGAAACCCCTCGCCAGTTCATTTGGGTATTACAAAAACTGGGGTGTTCCATGGGCTAGTGGAAGGCTCTATATGACCTCGTTGTAACTCGCGGTCGACTAGCTTAAGAAGAGCGTCCATTCGAGGCTTTGACAGGGGCCACTGCTCGACCCACACTGGGTCGGACGATTTCCACGTCAGTCTAATAGGTGGAAGTGGGTGTGCGGCAGTGGCCCTCACAATAAATTTGTCACCCTGGCTTTCAAAAGGGCTAGAGCGTCCCTTCCCAGCAGGGGTGGGACTCCTGACATGACATATGGGAAGAGGGTAATGGTTTTCTCCGGCCCTTTTTCAGTGTGAAGCGTGATTGCTGTTAGTTGAGCACTTTTCCGAGCCCGGGTTAATCCCCCGACTCCACCCACCATGGGGGCGTTTTCTAATTTCCAATGCGGGGGCCAGTTTGTCTCAGGAATAACTGTAACATCTGCTCCGGTGTCAATCAAAAAGGGGACACTAATGGTGGTGTCATCTAGGGTATTACAGAGGGAACAGATGCCCCACACCACTGGCGGGCTATCGCATTTTACTGCCAGGGCCACCCTGGGGTCTCGCCCCCAGGAGGTGGTTGTTGCTGCCCTTGAGGTAGGGACTGGTTCGGATGGATCGTCGGTTGGGCCATAAAATTGGTCATGTCTCGAGGGGGCAGCGGGTTCGGGGGTGTTGTGCCCCATCCGGGGTTGGCATAACTGGGCCGCATTATGTCCCAAGTGGGAGAGGGCTGTGCACGGCCCGAGTGCCCTCTCCCCTTCCCGTTTCCCTGGTGTTTAGATCTGCAGTCTTTGGCGAAATGCCCTTTCTTTCCACAGGCCCAACACGGTCCTCTCGGTCGATTTTTGCGCGGGGGGAGCGCTGTGGGCGGGTTCCCCAACCGAGGGCAGTTTGCCGCCACGTGGCCCGCCTGACCACAATTAAAACATGTCATCACATTAGCTATTGCAGTGCGAACAGCTACCTGAATTGGGGCTAAGTGCTCTTCCTTTGCGACATGCTTGATCATGTCTGCAATACTTGACCCCACTGGCAGTGATCGTAGGATCTCTTTGGTTGCCGAATTACACTGCTGACGTAAGCAATCTGCAACAACCGGGCCTTTCGCTTCCGCGGGCAGGGTCGAGGAGTCGACCGCTGCCTGAAGGCGATCCACAAACTGCGTAAAGCTCTCGCTTTCATTTTGCTTAATTGTGGACCACGGCGACGGCTTGGCAATAACTCTAGAAGCGGTGCGAATAGCTTCTCTAGCCGTGCGGGTAGTTGTCATAACTTCATGGGCCCGCAGGCCCTGGGCCTGCGCCTGGGGGGTAATCATGGTGGGGTCTGTACCCATCAGCCGCTGCAGGCTGGAACCATGCAGCGGGTGATCCGCCCCGGCCACTTGGGCTAATTGTCTCGCACAGTTGTCCTCCCATTCTTGTTTAAAAACGATCATCCCTGCCCCATCAAAAATCAATCTACAAGTTTGTTTTATATCGAACGGGAGCATATCGTCTCCCCCAAAGACACCATCTATGAGGGTGGAGACCATGGCAGAATTAAGGCCTTTATCTGCAATCGACTTAACGATCACTTGTATATCTTTAGGGTTTACTGGCGAGTAAACCCTCTGTCCCCCGTCCGTCACTCGGACTGGGAACGCTAGCCTGGCTGATGGAACCCACTCGGCACACACAGTCTTTATTTTCCTCCAGTCGGTGAGGGGGAGGTTTTTGTTTTTATTTTGGATGAAAGTGTTTTGGCTTTTGACTGTGTGTACTCCCATTTCCTCCTCCTCTGAGCTTGGATCAGTCACGAGCCACTCGTCCCAGCTCGTGTCTGATCCGGAGCCGGAACTCGACTGACCGGCTGCTTCCGTTTTCTGATACCTTTTTGTCGGGCTCCAGCCCCGCCCGCTTCTCCTGCGGGCGAGCCATTCCCTCCCTCTTGGCCCGCCCCTCCTTTCTGGTTCGCCCCGCCCTTTGCTCGGGGGGGTGTCTGCCCTCTGAGGGCATTTTTTCAGATGGTCGCTCTGATTGGCTTTCCGCCCTTCGCTCATGCTCCCCTCCTCCTCCTGGCCACTCCCGCCGCCTTTCTTCTTCTCGTTCTCCTCCCCTTTTTGTTCATGTGCGCTTGTTAATGCTAGCGCCTCCTCCCAGTTCCCGCCGCGGGCATCTTCGGCCCACCCATCCCCTTTGTGCTCGGCGCCATCTTGGGGCGTATAGGGCGGTGGTTTAGCCCGGGCTTCCTCAGCCTCTATCCTTTTCGTAACGCCCCTGGCTTCCTCAGCCAACCCTCCCCAGAAGGATTTAGCTCTCTCTTGCGCCTCCGTAAGCGGGTCAGGGTTCAGGGATTGAGGGGACATGGCGCCCTCTTTCAGATCTTTAGGCTCAGCAGAATCATCACCATCTAAGGGGTGCAAAGTCTGCGTGGCTGCCCCGACTCCCAATTTCGGGATGGCCAGCAAACAGTCCTTTGCCGCCCTCCAAGTCTCCTGTTCTTGTATTGCCTTCTACAGAGCCTGTACGACTTTCCCCCATGACTTAAGGGTTTTCCCACAACCCGAGGACATCATCTCCTCGGCTAACGCTTTAGTACATTTATCCCACACTTCAGGGTGGAGAATATCGACCGGCTGGTCAATGGTCCCAATGTGTAAAAGCCTCGCAACGGCGAGGGTAAAATCTTTGGGCTTACAATCAATACCCCACTGCTTATGTAATTGCGATACGACCTTCACAAGAGCTTCCATCCTCCTTGTTGGTCCGGGAGCGTCCTCCCCGCCGGGCTGGTCCTGCCGCTCCGGCCACCGTTCACCCGATTCCAGGTGGGCTTTCCCGGGTTTCGGCACCACTTGTCGCCTTCGCGAGGCGTGGCGACCTGGTTCAGGAACGGCACGGCGACCCCCCTCCCCGGGGCGCTCGGGCCATCGACTCGCAGACACCAATGTGGTGGACGGCAAATGGCGTTTATTGGTAGATAACACGGTGTTATATACCTTGGGTTTACGACGTCATTTCCGCCTGCTTACTTCACACCTAAATGCTACTGGCTATTAGGGGAGGGGGTCCTATCTTTCCGTACAGCGCGATATCTTCCGGCCGCCTGATCCTAACTATCCACACAAGGATATTCAAAATTCTCAGGGAATATTGTGGACATCTTTGTGAAGAGGATAGAAGAAAAAGGAGTTTCTGACGATATGGAAGGGAAGATGAACAAATGGGAGAAAGTGTCCCATCCCGTCTCCCCCTTAAATTCATTCTCCGAGGAGAAACAAGTGCAATTACCAATAATTTCTAAGAGGTGGTTCCCGAGGTACAGAAATGACGGCAGTGCCGAGTACAGATACCAGATTAGACTTACGACCAATGATTTTATCACCTCATAAAACAGCAACAAAATGATAATCTTGGCCCAGTTCCGAATAATGATAAACAGCACAAACGGGAACATATACTGCAAGCAAGGTATTACATGACCCAACATTGAGAGCCAGCCCCAAAACTTTGACAGCCAATACATCAACATTGTGACCAATCAATATAATGGATGCTTATAACAATTTTGCCTTAACACACTTTGGTCAGATCTATCGTTATCTCAACCCTTCGAGCTCCACGTTGGGCGCCAAAAAGGACTGTCGTGGTTTAACCTGGCAGGCAGCCAAATACCACGCAGCCGCTCACTCACTCCCCCCGCCCCCCCAGTGGGACGGGGAGAGAATCGGAAGGGTAAGAGTGAGAAAAACTCGTGGGTTGAGATAAAGACAGTTTAATAGAACAGAAAAGGGAGAATAATGATAATAAATAATGATAGAATATACAAAATGAGTGATGCACAATGCAATTGCTCACCACCCGCGCTGAGCGATAACCAAGTAGCGATCGGCACTTCCTGGATCACGCCTACTGTTCATATACTGAGCATGACGTCACATGGTATGGAATACCCCATTAGCCATCTGGGCTGGCTGTCCTGATTATGTTCCCTCCCATCTTGTGTACCTAGCTCAGTCAGTAGGCACGGGAGCTGTCCTTGGACTAGGAGGGCACTTAGCAACAACTGAAAACATCAGTGTGTTATCAACATTCTCCTCATACTAAATCCAAAACACAGCACTAGGAAGAAATTTAACCCTATCCCTGCCGAAACTAGGACATGGGGCCAGTAGCCTGGAATTAGAGGAGAAGGAAGCCAAAGAGCTGGGATCCCTTGCTAGGGAAGGAGGCATTGACAAAGCAATTGGAAAAGGGACACAGGTCCTCAGCCTCTGGAGACGACTGCTGTCAGGAGTGAAGGAAAGGTATCCCTTCAAGGAAGATGTTATATATCACCCAAGCAAATGGACCACTATGGAGAGAAGTATCCAGTACCTGAGAGAATTAGGCGTGCTGGAGGTGGTTTATAGTGACGTGGACGACAACCAAACGCCCAAAGATCCAGATGACGTCCAGTGCACCCGACCCATGTGGCGGAAGTTGGTACGGAGCGCACCAGCATCGTATGCCAGTTCGTTGGCAGTATTGTCCTGGGCAGAGGAAGAAGAACCAACAGTGGATGTCTTAGTTAGCAGACAGGGATTTCGAAGAAACTGTCTCCTCCTCCCTTGTCTCGGCTGTAGAGAAACTGTCCCGGGAGGTCCAGCAACTCGAAGAGGGTATGTCCTATTCTCCACCTGTACGGACCAGTATCGCAGCCATTAGGAGTCAGCGTTTTTCTGATCAAGAGAGAGGATATCGAAAGTACACACCACGGGGCACCCTGTGGTTTTACCTGCGTGACCACGGAGAGGACATGAGGCAGTGGGATGGAAAAACTACCTTGACCCTAGAGGCACGTGTACGTGAGTTGCAAGGAAAAACAATCACACAAGGGGGTTCTCCCAGGAAAAATGCTGCTCCAGATTTCAGGAAAACCCTGTCTCACGATGGTCCAGTTTCCAGTGAACAGTTCCCCAGACAGAATAGAAGGGCTGATCTTACTTTGGACTGTAATGAAGGAATTCTTGACTCACGTTTGCAAGAAGTGAGAAGCGGATACTATGACCAGGACTAGAGGGGCCCTGCCTCCGGCCAGGTGGAGGAAAGGGACAACCGGGTTTACTGGACTGTGTGGATTCGATGGCCTGGCACATCAGACCCACAGGAGGATAAGGCTCTCGTAGACACCGGTGCACAGTGTACCCTGATGCCATCAAGCTATAAAGGGGCAGAACCCATCTGTATTTCTGGAGTGACAGGGGGATCCCAAGAGTTCACTGTATTGGAGACCGAAGTGAGCCTAACCAGGAACGAGTGGCAGAAGCACCCCATTGTGACTGGCCCAGAGGCTCCGTGCATCCTTGGCATAGACTACCTCAGGAGAGGGTATTTCAAGGACCCAAAAGGGTACCGGTGGGCTTTTGGTATAGCTGCCCTGGAGACGGAGGAAATTAAACAGCTGTCCACCTTGCCCGGTCTCTCAGAGGACCCTTCTGTTGTGGGGTTGCTGAGGGTTGAAGAACAACAAGTACCAATCGCTACCACAACAGTGCATCGGCGACAATACCGCACCAACCGAGATTCCCTGATCCCTATCCATGAGCTGATTCGTCGATTGGAGTGCCAAGGAGTGATCAGCAAGACTTTCTCACCCTTCAACAGTCCCATATAACAGTAGACTACCGTGGCCTGAACGAAGTCACGCCGCCACTGAGTGCTGCCGTGCCGGACATGCTAGAACTCCAATACGAACTGGAGTCAAAGGCAGCCAAGTGGTACGCCACAAATAATATCGCTAATGCCTTCTTCTCCATCCCTTTGGCAGCAGAGTGCAGGTCACAGTTTGCTTTCACTTGGAGGGGCGTCCAGTACACCTGGAACCGGCTGCCCCAGGGGTGGAAACACAGCCCTACCATTTGCCATGGACTGATCCACACCGCACTGGAACAGGGTGAGGCTCCAGAACACCTGCAATACATTGATGGCATCATCGTGTGGGGCAACACAGCAGCAGAAGTTTTTGAGAAAGGGGAGAGAATAATTCAAATCCTTCTGAAGGCCGGTTTTGCCATAAAACAAAGTAAGGTCAAGGGACCTGCACAGGAGATCCAGTTTTTAGAAATAAAATGGCAAGATGGACGTCGTCAGATCCCAATGGATGTGATCAACAAAATAACAGCCATGTCCCCACCAACTAGCAAAAGAGAAACACAAGCTTTCTTAGGCGTTGTGGGCTTTTGGAGAATGCATATTCCAGATTACAGCCTGATTGTAAGCCCTCTCTATCAAGTGACTCGGAAGAAGAACAACTTCAAATGGGGCCCTGAGCAACAACAAGCCTTTGAACAAATTAAACAGGAGATAGTTCAGGCAGTAGCCCTTGGGCCAGTCCGGGCAGGACAAGATGTGAAGAATGTGCTCTACACCGCAGCCGGGGAGAATGGCCCTACCTGGAGCCTCTGGCAGAAAGCACCAGGGGAGACTCGAGGTTGACCCTTAGGGTTCTGGAGTCGGGGATACAGAGGATCCGAGGCCCGCTACACTCCAACTGAGAAAGAGATATTGGCAGCATATGAAGGGGTTCGAGCTGCTTCGGAAGTGGTTGGCACTGAAGCACAGCTCCTCCTGGCACCCCGACTGCCGTGCTGGGCTGGATGTTCAAAGGGAAGGTCCCCTCTACACATCATGCAACCGATGCTACATGGAGTAAGTGGGTCGCACTGATCACACAACGGGCCCGAATAGGAAACCCCAGTCGCCCAGGAATCTTGGAGGTGATCACGAACTGGCCAGAAGGCAAAGATTTTGGAATATCCCCAGAGGAGGAGGTGACACGTGCTGAAGAAGCCCCACTGTATAATAAACTACCAGAAAACGAGAAGCAATATGCCCTGTTCACTGATGGGTCCTGTCGCCTTGTGGGAAAACATCGGAGGTGGAAAGCTGCTGTATGGAGTCCTATACGCCAAGTTGCAGAAACTGCTGAAGGAGAAGGTGAATCGAGCCAGTTTGCAGAGGTAAAAGCCATCCAGCTGGCCTTGGACATTGCTGAACGAGAAAAATGGCCAGTACTCTATCTCTATACTGACTCATGGATGGTGGCAAATGCCCTGTGGGGGTGGTTGCAGCAGTGGAAGCAGAACAACTGGCAGCGCAGAGGTAAACCCATCTGGGCTGCCGCATTGTGGCAAGATATTGCTGCCCAGGTAGAGAACCTGACTGTAAAAGTACGTCATGTAGATGCTCACGTGCCCAAGAGTCGGGCCACTGAGGAACATCAAAATAACCAGCAGGTGGACCAGGCTGCTAAGATTGAAGTGGCTCAGGTGGATCTGGACTGGCAACATAAGGGTGAATTATTTATAGCTTGGTGGGCCCATGATACCTCAGGCCATCAAGGAAGAGATGCAACATATAGATGGGCTCGTGATCGAGGGGTGGACTTGACCATGGACGCTATTGCACAGGTTATCCATGAATGTGAAACATGCGCTGCAATCAAGCAAGCCAAGCGAGTAAAGCCTCTTTGGTATGGAGGACAATGGTTGAAATACAAATATGGGGAGGCTTGGCAGATTGATTTTATCACACTCCCACAAACCCGACAGGGCAAGCGCTATGTGCTCACCATGGTGGAAGCAACCACCGACTGGCTAGAAACATACCCTGTGCCCCATGCCACTGCCCGGAACACCATCCTGGGCCTTGAAAAGAAAGTCCTACGGCGACATGGCACCCCAGAAAGAATTGAGTCAGACAATGGGACTCATTTCCGAAACACCCTCATAGACACCTGGGCCAAAGAGCATGGCATTGAGTGGGTATATCACATCCCCTATCATGCACCAGCCTCCGGGAAAATCGAACGATACAATGGACTGCTAAAGCCAACACTGAGAGCAATGGGTGGTGGGACATTCAAGCATTGGGATACACATTTAGCAAAAGCCACCTGGTTAGTCAACACCAGGGGATCTGTTAATCGAGCTGGCCCTGCCCAATCAAGACTCTTACGTACTGTAGATGGAGATAAAGTCCCTGTCGTGCACATAAGAAATATGCTGGGGAAGACAGTCTGGGTTGCTCCTGCCTCTGGCAAGGGAAAACCCATCCATGGGATTGCTTTTGCTCAAGGACCTGGGTACACTTGGTGGGTGATGCGAAAGGATGGGCAAGTCCGGTGTGTACCTCAAGGGGATTTGATTTTGGGTGAAAATAGCTAATGAACTGGATTGTATGATGTCAATTTTTATATCATATTGTATATCATTATTTCTATGGTTGCTATCAATGGTATAGCAGTGAGAATCACCCAGATTAACGAAGAATGAACTAACTCTGATGAAACTGAACAAAGTGCAACGATGATAGAACTGAACGAGTGCAGCAGTACTAAAATGAGAACTGGCTTCAGGATGCAACAGCCCAACACAACACACCATCTCTCTGGCCCTGAAAGACTGTTATGACAGATGGAGCCCAAAGTCGTGGACTAAATGAACTCAATGGACATTTGTGTATATTTATGTATGTATATGTATTATATGTATATATGTATGTATATGTATTATATATGTATATATATATAAAAGATAGTGGTGATTAATTGAAATGTATCGAAAAATGTGAGACCTAAGCATAACGTAAATGGTATGGAATAAGGGGTGGATACTGTCCCGGTTTCGGCAGGGATAGGGTTAAATTTCTTCCTAGTGCTGTGTTTTGGATTTAGTATGAGAAGAATGTTGATAACACACTGATGTTTTCAGTTGTTGCTAAGTGCCCTCCTAGTCCAAGGACAGCTCCCGTGCCTACTGACTGAGCTAGGTACACAAGATGGGAGGGAACATAATCAGGACAGCCAGCCCAGCTGGTTAATGGGGTATTCCATACCATGTGACGTCATGCTCAGTATATGAACAGTAGGCGTGATCCAGGAAGTGCCGATCGCTACTTGGTTATCGGTCAGCGCGGGTGGTGAGCAATTGCATTGTGCATCACTCATTTTGCATATTCTATCATTATTTATTATCATTATTCTCCCTTTTCTGTTCTATTAAACTGTCTTTATCTCAACCCACGAGTTTTTCTCACTCTTACCCTTCCGATTCTCTCCCTGTCCCACTGGGGGGGCGGGGGGAGTGAGTGAGCGGCTGCGTGGTATTTGGCTGCCTGCCAGGTTAAACCACGACACTTGGGCAAACTTCTCTTACAGCCATTTACAGAACTGGCAAATTGTCCCAGAAAGCTGCATCTATTTAGCTCAGAATAGCCCAGGCCTATTTTTGGGTGGAAATTCAAGCTCTACAAGCAGTTAGTTACACACTAGTTCATAATAGATCCTAAACCACCTTATGTTTTACCTGAAAAAATAGAGGTACTCTTTATTTACTTTTGGGTTTTGAGTCTTCAGGAAATGCCATCTCATGCTGTTCAAAATAGCCATGTGATGTGAGAGCCGGCCGGCAACTAAGCACCACACAGCCGCTTGCTCACTCCTCCCCGGTGGGATGAGGGGGAGAATCAGAAGGGTAAAAGTGAGAAAGAAACTCGTGGTTGAGATAAAAAACATTATTAATTAAGATTTTTTTAAAAAAATTGTAAGGGAAAAAAAAAACAACAACGAGAGAGGAAAATAAAACCCAAGAAAAACAAGCGATGCAAATGAAAAGCATTGCTCACCACCAACCAACCGATTCCCAGCCAGTCCCCAAGCAGCGTCCCCCTTGCCAACCTCCACCCCCGGTTTTATTGCTGAGCACAATGTCATATGGTATGGAATATCCCTTTGGTCAGCTGGGGTCAGCTGTCCCTGCTGTGTCCCCTCCCAACTGCTTGTGCACCCCCAGTCTACTCGCTGGCAGGGCAGTGTGAGGAGCAGAAAAGGCCTTGATGCTGTGTAAGCACTGCTCAGCAGTAACTAAAACATTGGTGTGTTATCAACACTGTTTTCATCACAAATCCAAAACATAGCCCCATACAAGCTACTATGAAGAAATTTAACTCTATCCCAGCCAAAACCAGTACATTCTCCGCCCCTTAATCCTTACCATTTACGTCATGCTCAGGTCCCACACTATCCAATACATCCTCATTAACACCCCCCCCCCCATAAAATATCTGTAAAATGTCCATAAATGTCCATAAAATGTCCATTGAGTTCATTTAGTCCATGACTTTGGGCTCCATCTGTTATGGTGGTCACTCAGGTCAGCAGAGGTGATGTTTTGCATGGAGTTACTGGGCACCAAAGCCAGCTCAGGTCGGGTCACTGTTGCACTTGCACTGCTTCTTGTAAGGTTCATCCTTCATTGGTTCAGGTGGTTTCTGCTGTAGTACTTCCTATAACATGCAACTCAAATCATGGGTTACAACAATTTAAAGGTATATCGATTACAGGCTCCACCCCTGGTCCCTTTGGAGTAGGCCATAAGGTTTAACATTGCAATGAATTCCTTCCCTTGCCTCTAGCCTGGCTATAATACCTTTTACATATGGCAGCCACAGCAGTGGCGACATATAGCATCATGTAATACTGCCATCGTACAACTGAAATCTCGGGTTATTTTCACCCAGGATTAAATCACCTTGAGGTACACATTGGACTTCCCCATCCTTTCGCATCACCCACCAAGTGCACCCAGGTCCTTGAGCAAAAGCAATCCCACGAATGGGTTTGCCCTTGCCAGAGGAAGGAATAACCCAGAGTGTTTTTCCCAGCCAGTTCCTTATATGTACTATGGGGAACTTATCTCCTTCCACAGTGATCAGGGGTTTTGATTGGGCAGGGCCAGGTTGACTGGCAGATCCTCTAGTGTTAACTAGCCAAGTGGCTTCTCCTAAATATGTATCCCAATGCTTGAATGTCCCAACACCCATTGCCCTCAGTGTTGTCTTTAGCATTCCATTCATTTTTCCCGGAGGCTGGTGCTTCATAGGGGATGTGATACACCCACTCAATGCCATGCTCCTTGGCCCAGGTGTTTATGAGGTAGTTTCGGAAATGAGTCCCGTAGTCTGACTAAATTCTTTCTGGGGTGCCATGTCGCCATAAGAATTGCTTTTCAAGGCCCAGGGTAGTGTTCCGGGTGGTGGCATGGGGAACAGGGTATGTTTCCAACCACCCAGTAGTCGCTACCACCATTGTAAGCACATGGTGCTTGCCGTGGCGGGTTTGTGGGAGTGTGATATAATCAATCTGCCAGGCCTCCCCATATTTATATTTCAGTCGATTCCAGGTGTACTGGACGCCCCTCCAAGTGAAAGCAAACTGCGGCCTGCACTCTGCCGCCAAAGGGAACAAGAAAAATGCTTTAGCGATACCATTTGGCTGCCTTTGACTCCAGTTCGTATTGGAGTTCTAGCATGTCCGGCACAGCAGCACTCAGCGGCAGTGTGACTTCGTTCAGGCCACGATAGTCCACTTTTAGCCTCCATTCTCCATTAGATTTTTGCACTGGCCATATGGGACTGTTAAAGGGTGAGTGAGTCTTACAGATCACTCCTTGACTCTCCAGTCAACGAATCAGCTCATGGATGGGAACCAGGGAGTCTCAATTGGTGCAATACTGTTGCCAATGCATGGTAGCAATTGGCACCTGCTGTTCTTTAACCCGCAGCAACCCCACAACAGAAGGATCCTTTGAGAGACAAGCTAGACAGCTGTTTAATCTTCTCCGTATTAAAGGCAGCTATACCAAAAGCCCACCGGTACATTTTTGGGTCCTTGAAGTACCCTCTCCTGAGGTAGTCTATGCCATGGATGCACGGAGCCTCCAGACCAGTCACAATAGGATGCTTTTGCCACTCAAGAACACAGACAGTTCTTGGGATCCTCCTGTCACTCCAGAAATACAGACAGATTCTGCCCCTTCGTAACCTGATGGTATTGGAGTACACTGTTGTCGTGGTTTAACCTGGCAGGCAGCCAAATACCATGCAGCCGCTCACTCACTCCCCCCGCCCCCCCAGTGGGACGGGGAGAGAATCGGAAGGGTAAGAGTGAGAAAAACTCATGGGTTGAGATAAAGACAGTTTAATAGAACAGAAAAAGGGAAAATAATAATGATAATGATAAAATATACAAAATGAGTGATGCACAATGCAATTGCTCACCACCCACGCTGACCGATAACCAAGTAGCGAACGGTACTTCCTGGATCACGCCTACCATTCATATACTGAGCATGACGTCACATGGTATGGAATACCCCATTAGCCAGCTGGGCTGGTGTGGAGGGATTTTTATTAAATAACGGTCATCCTATGAACATTCCAAGCACTGAGGATTTGTTAGTAATAGTATAAGGCTGCTAAAGAGCAATTGTAGTTTTAGAGTCTCTGAAGTGATAGTAGAGTAGGAAAAACAGGCTGAGGAATGTAAATATCAGTAGATTATGTAACGGAATGCAGGCGCAGGAAGCATTCGCGTGGACACCTGCTTTTGACCAATCTGTGTATGTTAAGATTCGTGTGCTTGCTGACTGTAAACCAATAGAGGATTCGGAGGTGCGCGTTAGTGTGGCTAGCTTATAAAAGTAGCACAATATCTTGAAATAAAGGAGAATGACCATACCCACATTGGGACTCCTCATTACTCCGGGAACGCGCTCCTATTCCGACCCATGGTCACTCCAACATCTGGTAGCAGAGGATGCGGAAACATGCTGGGTTCATAACCCAGAGGTCTGGTAGCAGAGACTACAATTCTTCGAGACTGCGGTAAGCGCAGCGAGAGAAGGGGAGTGGGAAACCAGCGACTGGGAGTTGTACTATTCTATTGCTCAAACAGATAGAATAGATATCGGTGCAGAGTGGCCAACTGCCTCCCAGAGGGTGCGCTGCTATTATGGAGAATGAGGCAGCAGCTGCGTTGCTCGTAGGACTACTCTCTAAGAGAGGGATCGAGACAACGGTGAAACAGCTTATCAAGCTAATTAAGTTAGGACAACGTTTGGGACATTTTAAAGACACTCACACGTTGTTTTCTGTGCTTGAATGGCGGGAGCTGGGAGAACTAATGTGGCAGAAGCTTACTGGAGGTGATAAAAAATTGGAGAAGGAGATTAAGTCTGTGTCAGACTTGTGGGGAGACGTACTAGACACTTTAAAAGCTATGAAAGCTGAACGGGAGGTGGCGTGTGCGGCTGTTCAGATGCTGGCTCCGGACCCCATGCCGGAACAGTCTAAGAGCATGGAATCCAAGGCGGGACCTTTCGCGCGATTTTTTGGGCTGCCTGCTGTGAAGGGTATGACGGGGTCCACCTGTAAGACTGTTGCCGAATTGCGCGATAGAGTTGAGCAGGACTTAAAAACGCCCGACAGTCTATGTTCGCCATCTTGCCCGACAATATCATCTGTGCCACAGCAGCCGGAAGTTGCCGGAGCTAAAGCGGAGCAGCAGTGTGAGGCGAAAGCGGAAGAGCAACCGCTGGGCATGAAGGGGGAGGAGTGGCCAGCTCCACCCACCCCCCCGATTCAAGGCGGGGAAACGTGCCGCCCTCCTCCCACCGCCCCTCCTCTCTGCCCCCCCTTGCCACTCTCCAATGATTCCTCCGGTGCTGCCATCTAGCGGAAAAGAGAAAAATTCAACAGACAGTATTAATCAGCTGTTAAAAGACGTTGTGCAACAACTAAAGGACTTAACTACACAGACTCAGCAAAAAGGAGAACCTTGGTCAACCGCCGGTTCGAGAGACAACTTGCCACCCTGTTTCTCCGGACCTACCACGGCTACCCATCCCGGCCGATGGAGTGGAGTTGTTCGGGATGCTATTTTGGATGGACAGTGGGGGTTGCATCCAACATTGGCCCCATGGCCTTTCCGGTGGTACAGGAAAACGGTCAAGGAAAATGGGAACCGCATGATTGGAAGATTCTACAACAAGCCAAAAATACTATATCGCAGTATGGTGTTAAATCGGAAGCCTCACGGCAAGTTGTTATTTGGATTTTTTCTGCTGATTTGATGTGTCCTCATGATTGTCAAAGTCTGATGAGACTTCTGTTGACACCTATGCAGTTTTTGATATGGGGATTGTCATGGTCTCAGAGGGCAGTGAATGCTGCTGCCCAACATCAACAGCCAGGGGATCCATTATATGGGATCACAGCAGAAATGCTCATTGGTGGGGGACGTTATGCGGATATAAATGTCCAACTAACTTTTCCTGTCAATATGTTACAGTTATCTTCTAAGCTTGCTTTAGATGCGTTCCTTTCCTTACCAGGATCGGAAGGCCCTTCTTTCAGCTCGGTGACGCAAGGTGCAACTGAGAAGTATAGCAACTTTATTGATAGGCTTTGGGATGCAGTAATGAACCACCCAGATTTGGGAGAGAACAATAAACAACAAATGTTTAGAATTTTGGCCTTTGATAACGCCAATAACACTACCAGGGCCATTCTAGCCAGTCTACCCAAAGGGGCAGGAGTGGAAGAAATGCTTTCTCGGGTGGAAAGAGCAGGAGTTCAACAACAAAATGAGTCGATGGCAGCTGTGCTGCAAAGTGCTGTCAAAGAAGTAGTACAACCATTGGCAGCTGTTGTTAGGCGAAAACACTCTCCAGGAATAGTCCAGCCCTTTAAAGGCACCTGCTATCGTTGCGGGGAACAGGGGCATAGAAAGCGAAATTGTCGTGCTCCCGTATGGTGTGATAGGTGTCAAAAAAATACCCATGCTACTAAGGCCTGTTCGGGAAACTTCAAATTGAGCGCGAGGAGAGGCCACGTGCAGAAACAAATGCCCCCTCAGAACAACAGAAGCAATCAGGGTTTTTACTAAAACACTCGGCTGCCACCAAAGGAAGTTTGGGAGTCGACCTGGAAACAACAATAGATTTCACTTTAACCAATACAGAAGTGTGCAAAATCCCTAGCAATGCAGTAGGGCCTTTAGTAGCTGATAGTAATAGGATAGGTGGAATCCTTTTAGGTCGATCTTCTGCAGGAATAAAAGGATTGATCGTAATTCCTGGAGTCATTGATGCAGACTATACTGGTCAAACTCATATTATGGCCTATACAATAAGTCCTCCTCTCTTCATCCCAAAGGGCAGTCGGATAGCCCAGATATTAGCTTTTAAAAATCCTTTAAATCGATCAAACCAAGATTGGGAAGAACGTGGGTGTAAAGGATTTGGTTCTACTGGACCTGCTGTATGTTTCACTACAAAATTAGACCATCGCCCACTCGAAACTGTGACTTTGACTCAGGATAACCTTTCAATAAGAATCAATGCAATGTTAGACACTGGTGCCGACATAACTATTATAAATCGAGCAAATTGGCCGTTGCAGTGGGAAATAGAAACCCCAAAGGCATTAATTGCAGGAGTGGGAGGGAACTCAGCCTCATATATAAGTAGTAAACCAGTTCAAGTGAGTTTCCCAGAAGGCCAGAGGGCAACACTGAAGGTCCATGTTTTGTCACTCCCTGGAAATTTGGAAGCATTAATCGGACGTGATGTTCTCAGTCAGATCGGGGCAATGCTGACTACAAAGCATTTTTAGTCATGGGCACTGGGGAGCAATCGCCCAACCCACCGTTAACATGGATTTCCAATGACCCTGTTTGGGTTGACCAGTGGCCCATGACTAAAGAGCGATTGCAAATAACTAAACAACTGGTATCTGAACAACTTTTAGAGGGACATATCAAACCATCTGTCAGTCCATGGAATACTCCTATTTTTGTCATCCCTAAGAAAAGTGGGAAGTGGCGTTTACTACATGATTTGAGGAAAATAAATGACCAAATGTTGCCTATGGGAGCCTTACAACCTGGAATGCCATCACCTAATATGCTACCCGAAAATTGGCACATACTTATAGTTGATTTAAAGGACTGCTTTTTCACAATCCCACTGCACCCTCAGGACACTCAGAGATTTGCCTTTTCCATACCCTCGATAAATAAAGCAGCACCAGCAGAGCGGTATGAGTGGGTGGTACTTCCACAAGGGATGAAAAACTCTCCTACATTGTGTCAATTATATGTCGCCTGGGCACTGCAACCGATAAGAGAAAAATGGCCTGACACTATCATCTATCATTATATGGATGATATTTTGTGTTGTCAACAAGTTCCTTTTGAAGTGCATCATATACAACAATTAACAACCATGCTAGCAGACAAGGGACTTGTAATTGCACCAGAAAAGATCCAGAGGTCTCCACCTTGGAAATACCTAGGGTGGATCATTGAACAGGCAAAAATTCGTCCTCAAAAAATAGCACTAAAAACTCCTCTTAAAACATTGGCTGATGTGCAAACGGTCTTAGGCGACATCCAATGGGTTCGCAATTGCGCTGGCATTACCAATGCAGACATTAAACCACTAACTGAATTACTGCGAGGCACTCAGCCTGCAGCTGAAATTCATATGACGGACAAACATCATGTAGCCTTACAGCACATTATAAACAAACTTACTATAGCCTGGACCGCAAGAAGAATCCTTGAACTGCCACTTTCTTTGCTTATCTGTAACACCGAAGAATCACCTTTTGCCGTTATATGTCAATGGCAAAACAAGAAGGGGGAGATGAAGGGACAACAGGGAATGAACTCCGTGATTGCCATTGACAACAAGAGTAATGATAACTCGCCAAATTCCTCCCTTTTTCAAATTTTGGAATGGGTTTTCTTACGGGTACAACCACGTTGCAGTATACAAACTCGTCCTGAAGCCGTAGGGGAATTAATCCGAAAAGGGAGAACGCGAATTATAGAGCTGACAGGACAGGAACCAGCAGACATCAGTATTCCTGTTAACGCTGTAGATTTAGAATGGTGGATACGTCACATGCTGGCCATTCAAGAATCTCTGTTAGGATTTAGCGGAAAGGTGCATTCTCAGCAACCTCAAGGGAAATTGTGGCAGATTCTAAAACGAAATCAGTGGCTAGAAAAACCTAAAGTGATTGTTAGCCCGATACTCGAGGGGTTGACAGTATATACAGATGCGGGAAAACGCTCTAGACAAGCTGCATGCGTATGGTGGGAAACAGATCAATGGTGCAAAAAGATTTTGCAAGGGCAAGCTGGAGATACCTTACAGACTTTAGAATTAATGGCGGTGGTATGGGCATTAGGGAACTGGCTTGATCATCCTTTGAATGTGGTGACTGATTCTCTATATGTAGCTGGGCTTATACCAAGAATTCAAGACGCGCTGATTAGGGAAACAAATAATCCTCAGCTAGGGAAATTATTTATTCAATTAAGATCGACCATCTCCCAGCGAGTGGCTCCGTGTTGTGTTATTCATATCCGTAGCCATCAATGGGAGTTGGGTTTAGGACAAGGCAATCAGATAGCGGACAATCTTGTCAGTCCAGCGTGTCATGTACCACCTGTAGATAAATTTTTACAAGCTAGGCAGGGTCATGAAATATTTCATCAAAACTCAAAGGGTTTAAGAAGGCAATATGGGTTATCAGAAAACGAAGCTCGCTCTATCATACAGGCCTGTCCCAAGTGTGGAAATCATGGACCTGGAATAGGACTGGGCGTTAATCCAAAAGGTCTCAAGGCTTTAGAGCTCTGGCAGACTGACGTCACTCACATTGCTGAATTTGGACAGCTCAAATATGTGCATGTCACCATAGATACCTTCTCTAAAGTAATATGGGCCACGGCTTTATCGGGTGAGAAGGCTCATCATGTGTGTAAGCACCTCCTTGCTTGCTTCGCGGTGTTGGGTGTGCCAGAACAACTGAAAACAGATAATGGCCCTGCTTACACCAGTCAGAAGTTGAGAACCTTTCTGATGAGATGGGGGGTCAAGCATGGGGCACGGGATATGTTTCTAGCCATCCGGTGGTTGCTTCCACCATGGTGAGCACATGGCGCTTGCTGTGGCAGGTTTGTGGGAGTGTGAGAATCAATCTGCCAGGCCTCCCCATATTTGTATTTCAACCATCGTCCTCCATACCAGAGAGGCTGTACTCGCTTGGCTTGCTTGATTGTAGCGCATGTTTCACATTCATGGATAACCTGTGCAATAGCGTCCATGGTCAAGTCCACCCCTCGATCACAAACCCATCTATATGTTGCATCTCTTCCTTGATGGCCTGAGGCATCATGGGCCCACTGAGCTATAAATAATTCACCCTTATGTTGCCAGTCCAGATCCACCTGAGCCACTTCAATCTTAGCAGCCCGGTCCACCTGCTGGTTGTTTTGATGTTCTTCAGTGGCCCGACTCTTGGGTACGTGAGCATCTACATGACGTACTTTTACAGTCAGGTTCTCTACTCGGGCAGCAATATCTTGCCACAATGCGGCAGCCCAGATGGGTTTACCTCTGCGCTGCCAGTTGTTCTGCTTCCACTGCTGCAACCACCCCCACAGGGCATTTGCCACCATCCATGAGTCAGTATAGAGATAAAGTACTGGCCATTTTTCTCGTTCAGCAATGTCCAAGGCCAGCTGGATGGCTTTTACCTCTGCAAACTGGCTCGATTCACCTTCTCCTTCAGCAGTTTCTGCGACTTGGCGTATAGGACTCCATACAGCAGCTTTCCACCTCCGATGCTTTCCCACAAGGCGACAGGACCCATCAGTGAACAGGGCATATTGCTTCTCATTTTCTGGTAGTTTATTATACAGTGGGGCTTCTTCAGCACGTATCACCTCCTCCTCTGGGGATATTCCAAAATCTTTGCCTTCTGGCCAGTTCGTGATCACCTCCAAGATTCCTGGGCGACTGGGGTTTCCTATTCGGGCCCGTTGTGTGATCAGTGCGACCCACTTACTCCACGTAGCATCGGTTGCATGATGTGTAGAGGGGACCTTCCCTTTGAACATCCAGCCCAGCACTGGCAGTCGGGGTGCCAGGAGGAGCTGTGCTTCAGTACCAACCACTTCCGAAGCAGCTCGAATCCCTTCATATGCTGCCAATATCTCCTTCTCAGTTGGAGTGTAGCGGGCCTCGGATCCTCTGTATCCCCGACTCCAGAACCCTAAGGGTCGACCTCGAGTCTCCCCTGGTGCTTTCTGCCAGAGGCTCCAGGTAGGGCCATTCTCCCCGGCTGCGGTGTAGAGCACATTCTTCACATCTTGTCCTGCCCGGACTGGCCCAAGGGCTACTGCATGAACTATCTCCTGTTTAATTTGTTCAAAGGCTTGTTGTTGCTCAGGGCCCCATTTGAAGTCGTTCTTCTTCCTGGTCACTTGATAGAGAGGGCTTACGATCTGACTGTAATTTGGAATATGCATTCTCCAAAAGCCCACAACGCCTAAGAAAGCTTGTGTTTCCCTTTTGCTAGTCGGTGGGGACATGGCTGTTATTTTGTTGATCACATCCATTGGGATCTGACGACGTCCATCTTGCCATTTTATTCCTAAAAACTGGATCTCCTGTGCAGGTCCTTTGACCTTACTTTGTTTTATGGCAAAACCAGCTTTCAGAAGTATTTGAATTATTCTCTCCCCTTTCTCAAAAATTTCTTCTGCTGTGTTGCCCCATACGATGATGTCATCAATGTATTGCAGGTGTTCTGGAGCCTCACCCTGTTCCAGTGCGGTGTGGATCAGTCCATGGCAAATGGTAGGGCTGTGTTTCCACCCCTGGGGCAGTCGGTTCCAGTTGTACTGGACGCCCCTCCAAGTGAAAGCAAACTGTGGCCTGCACTCTGCAGCCAAAGGGATGGAGAAGAAGGCATTAGCAATGTCAATGGTGGCGTACCACTTGGCTGCCTTTGACTCCAGTTCATATTGAAGTTCTAGCATGTCCGGCACGGCAGCACTCAGTGGCGGCGTGACTTCGTTCAGGCCACGGTAGTCTACTGTTAGTCTCCACTCTCCATTAGACTTTCGCACTGGCCATATGGGACTGTTGAAGGGTGAGCGAGTCTTGCTGATCACTCCTTGGCTCTCCAGTCGACGAATCAGCTCATGGATAGGGATCAGGGAATCTCGGTTGGTGCGGTATTGTCGCCGATGCACTGTTGTGGTAGCGATTGGTACTTGTTGTTCTTCAACCCTCAACAACCCCACAACAGAAGGGTCCTCTGGTTCAGCTGTAGTGTCTGTTGCTGGGGTTTGGGTAGCTGCAGTGCTTGTCATGGGGGTTGGAGTAACTGTAGTGCCTGTTGCCGGAGCTTGAGTGGCTGCAGTGCTTGTCGCAGGGGTTGGAGAAGCTACGGTGACTGTTGCTGGGGTTTGAGTAGCCACAGGGGTTGTCGTGGGGGTTGGAGTAGCCGCAGTGCCTGTCGTGGGGTTTTGAGTAGCCACCGTGTCTGTAGCCGCCCCCGAGACTCGCCGCTCCGCCCGCCCCAATGAGGCACCTCTGCTTGCCCTCCCTCTTTTCTTGTTCCTGAGGGTTGATCTCTGGACAGTATTCCTGAATAGTTGTTTAACCCTAAACAAGGCCTGAACCACATTCAGGAGACATAGTACCAATATGAACATGCTTGTTTGAGCATCCCAAGGATATTCAAAATTCTCAGGGAATATTGTGGACATCTTTGTGAAGAGGATAGAAGAAAAAGGAGTTTCTGACGATATGGAAGGGAAGATGAACAAGTGGGAGAGAGTGTCCCATCCCGTCTCCCCCTTAAATTCATTCTCCGAGGAGAAACAAGTGCAATTACCAATAATTTCTAAGAGGTGGTTCCCGAGGTACAGAAATGATGGCAGTGCCGAGTACAGATACCAGATTAGACTTACGACCAATGATTTTATCACCTCATAAAACAGCAACAAAATGATAATCTTGGCCCAGTTCCGAATAATGATAAACAGCACAAACGGGAACATATACTGCAAGCAAGGTATTACATGACCCAACATTGAGAGCCAGCCCCACAACTTTGACAGCCAATACATCAACATTGTGACCAATCAATATAATGGATGCTTATAACAATTTTGCCTTAACAAACTTTGGTCAGATCTATCGTTATCTCAACCCTTCGAGCCCCACGTTGGGCGCCAAAAAGGACTGTCGTGGTTTAACCTGGCAGGCAGCCAAATACCACGCAGCCGCTCACTCACTCCCCCCGCCCCCCCAGTGGGACGGGGAGAGAATCGGAAGGGTAAGAGTGAGAAAAACTCGTGGGTTGAGATAAAGACAGTTTAATAGAACAGAAAAGGGAGAATAATGATAATAAATAATGATAGAATATACAAAATGAGTGATGTACAATGCAATTGCTCACCACCCGCGCTGACCGATAACCAAGTAGCGATCGGCACTTCCTGGATCACGCCTACCGTTCATATACTGAGCATGACGTCACATGGTATGGAGTACCCCATTGGCCAGCTGGGCTGGCTGTCCTGATTATGTTCCCTCCCATCTTGTGTACCTAGCTCAGTCAGTAGGCACGGGAGCTGTCCTTGGACTAGGAGGGCACTTAGCAACAACTGAAAACATCAGTGTGTTATCAACATTCTCCTCATACTAAATCCAAAACACAGCACTAGGAAGAAATTTAACCCTATCCCAGCCGAAACCAGGACAGATGTGTACAGGGGACCCTCCCTTTGAACATCCAGCCCAGCACCGGCCGTCGGGGTGCCAGGAGGAGCTGTGCTTCAGTACCAACCACTTCTGAAGCAGCTTGAGCCCCTTCATATGCTGCCAATATCTCTTCCTGGACGCCCCTCCAAGTGAAAGCAACCTGTGGCCTGCACTCTGCTGCCAAAGGGACTGAGAAGAATGCATTAGTGATATCATTTGTGGCGTACCACTTGGCTGCCTTTGACTCCAGTTCGTATTGGAGTTCTAGCATGTCCGGCACGGCAGCACTCAGTGGCGGCGTGACTTCGTTCAGACCACGGTAGTCTACTGTTAGTCTCCACTCTCCATTAGACTTTCGCACTGGCCATATGGGACTGTTAAAGGGTGAGCGAGTCTTGCTGATCACTCCTTGGCACTCCAGTCGATGAATCAGCTCATGGATAGGGATCAGGGAGTCTCAGTTGGTGCGATATTGTCGCCGGTGTACCACTGTGGTAGCGATTGGTACCTGCTGTTCTTCAGCCTTCAGCAACCCCACAACAGAAGAATCCTCCGAGAGACCAGCAAGGCGTACAGCTGTTTAGTTTCCTCCATCTCCAGGGCAGCTATACCAAAAGCCCACCGGTACCCTTTTGGGTCCTTGAAATACCCTCTCCTGAGGTAGTCTATGCCAAGGATGCACGGAGCCTCTGGGCCAGTCACAATGGGGTGCTTCTGCCACTCATTCCCGGTTAGGCTCACTTCGGCCTCCAATACATTTAGCTCTTGGGATCCCCCTGTCACTCCAGAAATACAAATGGGTTCTGCCCCTTTATAGCTTGATGGCATCAGGGTACACTGTGCACCGGTGTCTACGAGAGCCTTATACTCCTGTGGGTCTGATGTGCCAGGCCATTGAATCCACACAGTCCAGTAAACCCGGTTGTCCCTTTCCTCCACCTGGCTGGAGGCAGGGCCCCTCTAGTTCTGGTCATAGTATCCATCTCTCACTTCTTGCAAACGTGAGTTAAGAATTCCTGCGTTACAATCCAAAGTAAGATCAGCCTTTCTATTCTGTCTGGGGAACTGTTCACTGGAAACTGGACCGTCATGAGAGAGGTTTTTCCTGAAATCTGGAGCAGCATTTTTCCTGGCAGAACCCCCTTGTGTGATTGCTTTTCCTTGCAACTCACGTACCCATGCCTCTAGGGTCAAGGTAGGTTTTCTATCCCATTCCTCATGTCTTCTCCGTGGTCACGCAGGTAAAACCACAGGGTGCCCCGTGGCGTGTACTTTCTATATCCTCTCTCTTGAGCAGAAGAACGCTGACTCTTAATGGCTGAGATACTGGTCCGTACAGGTGGAGAATAGGACCTATCCTCTTTTAGTTGCTGGACCTCCCGGGACAGTTTCTCCACAGCTGAGACAAGGGAGGAGGAGACAGTTTCTTCGTATTCCCGGAGATTGCTATCCTTGTCATCTACCGTTGTTGCTTCTTCCTCTTTCCAGCATAGTACTGCCATCGAATTGGCATACGACGCTGGTGCACTCCGTACCATCTTCCGCCACATGGGTCACGTGCACTGGACTTCATCTGGATCTTTGGGTGTTTGGTCATCGTCCAGGTCACTATAAACTACCTCCAGCACGCCTAATTCTCTCAGGTACTGGATACCTCTCTCCATAGTGGTCCATTTTCTTGGGCGATATATAACGTATTCCTTGAAGGGATGCCTTTCTTTCATGCCTGACAGCAGTCGCCTCCAGAGGCTGAGGGCCTGTGCCCCTTTTCCAATTGCTTTGTCAATGCCCCCTTCCCTAGAAAGGGATCCCAGCTGTTTGGCTTCCTTCCCCTCTAATTCCAGGCTACTGGCCCCATTATCCCAGCATCGGAGCAGCCAGGTAACAATATACTCGCCTGGACGACGGCTGAAATATTTCTGCATATCTTGCAGCTCACTCAGGGATAGGGATCGGGTGGTTTCCGTCTCGTTTATGAGTTCTTCCTCTTCCTCCTCCTCTCCTCGTGATGGCCCTGCTCTTCCATCATCCCTTTCTAAACGACCTGACCTCCGCTTCCAAGATTTCCTCTTCTGTACAGGGGCAACGGATACCAGCAAGGGTTGGTCCTCTGGTTCAGCTGTAGGGACTGTTGCCGGGGTTTGTGTGGCTGCAGTGCCTGTCGCAGGGGTTGGAGAAGCTACGGTGACTGTTGCCGGGGTTTGAGTAGCCACAGGGGTTGTCGTGGGGGTTGAAGTAGCCGCAGTGCCTGTCGTGGGGTTTTGAGTAGCCACCTTGTCTGTTGCCGGGGTCGATCTCCCGCTGCCTGCCGCCCCTGAGACCCGCCGCTCCGCCCGCCCCGATGAGGCACCACCGTTCGCCCTCCCTCTTTTCTTGTTCCTGAGGGTTGATCTCTGGACAGTATTCCTGAATAGTTGTTTAACCCTAAACAAGGCCTGAACCACATTCAGGAGACATAGTAGCAATATGAACATGCTTGTTTGAACATCCCAAGGATATTCAAAATTCTCAGGGAATATTGTGGACATCTTCATGAAGAGGATAGAAGAAAAAGGAGTTTCTGACGATATGGAAGGGAAGATGAACAAGTGGGAGAAAGTGTCCCATCCTGTCTCCCCCTTAAATTCATTCTCCGAGGAGAAAAAAGTGCAATTACTAATACTTTCTAAGAGGTGGTTCCCGAGGTACAGAAATGATGGCAGTGCCGATACCAGGTACAGATACCAGATTAGACTTACGACCAATGATTTCATCACCTCATAAAACAGCAGCAAAATGATAATCTTGGCCCAGTTCCGAATAATGATAAACAGCACAAAAGGGAACACATACTGCAAGCAAGGTATTACATGACCCAACATTGAGAGCCAGCCCCACAACTTTGAGAGCCAATACATCAACATTGTGACCAATCAATATAATGAATGCTTATAACAATTTTGCCTTAACACACTTTGGTCAGATCTATCGTTATCTCAACCCTTCAAGCCCCACGTTGGGCGCCAAAAAGGACTGTCGTGGTTTAATCTGGCAGGCAGCCAAATACCACGCAGCCGCTCACTCACTCCCCCCGCCCCCCCCAGTGGGACGGGGAGAGAATCGGAAGGGTAAGAGTGAGAAAAACTCGTGGGTTGAGATAAAGACAGTTTAATAGAACAGAAAAAGGGAAAATACTGATAATAAATAATGATAGAATATACAAAATGAGTGATGCACAATGCAATTGCTCACCACCCGCGCTGACCGATAACCAAGTAGCGATCGGCACTTCCTGGATCATGCCTACCGTTCATATACTGAGCATGACGTCACATGGTATGGAATACCTCATTAGCCAGCTGGGCTGGCTGTCCTGATTATGTTCCCTCCCATCTTGTGTACCTAGTTCAGTCAGTAGGCATGGGAGCTGTCCTTGGAAAACATCAGTGTGTTATCAACATTCTCCTCATACTAAATCCAAAACACAGCACTAGGAAGAAATATAACCTTATCCCAGCTGAAACCAGGACAACGTAGTACTCCAGGTGGGGTCTCACCGGAGCAGAGTAGAGGGGCAGAATCACCTCCCTCGACCTGCTGGCCACGCTTCTTTTGATGCAGCCCAGCATACGGTTGGCCTTCTGGGCTGCGAGCGCACATTGTCGGCTTATGTCCAGCTTTTCGTCCACCAGTACCCCCAAGTCCTTCTCGGCAGGGCTGCTCTCAATCCCTTCATCCCCCAGTCTGTATTGATACCAGGGGTTGCACCTCCAACCTACTCGCTGGCGGGGCAGTCTCAGAAGCAGAGAAGGCCTTGACGCTTCTGTGAGCGCTGTTCAGCAGTAACTAAAAACATCGGTGTGTTATCAACAGTGTTTTCAGCACAAATCCAAAACATAGCCCCATACAAGCTACTATGAAGAAATTTAACTCTATCCCAGCCAAAACCAGTACAAGAAGAAATTCTATTGGAGATTCTCATAAACTCATGATTCCAGACACTTGAACTCTTAAGAAGATTACCAAATATTGCAAGACTGAAGTGAAACCTACAGAAATAGAAAACATTATGGAAACATAAAATGAGCCAGTTTTCCATGGTCTATCATCATTTCTGCATTCAGTCATTTCTGCACATCCACCAATGTCATAGGTGGACAAAATGCTTTCTCATTCACACAGGTCCACAGCTGGTCCATTCACACAGGTCCACAGTCTGAAGAAATGGCAGAGTTTATTTGCAAATTAATACTGCTGGTTCTCATTGGTATTTTTTAAATTTTCTCTGTTTATAAGAAAACCACTGTAAAAATGTGTTTTTTTATCCAAAACAGAAGTAAAAAAAAATTTCTACTCTTACCTCTTGCAATATGAATTTGGATAGTGCTACAAGAGAATAAATCACAGCAGAGCAGATTGTTTTATTTTTTTTAAATATCCCCACAGATCATCAGGATGGGCCATAACACTGCTTGTATTCAAGTCACCGACATCAGTACAAAAAGGATCTTGTTCAAGAGGTTTTAAATATAATGATCATATTGTCAACCTTTATAATGTAAATTTCACGACAATTTGAGCTTTGCAGCAAATGCTGTCTTGTCAAACCATTTCTTGAAATATATATTAAGGAAATGTGTTTCTGTGTAGAAGGAGTATTCAAAGAAATAATTAATCTTTCCTTTCTATGTTTTTTTTTTTATTTAAGGCACTAGCCTTTGCTGCTGCTGAAATGGTTACTGAAGAGAATATTGCAGGTAATGAGCTAAACAACACAAACTGGTACCATCCCGAAAAAGTTTGAACAGTATGATGTTTACCTCAGGAAGACAAAGCACTGACCTCATGACTTCATCCATCTGCAACAGGACAGGTTCAGAAATTCGTTTCAGTGAAGTAGCAAACACGACTTTTTGTCTGGGTCTTGAGCCAGCTATCAATACTGAAATTCATTACTTCTCATAGGCTGATAATGTGAACTCCTCACGTTTCATTCACTCACTGCTTTATTTTCTGAGGCTGGAGTTGAACACTGCTTTTTCCTAACTCACTTGTAAACTATTGTCTGCTACTCATGTTCATGAACTGACCTTTCTAGTCCGGCATGCTTCTCTGTCTTTTTTTAATATTATAATTTTTTACTGCTTTTGGCCCCTCAGCTGCTAAGTCAAAGTTAGTTACATTTGGAGGCATTTCTGGCTTACAAGTGTGGAGTGGATTTCAGTGGAAAAACTCCCCCCAGTTTTATTGCTGAGCATGATTTCATATGGTATGGAATATCTCTTTGGTTAATTTGGGTCAGCTGTTCTGGCTGTGTCCCCCCCAATCTCTTGCCCACCCCTAGCCTAATACCTGAGGGGGCAGAATGAGAAACAGAGAAGGCCTTGATGCTGTGCAAGCACTGTTCAGCAATAACTGAAACACTGGTGTGTTATCAACAATGTTTTAGTCATAAATCTAAAACATAGCACTATACAAGCTGCTTTGAAGAAAATTAACTTTTTCCTAGCTAGACCCACTACAACAGGGAAGTTGTATTTCTTTTCCCGGATACATTTGGAAGGTATATAGCAATCTGCATTTTCCACATGTAGTCAAAGAGACTATATGTCCCTCAGAGCAATGTTAAAAGGATCTGGAGCACAGGTGTTCTCCTCTGTCCTCCCAGTCAGAGGAAGGGATTCAGGAAGGAGGAGACAAATTAGGAGAAATTTCTTTACTGAAAGAGTGGTCAGGCCTTGGAACAGGCTACCCAGGGAAGTGGTTGAGTCACCATCCCTGGAAGTATTTAAAAGACGTGTAGATGAGGCGCTTAGGGACATGGTGTAGTGGGCATGGTGGTGTTGGGTTGACGGTTGGACTCGATGATCTTAGAGGTCTTTTCCAACCTTAATGATTCTATGATTCTATGATTCTAAATTAAACAAGTAAATGCCTAGCTGGTGCCCATACTCAGGGTTTTGGCTTCTATGATCATGGACCTACCTTTGAGAAGCCAGGCCTGTTAGGAGCTGATAGGATTCACCTGACCAAGTCAGGCAAGAAGGTCTTTGCCAACAAGCTGGCCAGACTTATAAAGGAGAGCTTTAAACTAGATTTAGTGGGGGAAGGTGTTTTGAGCAATAGAAAAGATGTAGGGTCTGCTGATGCATTAGGAACCAATAGGGAAATATGTGTGAAAAGCCTCAAAGGAATTAGGGCATGTTCCTCTAAAAAGGTGACAAGGTTGATAGCCCAACTGAAGTGTCTATACCAATGCATGCAGCACCAGTAACAAGCAGGAGGAGCTGGAAACCACTGTGCAGATAGAAAGCTGTGATCTAATGACTATTGCTGAAACATGGTAGGACAAATCACATGACTGGAGCACTGTAATCGATGGCTGTAAACTGTTCAGAAGGGACAGGCAAGGAAGGAGGGGCGGGGGGGTTGCCCTCTATGTAAATACATGGATTGACTGCACAGAGCTGTCTTTGAAAAACAGAGATGAACAGGTTGAGAGCTTATGGGTAAAAATTAGGGGCTAAGCCATCAAAGGAAACCTCGTGGCTGGTGTTTACTACAGGCCGCCTGATCAAGGGGAGACTGATGACAAAGCAGTCTTACTTCAACTACAGGAAACATTGCGCTCGCGGGCTCTGATCCTTCTGGGGGACTTCAATCACCCTGACATCTGCTGGAAAAGCAGCACAGCAAGCTGCAAGCAGTCCAGGAGACTCTTGGAGAGTGTCGAGGATAATTTCTTAATCCAGGTGATAGACAGCATGACCAGAGGAGAAGCATTACTGGACCTGTTGCTCACCAACACAGATGAACAGATTGGAGAAGTCAAGATTGGTGGCAGCCTGGGCTGCAGTGATCAAGCCCTGGTGGAATTGATGATCTTGAGGGATATGGGCCAGGTAAAGAGTAGAGTTAGGACCCTGGATTTTAGGAAAGCTAACTTTCAGTTGTTTAAGGGACTGGTGGATGGGACCCCCTGGGAAACTGCCCTCAGGGATAAAGGAGCAGAAGAGAGCTGGCAGCTCTTTAAGGACATTTTTCTTAGAGTGCAAGAGCTCTTGATTCCCATGTGTAAGAAATCAGGCAAGGAAGGCAGGAGACCAGCATGGCTGAGTAAGGACCTCCTGGTCAAACTGAAACACAGGAGGGAAATGCATAGGCAGTGGAAGCAGGGACACCCATCCTGGGAAGAATATAGGGATACTGCCTGGGAGTGTAGGGATGGGATCAGGAAAGGTAAGGCACAGCTGGAGCTAAATTTGGCAAGAGAGGGACGTGAGGAATAATAAGGGCTTCTACCGGGACATTAGTCAGAAAAGAAAGACAAAAGAAATTGTGACATCATTCCCCCCCCAAAAAAAGAGACAGGGGATCTGGTGACAACTCACATGGAGAAGACTGAGGTACTCAACTGGCAATTGCTCTTCCCACATCTCTCGAGTCCCTGAAACTCAAGGCAGGGACTGGGGGAATGAAGTCCCTCCCATCATAGGAGAAGATCTGCTTCAAGACCACCTGAGGAACCTGAACATACATACACAAGTCCATGGGACCCGATGAGATGCATCCCAGAGTCCTGAGGGAACTGGCAGATGTAGTCGCTAAGCCACTCTCCATCATATTTGAAAAGTCATGGCAGTCAGGTGAAGTCCCCGGTGACTGGAAAAAGGGAAACATTGCACCCAATGAGGGACCCTGAGAACTACCGACCAGTCAGTCTCGCCTCTGTGCCTGGGAGGATCATGGAACAGATCCTCCTGGAAGCTATGCTAAGGCACATGGAAGACAGGGAGGTGACCTTGCCTGGCTAATCTAGTGGCATTCTACGATGGAGTGACTGCGTCAGTGGACATGGGAAGGGCTACGGATGTCATCTATCTGGACCTCTGTAAGGCCTTTGACACGGTCCCCCACAACACCATTGTCTCTAAATTGGAGAGAGATGGATTTGATGGATGGACTATTCGATGGATGAGGAATTGGCTGGATGGCCGCATCCAAAGAGTTGCATTCAATGGCTCGATGTCCAAATGGAGATCAGTAACAAGTGGTGTGCCTCAGGGGTCCGTATTGGGACCAGTACTGTTCAATATCTTTATTAATGACATAGTGGGATCGAGTGCACCCTCAGCAAGTTTGCAGGTGACACCAAGCTGAGTGGTGAAGTTGATTCGCTTGAGGGAAGGGATGCCATCCAGAGGCCTTGACAAGCTTGAGGAGTGGGCCCATGTGAACCTCATGAGGTTCAACAAGGCCAAGTGCAAGGTCCCGCACCTGGGTTGGGGCAATCCCCAGTATCAATACAGGCTGGGGGATGAAGGGATTGAGAGCAGCCCTGCCCAGAAGGACTTGGGGGTACTGGTGGATGAAAAACTGGACATGAGCCGGCAATGTGCGCTCGCAGCCCAGAAAGCCAACCGTATCCTGGGCTGCATCAAAAGAAGCGTGGCCAGCAGGTCAAGGGAGGTAATTCTCCCCCTTTACTCTGCTCTGGTGAGACCCCACCTGGAGTACTGCATCCAGCTCTGGAGTCCCCAGTACAAGAAAGACCTGTTAGAGCAGGTCCAGAGGAGGTCCACAAAGATGGTCAGAGGGCTGGAACACCTTTCCTATGAAGAAAGGCTGAGAGAGTTGGGGTTGTTCAGCCTGGAGAAGAGAAGGCTCCGGGGAGACCTTATTGCATCCTTTCAATATATAAATGGGGCTTATAAGAAAGACGGAGAAAGACTTTTTGCCAGGGTCTGCAGCGACAGGACAAGGGGCAACAGTTTTAAACTGAAAGAGGGTAGATTTAGCTTGGACATAAGGAAGAAATTTTTTACGATGAGGGTGGTGAGACACAGGAACAGGTTGCCCAGAGAGGTGGTAGATGTCCCATCCCTGGAAACATTCAAGGTCAGGTTGGACGGGGCTCTGAGCAACCTGATCTAGTGGAAGATGTCCCTGCCCATGGCAGAGGGGTTGGACTAGATGACCTTTAAAGGTCCCTTCCAACCCAAATCATTCTATGATTCTATGAAACGTTGAAATCCAAATCGAGGTATTTATCAATCTATGCCCTTCAATTTAAAGCTGAGATTAATTCTCCAAGACACATTCAGGTACTGTATTAATACCTGCTTGCTTTTGTATTTGGTGTAACTATTGTACCACTATAGAAACTGCTTCTATTGACTTTTTGATTAAAAATATGTTGGATTATCATGATTAACACATTTAAAATTACTTATTCTTGCCAAACATGGCATAAAAAATTTTAACATTCCCTTTTCTTTACTACTGCTTCCGCTTTCATTATATGAAATATGGCTATATTATACACCACATCTCATTGCCTAACATGCTTTTTTCAGACTTCAAGAAGATTTATATTCAGAGCTAAATGTTTCAGCAATTGCTCTGTTGGATTTTGTTATACCAGTGTCGATATTCAAAGCAAGTCTGGCCTTGCAACCATGATTCATTGTGTGTTTTTTTGAACGTAGTAATTTATACTGTATGAATATACACATTATTACCAGAGTATAAAATTTTCTTTAACAGCCTGCATGGCACTGTACTGTAATGCCTTAGTAAACTCCTTATGCCATGAGAGCACTGCAGCTGGGTTTTGTTTGTTTGTTTGTTTGTTTTTTGTTTATGGAATTCTTTGAAAGCAATTCTCTTTACTGGGGGGGCGGGGAGAAGAGAGAGTCACTGAGAGTGTAGTCATTGCAAAGGAAGTGGTATTCTCTTGTGTTCCTAATGACTGCTATTTCACTGTACACAGGAATATTTTCAGATCTGCACACTTTGTCTATGCAGCTGGGTGGTCTGCAAAACAGGCATTAACAAGAAATCTACAAATAAGCATAATATACTCATGTTTGGCTGAGGTTTATTCAACCACATGCTTTAGAGTGGATTTCAGTTACGGGCAGGAGAATCACTGGTTTTGGTGTGGTTAAGAAAAGATTTTATGGTTTTATTTCTTTCTTCTGAACAATCTGAATGAGTATGTTTTTTGTCACTGTTATTGAGAGGGCAAATTCCTGTAACCTCCAGGAACCCGTGGGAGGTAAAGATTTAAGGTAATAGCACATGTTAGCTAATACTTCCTAACTAACATTTTGCAGTCTTATGCAGACTAGGATCTCTGTCTTCAACACACTGGCGGAGTTGAGTTAAAGCCTCTTTTAAATTCTATAAATCAAACACACAGAGGTATTTAGCTGCCTAGAGATGAAGATGGGTGTTTAGCAAGATTTACCTAAATGCCTAAACAGGTCAGATACTTAATTCCTACTGAAATCAAATTACAGTACTTCAAATACCTCTCTGTAAATCAAGATGTTTGTACTCCTGTCTACACTGGATTTTTGAAATGTGTTAATACCAGTACCAGCTATTATCACATCTTTATTCTTTGTCTGGACTAAACATAAGTAGCACTCATAGGTTTTTAGCATAGTGTGGAGGAAAGCCACATCAGCAAAACCAGTTTTGATCAGTTTCTAGATATAACTCAGGCACAGCTGACTATGGTGACTCTGTCTTCCTAATCTCTGCTCATGTATAGCTGGAGTATTATGGGATACTCTGTGGGGTTCACTATTTCCATCACAGAGAAAACACACTAGCTGTTAGGTGTGAGTGGCTGCTGACAGACTGTTTGAATAAGAAGCCAATCCATGTAAAGAGGCCAACTGGGATTGCCCAGTTTGGATCAGTTACTTGGAAAAAGTACATGTGGCAAGGAGAAATGTCTAATCTTGTACAGTTTTGAATGTGTTATTGTTCTATGAAAATACATGCTAGCTTCTAAACTGGATTACAGTCATTTTGCACTTAATAGGTTAAATGATTATAAGTTGATTAGATCCAGTTATGGGAGATTTCCTTGGTTAGGATTCTCCACTCATTTAAGGCCCCAGAACAGCTTCTCTGACCCAGCTCCTTCAAGCCTTTGTCATAGAAGTATATTACAAAATGAGAAGTAATTTCTGTCTTCTCAAGCAAACCCGAGGACAATGGTTAGGCAGCATGGCATGGAACAAAATAAATTTTGAGGAGATTTTTTTTATACCTGTTGTTACTGTTGCCAGCCTAATTTGTAACTGCCTAGGAACTATTTTTCATCTTAACAAAAGGTACCCAAGAGCACCTGGATGCTCACAAGTCTATGGGGCCGGATGGGATCCACCCGAGGGTACTGAGGGAGCTGGCGGAGGAGCTTGCCGAGCCGCTCTCCATCATTTACCAGCAGTCTTGGTTAACAGGGGAGGTACCGGACGACTGGAGGCTTGCCAATGTGATGCCCATCTACAAGAAGGGCCGGAAGGAGGATCCGGGGAACTACAGGCCGGTCAGCCTGACCTCAGTGCCGGGGAAGATTATGGAGTTCGTCTTGAGGGCGCTCATGAGCCATGTCTGGGACAACCAGGGGATCAGGCCCAGCCAGCACGGGTTCATGGAAGGCAGGTCCTGCTTGACCAACCTGATCTCCTTCTATGACCAGGTGACCCACCTAGTGGATGAGGGAAAGGCTGTGGATGTGGTCTACCTGGACTTCAGTAAGGCCTTTGACACTGTCTCCCACAGCATTCTCCTAGAGAAGCTGGCGGCTCACGGCCTAGACAGGTACACTCTTCGCTGGGTAAAAAGCTGGCTGGATGGCAGAGCCCAGAGAGTTGTGGTGAACGGAGTTAAATCCAGTTGGCGGCCAGTCACGAGCGGTGTTCCCCAGGGCTCAGTACTGGGGCCGGTCCTGTTCAATATCTTTATCAATGATCTGGACGAGGGGATCGAGTGCTCCCTCAGTAAGTTTGCAGACGACACCAAGTTGGGCGGGAGTGTTGATCTGCTCGAGGGTAGGAAGGCTCTGCAGAGGGACCTGGACAGGCTGGATCCATGGGCTGAGGCCAACTGTATGAGGTTCAACAAGGCCAAGTGCCGGGTCCTGCACTTGGGTCACAACAACCCCATGCAACGCTACAGGCTTGGGGAAGAGTGGCTGGAAAGCTGCCCAGAGGAAAAGGACCTGGGGGTACTGGTTGACAGCCGGCTGAACATGAGCCGGCAGTGTGCCCAGGTGGCCAAGAAGGCCAACGGCATCCTGGCCTGTATCAGAAATAGCGTGGCCAGCAGGAGCAGGGAGGTGATCGTGTCCCTGTACTCGGCACTGGTGAGGCCGCACCTCAAATACTGTGTTCCGTTTTGGGCCCCTCACTACAGGAAGGACATGGAGGTGCTGGAGCGTGTCCAGAGAAGGGCAACGAAGCTGGTGAAGGGTCTAGAGAACAAGTCTTATGAGGAGCGGCTGAGGGAACTGGGACTGTTTAGCCTGGAGAAGAGGAGGCTGAGGGGAGACCTCATTGCGCTCTACAACTACCTGAAAGGAGGTTGTGGCGAGGTGGGTGTTGGTCTCTTCTGCCAAGTAACTAGCAATAGGACGAGAGGAAATGGCCTCAAGTTGCACCAAGGGAGGTTTAGACTGGACATTAGGAGAAATTTCTTTACTGTAAGAGTGGTCAGGCCTTGGAACAGGCTGCCCAGGGAAGTGGTTGAGTCACCATCCCTGGAAGTATTTAAAAGACGTGTAGATGAGGCGCTTAGGGACATGGTTTAGTGGGCATGGTGGTGTTGGGTTGACAGTTGGACTCAATGATCTTAGAGGTCTTTTCCAACCTTAATGATTCTCTGATTCTCTGATTCTATGAAAAGGGGGAGACGGACTAATAGCATGCAAATATCTGCCACTGGGATTGTCTTTGTGGCCTCAATGTCAATTATTTGCCCTACCAACAGCATATTTTTAATTCATTCCCATTTAAAAATGGCATTGTGTTCTGTGTTGGCCACATGATAATCACAATATGCTTTTGTGTGTGCATTCTATAGGGATTTGAATTGCCTTTTACTGGCACAAACGGTCACAGAACACATGCTCCCCTATCACATGCAGGTGTATTCAATGAAATGAAATGTCATATTCACATATGTAAATATTTCTTCCAGAAGTATATGCCTGTTTTTCCAGTGCATGAATACAAAGAATACCTTGTGACTTATCTGTGCTCAAAGAGGGTATTTGGCTATTTGCTTAGGGCAAAACTTTATTCAAGTTGCTATGTCTTAAATGTGTAAAGACAGCTGGGAACTTTTCTACAGATAAGAATCTAATGGTGTAAAGGCTCAGCTACACAGATAATCCTTACTGTAAATAATGCAGATGCATTGTAACAAGTAGGAATACCCGTATTTGCTGATTTTTTTTTTTATATCTAAATAGTGGAATATAGAACTATTGACATTTCAGATCTAAAATAACAATCAGATTTCTCTCTACAGGAGAAGTTTCACTACAAAAAGTTTGGCTACAAAATTTTCTGAGCTCGTTATAGGAAGCTGTCCTGGTTTCGGCTGGGATAGGGTTAAATTTCTTCCTAGTGCTGTGTTTTGGATTTAGTATGAGGAGAATGTTGATAGCACACTGATGTTTTCAGTTGTTGCTAAGTGCCCTCCTAGTCCAAGGACAGCTCCCGTGCCTACTGACTGAGCTAGGTACACGAGATGGGAGGGAACATAATCAGGACAGCCAGCCCAGCTGGCTAATGGGGTATTCCATACCATGTGACGTCATGCTCAGTATATGAATGGTAGGCGTGATCCAGGAAGTAGCGATCGCTACTTGGTTATCGGTCAGCGCGGGTGGTGAGCAATTGCATTGTGCATCACTCATTTTGTATATTCTATCAGTATTTATTATCATTATTTTCCCTTTTCTGTTCTATTAAACTGTCTTTATCTCAACCCACGAGTTTTTCTCACTCCTACCCTTCCGATTCTCTCCCCGTCCCACTGGGGGGGTGGGGGGAGTGAGTGAGCGGCTGCGTGGTATTTGGCTGCCTGCCAGGTTAAACCATGACAGAAGCGATTGTAATTTATGATAGGCTAGAAAAGGGTTTATGGGGGTTTAGATACAATTTTCTTTATAGAAAAAGTCCAGCAGGTCCTTTTAAAGATTACTTCTTGAATAAGAAATTCTGCATATGGTAAAACATTGGTAGCAAATAAAGCACGTATTCAACTGAATAATAATATCACCCTTTTTTGGAAAACAAAGAACTGTATTCTGTTTGTCCTCAGATATTAGTGAATAGCAAATAAAATGTGCCACATGGAAATATATTTTGAAAAGCAATCTATGGTGAATAAACACAATTTTAAAGAAAAAAAATGCAGTTCTTCAGAAATGTGACAGCTAAAATCCACACATTAAAAAAAGGCAGAAAAAATCTCCACCTAAATTTTTGGAAGGATGCCAACAGTGATTAAGAAAAAAACGAAAGCAACAGCAAGTAACTTACCAGATGGGGATACTAGAATGGGGCTTATAAGGCTTCATCTACTGTGTTGGGTATTTTGCTATTGCCTTCACTTCAGTCTGTTGAAGATGTTCTAACACTTTATTGACAATGACAATTGTATGAGGTTCAACAAGGCCAAGTGCCGGGTCCTGCACTTGGGTCACAACAACCCCATGCAACGCTATAGGCTTGGGGAAGAGTGGCTGGAAAGCTGTCTGTCAGAAAAGGACCTGGGGGTGTTGGTTGACAGCCGGCTGAATATGAGCCGGCAGTGTGCCCAGGTGGCCAAGAAGGCCAATAGCATCCTGGCTTGTATCAGAAATAGTGTGGCCAGCAGGAGCAGGGAGGTGATCGTCCCTTTGTACTCTGCACTGGTGAGGCCACACCTTGAATACTGTGTTCCGTTTTGGGCCCCTCACTACAAGAAGGACATGGAGGTGCTGGAGCATGTCCAGAGAAGGGCAACGAAGCTGGTGAAGGGTCTGGAGCACAAGTCTTATGAGGAGCGGCTGAGGGAACTGGGACTGTTTAGCCTGGAGAAGAGGAGGCTGAGGGGAGACCTCATCGCGCTCTACAACTACCTGAAAGGAGGTTGTAGTGAGGTGAGTGTTGGTCTCTTCTCCCATGTAACTAGCGATAGGACAAGAGGAAATGGCCTCAAGTTGCGCCAAGGGAGGTTTAGATTGGACATTAGGAGAAATTTCTTCACCGAAAGGGTTATCAAGCCTTGGAACAGGCTGCCCAGGGAAGTGGTTGAGTCACCATCCCTGGAGGTATTTAAAAGACATGTAGATGTGGCGCTTAGGGACATGGTTTAGTGGTGGATTTGGCAGTGTTAGGTTAATGGTTGGACTCGATGATCTTAAAGGTCCTTTCTAACCTAAATGATTCTATGATTCTGTGGTTCTGTGAATAGCATCCTGGCGTCTGGGAATGTTCCCAGCAATGCTTGAATTTGCTAGCTACCTTCCTACAGGCTACCTTCCTAGTTACATCCAGGGCCTCTAATTGGTGAAAAGCTTCTTTCCTAGCCATCATAGTTACATACTTCAGTGTCAACCATAGTGTTTCCAGGCACTTGAGCATTTAGTTGTCCTCCAGAGTGGATTAGTCTCTTATTCTCCCAAGCATTCAGATGTATTACTTCGTTATCATCATCCATAAAAACCAAGTGCTTACCTGCATGTGGAGACCTCAGTTAGGATGAGTTACCTTTACCCTGTTCCACCTTCTAAGATTCTATTTGCCTCATGATCAGAAAAATAAGCCCCAGTTATAAAAATGAGACATTTGGAAATAGGCCTCCAATGATACAAAAATGTGTTTTATTTATTAATTTTGGTTTCAAAACAGATGTACATATATGAATAATGAGGTTCATTTTCACTAAGACTGACGAAATAATTTGAAAAAAAAATGTTATTTTAAGATAAAAATAAAAAACTGGATGGCACATTCAGTACTATCTGTACTCTGTGCCTTATCACATAAAGCGGTGAGCACCATGGAATCCACTTCCACTGTATTACGAACATCATATCCTTTTATCAATTGTATTTCAGTGTGTTACAAAATACTTGCTGTTAGGACTATCTTAGGATCAAAGTGAACAGGAAAATGCCCTTAAAATTATCCGAAGTTTTAAAAATGAAGCAGTACTATTATCTAACCAATGAAGAAATAAGCTGTGTTCATGCTATAGGCTGCATAATGTGGTAAGTCATGTTGATACTGCATGTCAACAATTGGTTGTGGAGCTGGTGTCAGCAACAGGGTTTTGGGTTCTATGACCACGTGACCCTGTTTGACAATTAACATCTGCTTGGGAGAGATGGGATTCACCTCACTAAGCAGGGCAAAGGTATCTTTGTCAGTAGGATGGCTGACCTGCTAAGGAGGGCTTTAAACTAGGAATGATGGGGGAAGGAGAGTGTTACCAGCAGCCCTATGAGGGAGTGATGAACAGGGTTGACGAGCAAAGGGCCTGGAGTGATGTGACAGTATACTGGTTTTGGATGGGATAGAGTTAATTTTCTTCACAGTAGCTAGTATGAGGCTATGTTTTGGATTTGTGCTGAAAACAAGTGTTGATAACACACTGATGTTTTAGTTATTGCTGAACAGTGCTTACACAGTGTCAAGGCCTTCTCTGCTTCTCAGACTGCCCCACCAGCGAGTAGGCTGGAGGTGCACAAGAAGTTGGGAGGGAACACAGCTGGGACAGCTGACCTAAACTGACGAAAGGGATATTCCATACCATATGACATCATGCTCAGCAATATAAAGCTGGGTGAAAGAAGAAGGAAGTGGGGGACATTCGGAGTGATGGCATTTTGTCTTCCCAAGTAACCGTTACACGTGATGGAGCCCTGCTTTCCTGGAGATGGCTGAACACCTGCCTGCCGATGGGAAGTAGTGAATGAATTTCTTGTTTTGCTTTGCTTGTGCACGCAGCTTCTGCTTTCCCTATTAAACTGCCTTTATCTCAACCCATGAGATTTTTCACTTTTACCCTTCCGATTCTCTTCCCCATCCCACTGTGGGGGTAGTGAGCGAGCAGCTGTGTGGTGATTAGCTGCCTACTGTGGTTAAACCATGACAGACAGAAAGGAATCACAAAATCAACAAAACAGAGCTTAAGCAGGGTCACCTCCAGCATTTGCATGTAAGCAAGGAAGTGCCTACAAGACACCATTATGGGGAAAAAAACCCAGCCCCTTTCTGGGAAGTCAGCATGCCAGGATGCCTCTCTGAAGTGCCTGTACACTAATTCATACAGTATGGGGAATAAACACGAGGAATTAGAGACCTTTGTGCAGTCACAGGGCTATAATTTTGTTGGGGTCACAGAGACATGGTGGAATGGCTTGCATGACCACATAACTGAAACAGCTACAAGTCCCTGAAGACTGAAGAACTGGCCTAGTGGCACATGAAGGCTGCAACAGAGTGGCATTAAAAATACCGCACTTAAAAGAATTAGTTCTCTCCAAAGATGGCATAATGGCAAATAGCAAAAATCAGGAAAACAGTTCAATATTAGCAAATATGCTTCAGGAAATTTTAGTCGAAGTTGGTGTAAATACAGAAATACTATGCTGATATGCTTTCAGCCATATATTATGTTATTTTATTTTTCAGCATGCCATCAAATTTTCTTTTGATACGATCAAAGAACCATACACATTCACTCAAATAAGGTATAAAGAAATATTTGCTTCTATTTTTCTTTAGTTTTCAGTCCCTCGGTTTTGTCTGTTCTCCAAACAAAAAAACTTGAGTGTTCTCATGGTTAAGATGTGCATCAGTTAAAAATGACCCATTTGCTACAAAAAAGCTAAAAACTTTAGGACCTTTAGGATATGCATAACTAGTAGGAACCTGATTGCACTCCAGAGAGATACTCTCAGATATCACAGAAACACTCAGATTCAGTACTCTAGTGATTAGTTCAGGAAAAATAAATATACAGATAACTGGATTAAATGGAGGCAACTAATTTTGGCCTAATGAACTGAGCCTGTAAAGTAATTCCTATATATATTCTGGGCTTCCATTAATGGCTAGATGTACATATTATATAGTCTTGGGCTCTTCTGGTATATGACTGGGCTACATGGTAGTGCATCAAGATGAAAGGAATTTTCATTTTTTTAAAGGACTTGCAATAGTGATGTAAAGTCTCCTAGTGTCAAAAGTAGAGTTTGATGCAATATTACACAGCCACCAGTCATATTGTACCAGCTTTTCTCTGATCCTGTTAAATAACATAAGACAGGAGGGCCTACTATAAGCTTTTACTTATATGGAAAACTTTTTAGGGATGCTTATTAAAGTTAGAATAGAATAGAATAGTTCAGTTGGAAGGGACCTACAACAATCATCTAGTCCAACTGCCTGACCAATTCAGGGCTGACCAAAAGTTAAAGCATGTTATTAAGGGCATTGTCCAAATGCCTCTTAAACACTGACAGGCATGGGGCATCAACCACCTCTCTAGGAAGCCTGTTCCAGTGTTTGACTACCCTCTCGGTAAAGAAATGCTTCCTAATGTCAAGTCTGAACCTCCCCTGACACAGCTTTGAGCCATTACCACGCGTCTTATCACTGGATACCAGGGAGAAGAGATCAGCACCTCCCTCTCCACTTCCCCTCCTCAGGAAGCTGTAGAGAGCAATGAGGTCGCCCCTCAGCCTCCTTTTCTCCAAACTAGACAAGCCCAAAGTCCTTAGCCGCTCCTCACAGGACATGCCTTCCAGCCCTTTCACCAGCTTTGTTGCCCTCCTCTGGACACATTCAAGTACCTTAACATCCTTTTAAAATTGTGGGACTGTAGTGGGTTGACCTTGGCTGGACACCAGGTGCCCACCAAGCCGCTCTATCACTCCCCTCCTCACCAGGACAGTAGGGGAAAATAAGATGGAAAAGAACTTGTGGGTCAAGATAAAGGCAGTTTAATAAAGCAAAAGCAAAGGCTGCGCGCGGAAGCAAAGGAAAACAAAAGATTTATTCTCTACTTTCCATCAGCAGGTGATGTCCAGCCACTTCCCAGGAAGTAGGGCTTCAGTACATGTAGTGGTTGCTCCAGAAGACAAACGTAATAACGGATGCCCCCCCATCCTCCTCCTTTCTCTTAGCTTTTATTTCTGAGCAGACATCATATGGTATGGAATATCTCTTTGGTCAGTTTGGGTCAGCTGTCCTGGCTATGTCCCCTCCCATGATCTTGCCCAGCCCCAGCCTATTGGCCTTTGTGGGTGAGGAGGGGGGAATGTTGGAGAGACAGCCTTGATGCTGTGTGAGCACTGCTCAGCAGTAGCCAAAACACTGGCGTGTTATCAACACCTTTCTAGCTACCAATACAAAACACAGCACTATGAGGGCTGCTATGGGGAAAATTAACTCCATCTCAGGCAGACCCAATACAGGGACCCAGAACAGCACACAATACTCAAGGTGAGGCCGCACCAATGCTAAATACAGAGGGATAATCACCTCTTTTGACCGGCTGGTTATGCTGCGTTTAATGCACCCCAGAATGCAGTTTGCCCTCTTGGCTGCCAGGGCACACTGCTGACTCCTATTGAGCCTGCTGTTAACCAGCACCCCCAGATCCCTTTCTGCAGGGCTGCTCTCCAGCCACTCCTCTCCCAATCTGTACTTGTGCCCAGCGTTACTGCATCCCAGGTGCAGAATCCGGCATTTGGTCTTGCTAAATTTCATGCCATTGATGGTTGCCCAATACTCCAATCTATCTAGAACCCTCTGCAAGGCCTCTTGTCCCTCGAGAGAGTCAACAGCACCTCCCAGTTCGGTATCATCAGCAAACTTGCTAATAGTGCATTCAACTCCTGCATCCAGATCTTTGATAAATATATTGAGCAGAACTGGCCCTAGAATTGAGCCCTGAGGAACACCGCTGGTGACTGGTCGCCAGCCAGATGTAGCCCCATTCTCTACAACCCTTTGAGCCCTCCCCTTCAGCCAGTTCCTCACCCAGTGCACTGTGTACCTGCTCATCCCACAGTTGGACAACTTGTCCAGAAGGATGCTGTGAGGGACAGTATCAAAAGCCTTACTAAAATCCAGAAAAACTACATCCACCGCCTTCCCTTCATCCACTAGGTGAGTTACCTTATCATAGAAGGAAATAAAATTTTATATTTATTATAGCTAGTTAGCACTGAAACACCTCTATCTTCTGCTCAGGAAGGAGGAACAGCATCATGGAGATAATTATCTTGCATATTTTGCATGTTAAGCACTGAAGAATCATGACTTAGGCCAAAACCTCATCCACTTGTGTTAAAAATAATGTGGGCCTTTTTTTGTCTTTTTTTAAATGTATAATTTAGATTCTTTTTAGATGCCTTGTGAGCTTCTTCCTTAAGAGGTTGTGTACAAATTTAAAGCTTTTGTCTGCAACAAGAGAATCAAGGGTTAATTCATAAAAAATGTGGTTACTTAGCTGCACTTCAGCAGATCCACAGCTCTGGGATAAGTTCCCTAGTCTCCAGTACTTGGAGAGGGTTAGAGAAATGGAGCATGATTCTGAGATCCTGAGTTTACACCAACCACAACTTGTAAGTGTACTCGGCACAGTTCAGCATCCTCCAGAAGTACTAACAGAAACATATTTGCACTTCATTGCCTTATATTTCTAGTTCTGGCTTAGCCAGATGGCTGTTCCTGTGCCTATAAATGTGTTTTGGTCATGATGACATTCACAATAGCCAGCATGACAAAGATGTCTACAAAAAACTAGTGGGAAATGTACAAAATGTCCTAAATGTTGCTTCTCTCAGTAATTTATAGGTCTAGTTACTTTAGTAACACCTTCCTCTCCAGATTTACTGAATCTTCCCTAAAATTAGGCATTTAATTTATTTCTGTCCAGATAACTCCTTTATTCTAAAGTGTTAATTTTTTTTAACAGAATGATATTAAAACCAAGTACAGCCTCCCAGATATTGCTCTAACTTCTTTGTAAGATAGCCATACACTTGAGACACTTGCTCACTGTTGTCAAGAAATCCTTAAAAGAGCAAGAAAAGCTGTTACAGAAGGGGCTGAAAGTACCAGCCCTTCCTCCACATCTTCAACTTTCTGGCTGCTCATAAGGCTATATTGCAGGGCAGGAGGGGATATGGATCTAAATCCCTTCAGGAAGTGGAGATAGATAGGTGAAGTTAGGTGCTCTTCCACTTCCTGGTTGCATGTACGGTCCTATCACCACTAACTTTCCCAGCTGGGCTTTGTGCAGAGCCTGATCTGTCAGACCTAGTCTGTGCACCCTTACTAGACACAGTAATATACAAAGATGGTCCTTATTTCCTGAGAAGTTTCGGAGGCCAATGCATGTCAATTTGTCTAGAACTGCCATCACAGAGGTATTGCTTGGTACGTCCAGAGACAAAACTAAGCAGCTAGAGAATGTGTATACCATAGACGGAGCAAACTAGGGACCTGATGCACCTCCTGTCTTAGCTGTGCAGCTGCTCAGCTAATTGCTGTCTAAAAACAAGATCCACAAATGCCTCTTCACAGGGCAACAAACGTTTTGTTGAATCTGTGGACAAAAACATTTTGTAGATTTATCCCTAACACCAGACATATTAAGAATGAAGATAAGAGTTTCACGACTGTACTGGTTTCAGCTGGGACAGAGTTAAATTTCTTCCTAGTGCTGTGTTTTGGATTTAGTATGAGAAGAATGTTGATAACACACTGATGTTTTCAGTTGTTGCTAAGTACCCTGCTAGTCAAGGATATTCAGCTCAAGGAAAAAAAAAAAAAAAACCAAACAAAAAAACCCATGCGTTGGGAGGGAGCAGAGCCAGGACAGCTAGCCCAGCTGGCCAACGGGGTATTCCATACCATGTGACGTCATGCTCAGTATATGAATGATAGGCGTGTTCCAGCAAGTAGCGATCGCTACTTGGTTATCGGTCAGCGCGGGTGGTGAGCAATTGCATTGTGCATCACTCATTTTGTATATTCTATCATTATCATTATTATTTTCCCTTTTCTGTTCTGTTAAACTGTCTTTATCTCAACCCACGAGTTTTTCTCACTCTTACCCTTCTGATTGTTTTTCCGTCCCAGTGGGGGTGAGGGGAGTGAGTGAGCGGCTGCGTGGTATTTGGCTGCCTGCCAGGTTAAACCACGACAGTCCTTTTTGGTGCCCAACATGGGGCACGAAGGGTTGAGATAACGACACATCTGACCGAACGGGTTAAAACAAATTTGTTATAAGCATTCATTATATCAGTTTAGTAGTCGCTGGTCACAATGTTGGTTTATTTGCTCTCAGAGTTGTTGGATCTCTTCTTGAAGTTTTGGTATGTAGCACCTTACTGGCTGTATATACTGCTGATTATCAGTATTTATGTGGGGTTTGTCATCTCTGGGAAATGGATTAAGGTCATTGCTTTGCTATACTGTGTGACACTGGTTTATGTTATGATAAAATTATTGGTCATGAGCCTGTATTCAGCACTGCCATCATTCCTGTTCTACGGGAGCTATCTTTCGGAAACTATTAATAATTATACTTTTTACCTCTTCTCCTCAAAGAATGAATTTAGGGGGGAGACAGGATGGGACACTTTCTCCCACTTGTTCATCTTCCCTTCCATATCTTCAGAAACTCCTTTATCTTCTATCCTCTTCATGAAGACATCCACAATATACCCTGAGAATTTTGAATATACTTGGGATGTTCAAACAAGCATGATCATATTGCTATGTCTCCTGAATGTGGTTCAGGCCTTGTTTAGGGTTAAAAAACTACTCAGGAATACTGCCCAGAGATCAACCCCGGCAACAGACACGGTGGCTACTCAAAACCCCACGACAGGCACTGTGGCTACTTCAACCCCCATGACAACCACTGTGGCTACTCAAACCCCAGCAACAGTCCCTGCAGTTCCTCCAACCCACGCGACAGGCACTGCAGCTACCTAAACCCCAGCAACAGGCACTACAGCTGAACCAGAGGACCAACCATTGCTGGTATCCGTCGCCCCTGTACAGAAGAAGAAATCTTGGAAGCGGAAGTCAGGTCGTTTAGAAAGGGATGATGGAAAAGCAGGGACATCATGAGGAGGGGAGGAGGAAGAGGAAGAACTCGTAAACGAGACGGAAACCACCCGATCCCTATCCCTGAGTGAGCTGCGAGATATGCGGAAAGATTTCAGCCGTCGTCCAGGCGAGTATATTGTTACCTGGTTGCTCTGATGCTGAGATAATGGGGCCAGTAGCCTGGAATTAGAGGGGAAGGAAGCCAAGCAGCTGAGATCCCTTGCCAGGGAACGGGGCATTGAAAAAGCAATTGGACAAGGGACACAGGTCCTCAGCCTCTGGAGGCGACTCCTGTCAGGCGTGAAGGAAAGGTATCCCTTCAAGGAAGATGTTATATATCGCCCAGGCAAATGGACCACTATGGAGAGAGGTATCCAGTACCGGAGAGAATTAGCCATGCTGGAGGTGGTTTATAGTGACCTGGACAACAACCAAACGCCCAAAGATCCAGATGAAGTCCAGTGCATGCGACCCATGTGGCAGAAGTTGGTACGGAGGGCACCGATATCGTATGCCAGTTTGTTGGCAGTACTGTGCTGGAAAGAGGAAGAAGCACCAACGGTGGATGACGTTGTTAGCAGACTCGGGGATTTCAAAGAAACTATCTCCTCCTCCCTTGTCTCGGCTGTAGAGAAACTGTCCCGGGAGGTCCAGCAACTCGAAGAGGGTATGTCCTATTCTCCACCTGTATGGACCAGTATCTCAGCCATTAGGAGTCAGCGTTTTTCTCCTCAAGAGAGAGGATATAGAAAGTACACACCACGGGGCACCCTGTGGTTTTACCTGCGTGACCACGGAGAGGACATGAGGCAGTGGGATGGAAAACCTACCTTGACCCTAGAGGCACGGGTACGTGAGTTGCAAGGAAAAACAATCACACAAGGGGGTTCTGCCAGGAAAAATGCTGCTCCAGTTGTCAGGAAAAACCTCTCTCACGACAGTCCAGTTTCCAGTGAACAGTGCCCCAGACAGAGTAGAAGGGCTGATATTACTTTGGATTGTAATTGCGATGAAGAAATTCTTAACTCACGTTTGCAAGAAGTGAGAGATGGATACTATGACCAGAACTAGAGCGGCCCTGCCTCCGGCCAGGTGGAGGAAAGGGACAACCGGGTTTACTGGACTGTGTGGATTTGATGGCCTGGCACATCAGACCCACAGGAGTATAAGGCTCTAGTAGACACCGGTGCACAGTGCACCCTAATGCCATCAAGCTATAAAGGGGCAGAACCCTTTCTGGAGTGACAGGGGGATCCCAAGAGTTAACTGTATTGGAGGCCGAAGTGAGCCTAACCGGGAATGAGTGGCAGAAGCACCCCATTGTGACTGGCCCAGAGGCTCCGTGCATCCTTGGCATAGACTACCTCAGGAGAGGGTATTTCAAGGACCCAAAAGGGTACCGGTGGGGTTTTGGTATAGCTGCCCTGCAGACGGAGGAAATTAAACAGCTGTCCACCTTGCCTGGTCTCTTGGAGGACCCTTCTGTTGTGGGGTTGCTGAAGGTCCAAGAACAGCAGGTACCAATCGCTACCACAACAGTGCACCGGCGGCAATATCGCACCAACCTAGACTCTCTGATCCCCATCCATGAGCTGATTTGTCGACTGGAGAGCCAAGGAGTGATCAGCAAGACTCGCTCACCCTTTAACAGTCCCATATGGCCAGTGCGAAAGTCCAATGGAGAGTGGAGACTAACAGTAGACTACCGTGGCCTGAACGAAGTCACGCTGCCACTGAGTGCTGCCGTGCCGGACATGCTAGAACTTCAATACGAACTGGAATCAAAGGCAGCCAAGTGGTACGCCACAATTGACATCGCTAATGCCTTCTTCTCAATCCCTTTGGCGGCGGAGTGCAGGCCACAGTTTGCTTTCACTTGGAGGGGCGTCCAGTACACCTGGAACCGACGGCCCCAGGGGTGGAAACACAGCCCTACCATTTGCCATGGACTGATCCACACCACACTGGAACAAGGTGAGGCTCCAGAACACCTGCAATACATTGATGACATCATCGTATAGGGCAACACAGCAGAAGAAGTTTTTGAGAAAGGGGAGAGAATAGTCCAAATCCTTCTGAAGGCTGGTTTTGCCATAAAACAAAGTAAGGTCAAGGGACCTGCACAGGAGATCCAGTTTTTAGGAATAAAATGGCAAGATGGACATCGTCAGATCCCAATGGATGTGATCAACAAAATAACAGCTATGTCCCCACCAACTAGCAAAAAGGAAACACAAGCTTTCTTAGGCGTTGTGGGTTTTTGGAGAATGCATATTCCAAATTACAGTCAGATTGTACGTCCTCTCTATCACGTGACCAGGAAGAAGAACGACTTCAAATGGGGCCCTGAGCAGCGACAAGCCTTTGAACAAATTAAACGTGAGACTGTTCATGCAGTAGCCCTTGGGCCAGTCCAGGCAGGACAAAATGTGAAGAATGTGCTCTACACCGCAGCCGGGGAGAATGGCCCTACCTGGAGCCTCTGGCAGAAAGCACCAGGGGAGACTCGAGGTCGACCCTTAGGGTTCTGGAGTCGGGGATACAGAGGATCCGAGGCCCGCTACACTCCAACTGAGAAAGAGATATTGGCAGCATATGAAGGGGTTCGAGCTGCTTCGGAAGTGGTTGGTACTGAAGCGCAGCTCCTCCTGGCACCCCGACTGCCGGTGCTGGGCTGGATGTTCAAAGGGAAGGTCCCCTCTACACATCATGCAACCGATGCTACGTGGAGTAAGTGGGTCGCACTGATCACACAACAGGCCCGAATAGGAAACCCCAGTCGCCCAGGAATCTTGGAAGTGATCTGGCATAATGATTATATCACACTCCCACAAACCCGCCACGGCAAGCGCGATGTGCTCACCATGGTGGAAGCAACCACTGGATGGCTAGAAACATATTCTGTGACCCATGCCACTGCCCGGAATACCATCCTGGACCTTGAAAAGCAAGTCCTGTGGCGACATGGCACCCCAGAAAGAATTGAGTCAGACAACAGGACTCATTTCCGAAACACCCTCATAGACACCTGGGCCAAAGAGCATGGCATTGAGTGGGTATATCACATCCCCTACCATGCACCAGCCTCTGGGAAAATCGAACGATACAACGGGCTGCTAAAGACTACGCTGAGAGCAATGGGTGGTGGGACATTCAAGCATTGGGATATACATTTAGCAAAAGCCACCTGGTTAGTCAACACCAGGGGATCTTTCAATTGAGCTGGCCCTGTCCATTCCAAACTCTTACGTACTGTAGATGGGGATAAAGTCCCTGTCGTGCACATAAGAAATATGCTGGGGAAGACAGTCTGGGTTACTCCTGCCTCGGGCAAGGGAAAACCCATTCGTGGGATTGCTTTTGCTCAAGGACCTGGGTGCACTTGGTGGGTAATGCGAAAGGATGGGCAAGTCCGGTGTGTACCTCAAGGGGATTTGATTTTGGGTGAAAATAGCCAATGAACTGAATTGTATGATGTTAAATGTTATATGATATTGTATATCATTATTTCTATGGTTGCTATCAATGGTATAGCAGTGAAAATCACTCAGATTAATGAAGAATGAACTAACTCCGATGAAACCGAGCAAAGTGCAGCGATGATAGAACTGGACGAGTGCAGCAATACTGAAATGAGAACTGGCTTCAGGATGCAACAATCCAACACCACAGACCATCTCTCCTGCCCTGAAAGACTGTTATGGCAGATGGAGCCCAAAGTTGTGGACTAAATGAACTCAGTGGACATTTTAGAGGGATGGCCCATAGACTAAGGGAATGATATCTGTGTTTGTATATATATATGAAAAGACAAGAAAGGTGATGGTGATTAACGGGAATGTATTGGAAAATGTGAGACTTAGGCGTGACGTAGATGGTATAGAATAAGGGGTGGATACTGTCCTGGTTTCGGCTGGGATAGGGTTAAATTTCTTCCTAGTGCTGCGTTTTGGATTTAGTATGAGAAGAATATTGATAACACACTGATGTTTTCAGTTGTTGCTAAGTACCATCCTAGTCAAGGACATTCAGCTCAAGGAAAAAAATATCAAAACAAAACAAGCGTTGGGAGGGAGCACAGCCAGGACAGCTAGCCCAGCTGGCCAACAGGGTATTCCATACCATGTGACGTCATGCTCAGTATATGAAGGGTAGGCGTGTTCCTGGAAGTAGCAATCGCTACTTGGTTATCGGTCAGCGTGGGTGGTGAGCAATTGCATTGTGCATCACTCATTTTGTATATTCTATCATTATCATTATTATTTTCCCTTTTCTGTTTTATTAAACTGTCTTTATCTCAACCCACGAGTTTTTCTCACTCTTACCCTTCCAATTCTCTCCCCGTCCCACTGGGGGTGGGGGGGAGTGAGCGAGCAGCTGCGTGGTATTTGGCTGCCTGCCAGGTTAAACCACGACAATGACAAACAAGACTTGAGGTGCTGAGAATATAATGAAAATACCAAGTACTGCAAGATTGGTGCTAAAATTGTGAGCGCTGACGGTATCATGCTAAAATCCTCACTTCACCAAGGTTAGTCAATTAGAGTTTTATTAAAGACTTGACAGGCTAAGGAGTTCATGTTAGGTTTTTAGAGTCAATACAAAACTATATAAGTCTTGACCATATCCATTGATTTCAGGCTGTCTATTGTGGCACTGGAAACTACTCAGTAGAACTGTTTTTTGAAACTGGCATCACAGTTTATTTACAGGTTATTTGACCACTGAAGACTAGGCATACCTACGTATTTTTAAACATTTATGTCTGACCACTGAAGCTAGCATTTTGTTTAAACTAAAAGAGAAAGAACTATTTCAGAATTTTCTAAAAAAAAAAAAATTACAGCAAAACCAGTCAGGAAATGGGATCTAATATATGCCTTCTATTAACAACACAGAAGTAAACCCAAGGGTCTTGGCCATATTGCAGTTCTAATAATTGCATTTTAGCTCTCTAAATTCCCTCCATAATTTCATATAGGTAGAGAATTCTTCACTTCCTGCCCTAAGCTGTTGTATAGATTTCCTATTCATTAATGAACAATGCCACTTTCCAGTAAAGCAAGGTTCAAGTCATAAATAAACTAACTGGATTTTATCAAATTAAGTATAAAAAAATACCCTAATTCCAGTTTAGCCAGATGTAACTTCTCAGGTAGTTTCACTGGGAAAAATAATTACGGTTCTCCAAAGTTGGTCTTCTACTCTTCAACTGAAATCTCTAAGATAATAATATTTTAATACACAGCAGTATTATCTTTGAATGAAAGTGTATATGTTTTACTTTGAAAAAAAGAATATACACTATTCAGATCACCACAAAAGGATATCTGTAACATATACATAAAATGTATATTACTAACATTCAATAACATGCATATCTTCCAAAGCAAAGCCTGAACAGGTTTTTTTCCTGAATTTTACTCTGTTGAGTACATTTTTTCTGATGCTCAGTTTTTACTGAGTGCGTTATGGACTTCTCCAGGGTGCAGAAAATGTGTTTTTATAAGTAAAAATCAAGACATTGAAATGCGATTGCTATAGGAAAAAAAATCTGTTCTGTTTTTAACTGAAGTTCTCTGTTTAGGATAATAATAAAACCCAATATCCTAAAAGGCTTAAACCAATTTTTATTCATTCTTGCCTGTACTGCACATTTCCTAAAAACTAAATTGTTGTATCAAATGTAAACAATGCATTCCCATAAGCTAATCGGAAAGAAGTAAAAGTTGCATAGAGCATATGGAGTGATCAATATTTTAGTGTGGTAATTAAAAGGAGCAGCACCTTTCAAATACAAATATTTATATTACAGATGTTCAGTGGTCTACATTTTTACCTATTCAATAGAAAACAAAGAAACCCATAGTGCAAATGAATCACATGGCCTTAGAATATTGACCTCTGATAGTAAATTTCAGACCACTGCTTGGAACGGTGCTGAATAAAACACCAGAGGATTGTTTTTACCTAAAATGCTGCTTCTTGCTACATGTTACTGTATACCTTGGAATCTCATAGCTATGCAGAGATTTGTTTTTATGGAGATAAACCCTCAAATCCATACTTTAAAGTAAAAGCCTTAGTTTTCAGCTTTAAAATACAGATTACAGGCCTGATATTGCAAGGAAGCGTACACTGTTCAGTATTGCCTATTGTCTGCAATAGGCTCCTTGTAATTAATTGAGACTGCTCCGTAAGTGGAAGATGCAATATATATTTCTATGTCCTTTACTTATGTACTGCATGGAAAATGCTAACACTGACATTAAAAGTAGTACAGATCATGAGCCAGATCTTCAGAGGATATAAATCACAGTAGCCTTATTGCAGGTGGTTGAGGCATATTTTATACCACTGTAGGACTTAACCTTGCATTATTGGGAGAAATAATGCGATTAAATATGAACTATAAGAATATGAGTCATACATGTAAGTATTTGGAATGTTTAGATAATTAACAGAAATTATTAATGCTTAGATAAGTAAAAGTACATGTGAATATTGAGAAATCTTTTGTCCCAAACTGACTTATATAAACATCTACATCCACCACCACTTTCAGTGGGACCATAAATTCTTAAATCAGGAGATGATCTCAGCAAGTTTAAGACACATACCTAAATCATAAACGTAACAATCTGGTAGAAGTACAGCAAAGCATTTAGACATAAGCCTAATTTTAATCTAGTGACTAGCTCCACTGAATTAATAGCACAACTCATGGGCTCAAGGTTAAGCAAATGCTTAAAGCATTTTATTGACTCAGTTACAACTATTAGATTAGAACTTCTTGGGACTGCTTTCCAGAGACTGACAAATCTGTAGTTAGTGTGAGACTAGAAGTGTTGATATTGAGGAAACCCCAGCAATTCTGTAAAAGCCAAGGGGCACACGAATTTCATGTCTTTGCAGGGGTTCTAGATTTGTATGTACTAACCTGTAATATAATAAATAATTTACAGATTCCACAGCCCTGTACAAATATTAATTGCAGCAAGTCTTATCACACTTCCTTATAGCAAAAATGAAAATAAATTGTCCAAAGTCTGACAGAGAGTTAGTGGCGGAGCTGGTAACACATTTCTAATCCCCATTTTTTGTTCCCTGTTTTGGTTTGATGTCTAGACACTCTGTTAGAGAAATCAGACTTTGGGCTGAGGGTATTGCATTTTAGCTAATCAGTCCTAGGTGGAGGGGGTCTTTGCTTTCTGGGGAGGGGAGTAGGTGATGTACTTCTTATTCACTTAAAAACACAATCTGTGTAAATTTATAGTTACAGAATTCCCTAAAGGTGAAAGGTTGTGTTAGAAATAGTGTATATGTACAAACCCATTCCTCCCAGATCCGGAGCTAGCGGAGATCATGCACATCTCATTTACAGGGGGGATCTCTCTTGGCTTAAATATGCTCCTAGTTTTCTCCATTATCAGAACTGCACATGTCCATCCTCATCTCTGCCTACTCAAGATGCTATGTTAATCCTGTGTCCTCATGAGTGCCTACAATATTCTCAGTACGTGAGTTGTGAGCCCTAGTATTTTATAATATTAAAAAGCAGTCTAAACATTGGAATCCAAAGCACTTCTTTATGAATTAATTACCTTCACAGCATTTGACCTCTTAACAAGAGTGTGGTCTGTAATTTGAGGGGTATCGTTAGCAAGCAGTTCCTGTAAAACTGGTACTAGTACAGATCTGTGAACGCTGCCCTCTAATTCAGAATAATAGTCTTGTTAAGATTGTGCTTACTGTTTTTTTTTTACCTGTGGGGAAAAATATATCAATTCTTATTGAATGGATCTAGTATTCATCTCTCCCTTGATAACTAGTATAAAGACATTCATATTATCTGTTTGGTAAAGGCCATAGTAAAAGGTTGATGAAGAAAACAGAGACTGTATTTTAATGAAAATACCTCTGAAATTTGGTAGGTAGAGAGCTTTTATAAACTTTGGTTTCTTCTGGGTTACTGTATTAGGAGTCTCAAAGCTTCCTCCTCCAGTTAAGGTTAATTTATTGTTTGCAATAGCTCATATGCCTTAACAATGTAAAGAAACCAGTTAATAAGATGCAGCATGGAGAAAGGACCAATGAATCTGTCACAGTCTACTTAGTGAAACTATGACTACAATATTCCAATGCTGAAGTCAGTGAAAAGACACCAGCATGACACAATCCAAGAAAAATGCAAGCTGATATAGCACAAAAGATTCTTTGTTTAAGAGCAGCAGAAATTTCCAGCAACTATCTGGACAAAAATGCAAGATAGAAGATAATGCAATTAAATAGCAAAACAAACCCAAACTACAAGAGAATCATTATAAACCAGAACAAGGACACTTTGGTTTTAAGTGCACACAATGAATTTTAAAGATCTTTGTTCAGAAGGGGAGGAGTGACACATTTGATGGGTGTGTAGGTTCTGAAAAACCACATTATCAATTATTTTCTCGTTTGACTCCAGTCCAGTAATTTTTATTTGAACAGACCACATGCTTGCATGTTTTTGATTGCAGGAAGTGACTGCCTGTTGTTAAAGGGGATACTATTTCATTTACTATCTTAAGCTTTCCTCTGTCCTTCCTCTTTCTGATAGGGACTCTTATGGCAGGCACTGTTTCAGTTCTTAAAAGAAAAAAAAATTGTTTAGTAAACTACTCCCTGTTTTGTTTTCAGCCAACTCACATCCAGTCCAATGCAATCTATCTCACAAATTGTTTAGAAAACAAACAATTTGGCTGCCCCTCAAGTTCACTCCCCAGTCGGCCAGACCCTCTGGGCTGTATCCCTTCTCTCTTTTACACCAGTGTTCATCCAAAGAGCTGTCACTAAATGGGATGGAGCCACTTCACTTGAGCTATGAGTAATTACGGAGTAAACCCCCATTCATTGCTTCCTTAAGTAAACTTTTCAGAGTATTCGAGATTGCCTCATCAAAAGGATTAGTCATCAGGAACAAAATCTCACTGTTTACCTTTGAGACAGGTGTGGGTTAAAGAACTGCTGATAAAGTACCCGGAGTGGGGATCACTACATTATATCCAGTTGTGGTGGTGCATTTCCCCACCTTCTCCTGGGCCGCTTGTTGATCTCAGAAATTCCTGTGAAACCTCGGCCTTGGTGTACCGAGTCTGGTGGTTGAGCGCTCCTTGACCGTATCAGAAACTCTGCACAGCTGAGGCTGGGAATGTACTCCTACTGCCTGGCCCAGGTGTCATCTTATCTGAGTCGTAGCTCAAGTAGAACAACACTGAAACCTTGAGAATTTTTAGTAATTACCACCTGGGACTGTGGCCAGGATAGAAATTTATGGATGACTAAAGCCAACCATCTTGCGAACCTATAAATGGTGGTCCCAAGTGAGATCCTTTGAGCTCTCCGGGACCACAGCAGGCTGCACCCAGCATCTCCCTCTGAGTGGGACGCCTCTCAGAGCTTGCGACCTCTCGAGTCTGCAATATTCGGAGGACTGTCGTCCGACGGGACCTGGGCTGAACCCCTTCACTCCTCGAGGCTCAACCCTCACCCATTGAGAAATGCTGAGACATTTTACATGAATATTTCTTCACTGAACTCAAGGGGAATTTTTAACAGGTATACCTTTTGTACATTTATATATATTTCTGTCTGTGTGTATGTGTGGACTAACAGTAAGCATAATCTGTAATTAAGTCACTGTTGTGATTGTAGTAGACTCTACTAACTTACTTTGTAAATGTTAAATTAGTTAATGATTAAGTGCTGCTAAAATCTTATGATCTATACTTTATCCGTATAGTAAGTAATAGAGTGGACCTTGCCATCAAACTCTGTTAAGTCGTGCTTTTATAAATCACTATTAAAATCACTTTCTGCTAATACCTTTGACGGTGATTCTTTAAGCGGCCTCTAAACCACTCATTCGCAACACCAGTTGCATAGATAGAAACAGTCCTTCAAATAATAATAATTTCCTCTTTGCTTTCTTTAACTGTGGATTGTAAAGGTCCATTTTGCAGCACCCAGGGAAGTGAATTGCACTGTTTAAACTCAGCTTTCAACGAGATCAGACTATGACCCTTACTATAAATCATATCTAGAACATAGGACAGATTCTCACCTGTTTAAAATCCATTTTGCTCCACTCTAGGAGATCGATAGCAACTCTCCATCCCATAGAAGATACTTTGGACTCCCCATTGGGTTCCTCTGATATTGGGGACAAGAAAGAAAAATGTATCAATGACAAGAAGGGCAATACTGCAACATGATCATGTAATTCATGCCAGGAGAGTTTAACCCTCAGCTCTCTAGACCCAGGTGAACAGGGATAATGGAAAGGTAACCTCACAGGCTGCTTTGGTATAATCTGACAACTTGGCAATATTTTTCACGTCACCCTGAAATATGTGTACAATCCATAAAAGCCCAGTGTTGACCATTTTCTGAAGAAATGATTGCTGACTCCATGGATATTTCTATGTCCATATTTAGGATGGCTGTATGTTAATCCATTAAACACAGAAATAGAAGCAGAATGCACTCAGTGCTTCTCAAAACCCATTTTCTGTTTAAAAGTTTCAAGTCTGAAATATACAAAAACTTCAAAACTGCCTGGACTCAAGTAATACAGTAGGAAGTTTACACTAGAACTAATATATTTACTTAAAGCACATTCTCACTTTTATTTTCATTCTTAATAATAAGTAGAGAGGAATTATTCTGCCTATTCCTTAGGAATTAAAAGTATATTTAGAGAAAAACCCTGGTCGTTCTTCAGATGAAAACACACTGCAGTAAAATTAGAGTTTTCCCGTGCTTTAGAAGAGTGAACATATATACAGTAGCTATTTCTTGAAATCAGTATTTGCTAAGCACATAAATCTTTTTATATAATTCTGTAACTACAAAAAGAGGTGGGAACATCTTATTCATGAATGTAAGTGTCCTGGTTTTGGCTGGGATAGAGTTAATTTTCTTCCTAGTAGCTGGTATAGCGCTGTGTTTTGGATTTAGTATGAGAAGAATGTTGATAACACACCGATGTTTTAGTTGTTGCTAAGTAATGTTTTCCCTAGTCAAGGACTTTTCGGCTTCCCATGCTCTGCCAGGTGCACAAGAAGCTGGGAGAGAGCATAGCCAGGACAGCTGACCCAAACTGGCCAAAGGGGTAGTCCATACCATATGACATCATGCTCAGTATATAAGCTGAGGGGTTGGCCGGGGAGCACGATTGCTGCTTGGGGATTGGCTGGGGATCGGTGGGCGGGTGGTGAGCAATTGCATTGTGCATCACTTATTTTGTATATACTATTATTATTACTATTATTATTATTATTATTACTACTACTACTACTACTTCTTTTTTTTTTATTATTAGTATTATTATTATTATCCCTTCCTTTTCTGTTCTATTAAACTGTCTTTATCTCAATCCATGAATTTTATGATTTTTTTTCGGTTTTCTCCCCCATCCTACTGGGGGTGGGTGGAGTGAGCGAGCGGCTGTGTGGTGTTTGGCTACCTGCCGGGTTAAACCACAACAGGCCTCTGGCGCCCAACGTGGGGCACGAAGGGTTGAGATAACGGCACATCTGACCCGAATGGGTTAAAACAAAATTTCTGTAAGCATTCATTATATCAGTTTAGTAGTCGCTGGTCATAATGTTGATTTATTTGCTCTCAGAGTTGTTGGATTTGTTCTTGGAGTTTTGGTATGTAGCACCTTACTGGCTGTATATACTGCTGATTATCAGAATTTATGTGGGGTTTATCACCTCTGGGAGGTGGATTAAGGTTATCGCTTTGCTGTACTGTGTGACACTGGTTTATGGTATGATAAACTTATTGGTCATGAGATTGTACTCAGCACTGCCGTCATCCCCGTGCTTCAGGAGCTACCTCTTGGAAACTATTAGTAATTACTTTTTATCTCTTCTCCTTGGAGAGCCAATTTATGGGGGAGACAGCTTCCTTTACCTTCCCCTTCTCCTCCAGGCTGATTACAATAGCTCTTGAGGATTTGAATATCCTTGGGATGTTCAAACCAGCATGTTCCTATTGCTATGTCTCCTGAATGTGTTTCAGGCCTTGTTTAAGGTTAAACAACTATTTAAGAATACCACCCAGAGATATGCCGAGGCTGGATAGTTACGAGTGGCAGGGTGTGTGGGATAGTATGGGCAAGTGCCTAGGACAGTGCTCACCTCCAATGTTTTGGACCTTCACCCCTGAACAAGTGCAGAATCCTGAAAAACTAGTAAAATATTTGGAAAAAGCATACTGTCACCCTGGCAATTCCAGAGAGACCCAGATTACTGCAACGTGCTGGGGCTTGGCCCATGCCTACCGAGCCCTGTTCAACACTATTCAGAACCCTCAAGGGGAAGAGAAGGTCTCTGGATCTGATGACAAAATGACGGGCAGTGTGGCTACTCCAACCCCTGCAACATGTACTACAGCTGAACCAGAGGACCAACCCGTGCTGGTATCAGTCGCCCCGATACAGAAGAAGATATCTTGGAAGCGAAAGTCAGCTTGCTTAGAAAGGGATGATGAAAAAGCAGGGTCATCACGAGGAGGGGAGGAGGAAGAGGAAGAACTCATAAACGAGACGGAAACCACCCGATCCCTATCCCTGAATGAGTTGCGAGATATGCGGAAAGATTTCAGCCGTCGTCCAGGCGTGCATATTGCTACTTGGCTGCTCTGATGCTGGGATAATGGGGCCAGTAGCCTGGAATTAGAGGGGAAGGAAGCCAAACAGCTGGGATCCCTTGCTACCTTGCTAGGGAAGGGGGCGTTGACAAAGCGATTGGAAAGGGGGCACAAGCCCTCAGCCTCTGGAGGCGACTCCTGTCAGGCGTGAAGGAAAGGTATCCCTTTAAGGAAGATGTTATATGTCACCCAGGCAAGTGGACCACCATGGAGAGAGGTATCCAGTACCTGAGAGAATTAGCCATGCTGGAGGTGGTTTATAGTGACCTGGACGATGAGCAAGTACCCAAAGATCCAGATGAAGTCCAGTGCACGCAACCCCTGTGGCGGAAGTTTGTATGGAACGGATGAGCGTTGTATGCCAATTCGTTGGCAGTACTGTGCTGGAAAGAGGAAGAAGCACCAACGGTGGATGATGCGGTTGGCAGACTCCGGGAATACGAAGAAACTGTCTCCTCCTCCCTTGTCTCGGCTGTAGAGAAACAGCTAACCCAATTGGCCAACATGGTATTCCATACCATATGACGTCATGCTCAGTATATAAGCTGGGGGGTTGGTCGGGGAGCGCGATTGCTGCTCTGGGACTGGCTGGGCGTTGGTCGGTGGGTTGTGAGCAATTGCGTTGTGCATCACTCATTATATATATTCTATTATCATCATTATTTTTAATATGATTTTCCCTTCCTTTTCTGTTCCATTAAACTGTCTTTATCTCAATCCACGAATTTTACCTTTTTTTTTGGTTCTCTCCCCCATCCCACTGGGGGTGGGGGGAGTGAGCGAGTGGCTCTGTGGTGTTTGGCTGCCTGCTGGGTTAAACCACAACTGTAAGGAAGTACACCTTCCTTCTCCTAAGGAAGGTGTAAAGAAAATAAAACTGTTTCACAATGCACAGTATCTTAACTTCTGATTTCCTGTACTACTGTACTTCCTGAGTCTGCAGTACAATAATAGTATGCAAGTTGACTTCAATACGTAATTGAAGATTAAAAGAGAAATGGTGTTTTTACCCTGTCAGAGCAATGAGGAAATTTGTAGTATGTGATGTGAAAAAGAGAATTTCAAAATCTTATTGATACTCTGAAAATAAGTTCAAAACCGTTTTTGAATTTTTGCCCTAGATAATATTTCTGTGCTTCTTACTTTACTCACTTTTGCTAAAGTAAAGAAACATTAATTGGGTTAATGTAAAGAACATTAAGCTAAGGAAATATTCCATTCATTTTAATTTATTTTTATTTATTTTGACCTCTTACCTTTCAGTACGGCTTTCCTTATGCTATTTAATGCACCTTGTGTGGAGAGGAGTTCTGGAGTCGGGAGTTTCGGCCAAGATAGGATGGGACTTGGGCCTGTGCACTGAGAGCTAGCAGACGCACACATGTGCCTGGGATGGGACCTGGGCACCTGGCTTGGTTGTCTCCTCTGTAAGGCTGGAGAAGAATTGAATAAAGCAGAAGAGGTGGCCTAATGAGCACCAGCTGATTCAAGAGCCAAAACAGGTGAAGGGAATTGTGAGCAGACATGTGATCGTTGCTGGAAGGAAGAGAGACTGTTTTTTCTTACTATATAAGGGAGACGAATTGGGTGAGAGAGGGGAGAGGCAGTGGCAGTCTTGTTATGATAAAGGCTGTGCATGTATCTATCAGATGCTACACCTTGAACTTGTAAAATTCAATTGGTTTTTAAAGTGTTTCCTTGCATGACAAAATATGCATTTCTAATTTAAATCACTCAACAATGTTAATTTCCAAACAGCAATACCTTCTCTTTTATCAATATTATGTGACAAAAATCCCCTTTTATCTTAATATTTACTTTTTAAAAGCTACAGCTTTGAAAAAAGTTGGGATATTATTCATTGCACCTAAGAAATCTTGAATTCAAAAATTTAAGTCAAAGAATTAGATTTATTCAGTAATTAATATGTACCAGGGGCTAAATAGTGCCTTTCATTAATGGTATTGTGAGGGCTGGTAGAACTTACTTTACCTTCAGGGGCATGGGACTGCACCTTGGGTAGCAAGAAAGCATGCTGAGCCCATTCTCCTTATCTTACAATACTGCTAGCAGACCCTTAACATCGTAGTGAGCGCTGAAACCCTGTTGTTAGGGAAGATGAAAGGCTGGATAAAATGGTAAGCCATGTGTTTTTCAGAGTCATCACTTCTGAGGGGTATCCTTGCTCTTGTTATACTGAGGGTGAAAGCATGTGAGACTCTGTCATGTGAGCAGGTGATGACTTCTTCCTCATTATAACTCTGGCTTTCAGCACTTAACCCAGCCCATACATTTTCTTGTGAAACAATATTAATTTTTTGGAAGCTGAGAATATATTTGGATCCAATGCTGCAAAAGAACTGGTGCACTTGAAGTTACTGACTGAGATTAACATGGGTCCTATGAATAAAGTGTACTGAGTAATATTGCTGTATTCTCATTGGGGGTTATAATTTGTTATGTAACTGGGATATGACTATAAAGTATAATTGTGTGAAAACACTTTGTTTAAGCCCAGCTTTGTCAGATCATGTCATATTGTAATAGTTCCATGTATATTACAAGCTAGAATGTTGCTACAAAATCAGGCATAAAAAGCCTTATGGCTACGTCCCTTTAGCAAATATTGTAGGTAGACCTTAAGACTAAGTCATTCCATTACAGAAAACAAGGGGTGACTAGGTAGCATTCGTATCTCAAACCTGAAATTAAGGTATACGTGCAACTTTACTAACGCATAGGCTTTTCACTTGACTTCTTTGAGGAAGTAAGTTTTCTCAAAGAATTTGTCATGGTTTTGCCACAGAAAAAAATATTCCTCATTGCTATTTCATAGATTTCAATGAGAAAGAGAGTATTATCCAGGAAAAAATACTTTAATTTCAAATATCTGCCAAAGCCATTCTGCACTGCACAAGTTTGCTTCTAAATATATGATAGGGCTAAACTGCTACCCTTCCTGCAGGAAAAACTTCCGTGTACTTTAATAGGGGTTTTCTTGCCACATGCCAAGGAGTAAGTTGTAAATTTTTCTTATAAGCAGAACTGTGTCATTGCAAGAAGTTTGCATGTCATATCAAGCACATCTGCAGAAATAAACAAAATAAGACCACAAATCCAAAACACCAATGTCTCTAAAAGACCTAAATAAAATGGAACTTTGACAATATTGAAGCAAAAGAATAATGTAAAGACTTCATTAAAAAGAAGTTTGGAACACAAGATTTCTTGTTTTGTGAGAGCGCTACATATAAATTGATGTATGAATCATATTACTGTTCATAGTACTATAAATTCTCTTAATTTGCTTACTAACTGCCACGCGCATCTAAGATCACTATTGACTAATTTAGAAAGTTTTATGTAGGTAGCATTTTTAAAATGTACTGAGACAGGGTCACTTGATAGCTCTTGTAAAACACAAGAATATAAACTGGGTGTCATGCTTCATGCTGCTACATTCTACTACCAGCAAAACCTGGCTTAACACCATAATTGGAAGTTTTAAACAGAGAGAAATTGGTGTCAGTTCAACTTAAAACCTCATTGAGTTTATCTTTTTGTAAGCTTGTTATACAGTGCACTTAAATGTATGGACTAATGTAAGATTTACTATGAGGCATTTTGAACTGATTGATTTATCAAAGAGTTTAACACTTTTATTTCTGTGTATGTATGTTTCAGTACATAGCTGACAAAGCATGGTGACCTAGTAACTTGGTCCCAAAATAAACTGTAATAAATTGCAGGGCTAAGCAGAAGCTTGAGCTAGTGTCATTCCAGAAAGGAAATCTGTGGGGTTGCATACAAAATGGCCTCCAGATTGGGCCCTTTATTAAAGGTCCTCTGGCACTTATAAATCTCTGTATTAAGGTTATGACTCAACTATGAAAAAATCACTAGGGTCTGAGAGTGGGTTAGAAAATCTTAGCCAGAAAATAAAGTTTCTTTTTTTTACCTATCCTGTAAAATATGTATATAAGCACACATTGTTCTTTTAATTTTAGACTTTAGACTTTAAATGTAAATAAAAGCAGATTAGTTCAGAATTAATAGGACTGAAATTACCAGTTGCTTTTCTTGATAGTAGGAGAAAAAAAACAGATGAGATATTTAGCAATCTTTGGCCGCTCTGTGATATTTCATAAAGTTTTTTCTACACCAGTCAAAACTTAATACACTTACTGTGTATATAAAACTATCTAAATATTTTTTGCAGTCGATTCACTTTTGAGAAATCTTTAGCAAGATGTGTAAAACATTTAAAAATTACCTTCTCTACTTGTTAGATAATAATACAGGTTATATAACCTATCATAAAAGATTTTTCATAAACGAAGGAAAAAAACAAGGAACTTAAAATACAAAAAAATCTATTTAAAGAGCCATCAAGGCTGTGTCAGAAGTGACAAAAGATAGGAAAACAGAATGACACTGACATTCTGATCTCAATTCACATCATTTTAAAATGGCAATTTATGGTGCAGTTTCTCTTAAACTTTTGAGTTTCATGGATCTTGCCAGAATGCTGCAAAACTGCACAGTGATTAGTTCCATTAAGAGTTAAGTGTGTCATTCTATTTTCCTATCTTTTGTCACTTATGCATACATTTGCCTTTTAAAGTGTTGAATTGTCCTGATTCCGGCTGGGACAGAGTTAACTTTCTTCCCAGTAGCTTGGGGGCTGTGCTGTGTTTTGGGTTTAGTGTGAAAGGAGCCTTGATGGCCCATTGATGCTTTGGCTGTTGCTGGGTGGTGCTTGCACCGGGAGTGGGGAGCACAGCCGGGGTGGTGGACCCAGCTGGCCAATGGGGTATTCTATACCATGTGACATCATGCTCAGTATAAAAACCAGGTGTGGGGGGGGGCTCGCCCCCCCCCCCGTTTGTGACACGCGGTCGGCGGTCGGTGAGCGGTTGTGTTGTGCATTTCCTGCTTTGTGTATTCTGTTATTGTTGTTATTCTCATTGTTATTATTACTGTTCTACTTAGTTTTATTTCAATTATTAAACTGTTTTTATCTCAACCTGGGAGCTTTCCTACTTGTGCCCTCCCGATTCTCTCCCCCATCCCACCGGAGTGGGGGGGTGATCGAGTGGCTGCGTGGGGTTTATTTTTGCTGGCTGGGGTTAAACCACGACAGAATACATTTCGGTTTGGAACTCTACCTCATGCCAAACTAATACAGAGTTACAAGGATCAAAAAAACCCCCCTGCTATTTTCAGAATTTAATTTTTCAGATACAGTATTCGTTTTCTAACAGGACTAGTCCACCTCGCGGTTTAGGATTTGATCCTAAAATTAGAGGCTGAATCCGCCCACCACATTTCCAGAGATGCTTACAACTCTGCAGAATCCTAGAACTCTTCTGTTCTTACAAAGCTTGTAAGCATTCAGATGAGAGGCATTTAAGCATTTGCAGATTTGCCAGCTGTATGTCAAGACTTGATCCTGGCATATAATGAAGGTCCTTTATTTCAGAGGAGTTGAAGGTGCTCCACTGCCTGCTGAAGGATGCTCATGACCAATATTTTAAAAGCATTTTTGGTGCTGGAAGATTCAGACACATGAGAAGTGGTATTCTCAGAATTATGCAGGTGCCTTATGTCCAAATCTTCAAAAGATACTTAGAGGCCTAAATCCTACTGGAATACTGATTATGAACTCTGTAATGTGAAAATTCCAGTGGAGACGAAATCTGCAAGTGGAATGAAGGCTCAGTATTACAATGCCTAATGATTCCTAACCTGTAGACATTTTTTGGTCACAGAAAAACATAAGGTGAAAAGGCCACATTTTGGTCCATTTCCCAGTGACTATCTTTGATTTTATTTGTTTAAGCAAAAAAGGCTTGAAAGGGAGAAATTCAGAATCACTTGCCACAAAACACTCTAGATCCTAGTGGTTATAGCACTCACCATGTAAGAAGAAGATTTTTGTTACAAACCCTACTTCAAACCAGAAAGAAGATGGATTTTTTGTCCTAGGCCTCCTGCATCTCTGAGCCCTAGACAATGGCGGAAGATGGACACCATTACCATCTTCATCAGTACCACCATTTACTCTACTTAAGAGTCCTGAGCTCCTGACTACAGGACTAGTCCTCGCAGATCAGGTAAGCAAGGGAAAACCTTGATGGAACATCCCATCAAGGCCTTGAAGAGCTTGGCAGTTGCAGGCCTCAGCTGGAGAACGGTGGGTGGTAAGGAGATTTTACTACTAAAAATATAATTATCTATAATTTAGCTACCGTTATTAGGGCACTGTTGCTGAGTGAAAGCTTTGAGACTATAAATTTGGAATACAGGCATCAAAAATGATGTGACAATGCCTCATCTAGATTAAATTAAATGATCTGGACGCAGGAGTCGAATGTACATTAAGTAAGTTTGCTGATGACACTAAATTAAGAGGAGCTGTGGACTCCCTCGAGGATAGAGAGGCCTTACAGAGAGATCTGGATAGACTAGAGAGCTGGGCAATCACCAACCGTATGAAATCTAACAGGAGCAAGTGCCGGATTCTGCACCTGGGACGGGGTAATCCTGATTATACGTACAAATTGGGGGACGAGAGGCTGGAGAGCAGCCCTGCAGAAAGAGATCTGGGGGTTTGGGTTGATGGCAAGTTGAATATGAGTCAACAGTGTGCCCTGGCAGCCAAGAGGGCCAACCGTGTCCTGGGGTGCATCAAGCACAGCATAGCTAGCCGGTTGAGGGAGGTGATTGTCCCACTCTACACTGCACTGGTGCAGTCCCACCTCAAGTACTGTGTGCAGTTTTGGGCACCTCAAAATAAGAAGGACATCAAACTATTAGAGTGTGTCCAGAGGAGGGTGACCAAGATGGTGAAAGGTCTCAAGGAGTGGCTGAGGTCACTTGGTTTGTTCAGCTTGGAGAAGAGAAGGCTGAGGGGTGACCTCATCGTAGTCTACAACTTCCTCAAGAGGGGCGGTGGAGGGGGAGGTGCTGATCTCCTCTCTCTGGTGACCAGAGATAGGACAAGAGGAAATGGAATGAAGCTGCATCAGGGGAAGTTCAGATTGGACAGATTGGACATTAGGAAAAGGTTCTTCACTGAGAGGGTGGTCGGCCACTGGAACAGGCTCCCCAGGGAAGTGGTCACGGCACCAAGCCTATCAGAGTTCAAGGAGTGTCTGGACGATGCTCTTAGTCATATGGTTTAGTTTTAGGTAGTCCTGTGAGGAGCGGGAAGTTGGACTCGATGATCCTTATGGGTCCCTTCCAACTTGAGATATTCTATGATTCTATATTTTGCATGCAGGTTTAAACTGCAGCACATCAGGAATACAAACTGCTTGAAGGCAAATCTAAGCATGACAGGTAAAGAAAGAAAGAAGGTCTGAGCCTATCCCTCGCATGTGCAACAATGCATGGTATTGTCTGCAACAGGGCTTGGCAGAAAAATTGTTCTGGGATCTTTTAGGATACAGCACCAATAGGGACAGAACTGTATTTTGGGAAATTAGGCTTTCAAATTATAGGTGTCCTAGTGGCAGCAACGTAGGTGTATGAAGAGCAGGCCTGGGAACATGTTTCCTTGAGCCTGCTCTCCCGCCTGCATATAACAAAAGCCACTGTAGCCATAGCCAAACTGCCTGTAAGATCTGGATGTAGTTACCTATCTATTTCTTTACATACGTAATTTCTAGATACCTTTATTGCACCTTCAAAAATCTGGCCCTTGGGATCTAGCAGTCCTTCTCTCATTTGATGCTGATAGAAAATACCCTGTCAAATGTCAATGTATCTTTAGAATATACCATGTCCTGGTTTCGGCTGGGATAGGGTTAAATTTCTTCCTAGTGCTGTGTTTTGGATTTAGTATGAGAAGAATGTTGATAACACGCTGATGTTTTCAGTTGTTGCTAAGTACCCTCCTAGTCAAGGACATTCAGCTTAAAAAATAAAAAAAACAAACAAAACAAAACAAGCATTGGGAGGGAGCACAGCCAGGACAGCTAGCCCAGCTGGCCAACAGGGTATTCCATACCATGTGACGTCATGCTCAGTATATGAATGGTAGGCGTGTTCCAGGAAGTAGCGATCGCTACTTGGTTATCGGTCAGCGTGGGTGGTGAGCAATTGCATTGTGCATCACTCATTTTGTATATTCTATCATTATCATTATTATTTTCCCTTTTCTGTTCTGTTAAACTGTCTTTATCTCAACCCACGAGTTTTTCTCACTCTTACCTTTCTGATTGTCTCCCTGTCCCACTGGGGGTGGGGGAGAGTGAGCGAGCGGCTGTGTGGTATTTGGCTACCTGCCAGGTTAAACCACAACAGTCCTTTTTGGTGCCCAACGTGGGGCACGAAGGGTTGAGATAATGACATGTCTGACCTGAACGGGTTAAAACAAATTTGTTATAAGCATTCATTATATCAGTTTAGTAGTCGCTGGTCACAATGTTGGTTTATTTGCTCTCAGAGTTGTTGGATCTATTCTTTGAGTTTTGGTATGTAGCACCTTACTGGCTGTCTATACTGCTGATTATCAGTATTTATGTGGGGTTTGTCATCTCTGGGAAATGGATTAAGGTCATCGCTTTGCTATACTGTGTGACACTGGTTTATGTTATGATAAAATTATTGATCAGAAGCCTGTACTCAGCACTGCCGTCATTCCTGTTCTTGGGGAGCTATCTTTTGGACACTATTACTAATTACACTTTTTACCCCTTCTCCTTGGAGAGCCAATTTACAGGGGAGACAGCTTCCTTCACCTTCCCCTTCTCCTCCAAGCTGATTACAGTAGCTCTTGAGGATTTTGAATATCCTTGGGGTGTTCAAACCAGCGTGTTCCTATTGCTATGTCTCCTGAATGTGTTTCAGGCCTTGTTTAAGGTTAAACAACTGTTTAAGAATACCACCCAGAGATCTGCCCCAAGGCTGGAGAGTTATGAGTGGCAGGGTGTGTGGGATAGTATGGGCAAGTGCCTAGGACAGTGCTCACCTCCAGTGTTTTGAAATTTCACCCCTGAACAAGTGCAGAATCCTGAAAAACTAGTAAAATATTTGGAAAACGTATGCTGTCACTCTGGCAATTCCAGAGAGACCCAGATTACTGCAACGTGCTGGGGCCTGGCCCATGCCTACCGAGCCCTGTTCAACACTATTCAGAACCCTCAAGGGGAAGAGAAGGTCTCCGGATCTGATGACAAAACGACGGGCACTGCAGCTACCCAAACCCCAGCAACAGATACTACAGCTGAACCAGAGGACCAACCCTTGCTGGTACCTGTCGCCCCTGTACAGAAGAAGAAATCTTGGAAGCGTAAGTCAGGTCGTTTAGAAAAGGATGATGGAAAAGCAGGGCCATCACGAGGAGGGGAGGAGGAAGAGGAAGAACTCATAAACGAGACGGAAACCACCCGATCCCTATCCCTGAGAGAGTTGCGAGATATGCGGAAAGATTTCAGCCGTCGTCCAGGCGAGCATATTGTTACCTGGCTGCTCCGATGCTGGGATAATGGGGCCAGTAGCCTGGAATTAGAGGGGAAGGAAGCCAAACAGCTGGGATCCCTTGCTAGGGAAGGGGGCATTGACAAAGCAATTGGAAAAGGGGCACAGGCCCTCAGCCTCTGGAGACGACTGCTGTCAGGCGTGAAGGAAAGGTATCCCTTCAAGGAAGATGTTATATATCGCCAAGGCAAATGGACCACTATGGAGAGAAGTATCCAGTACCTGAGAGAATTAGCCCTGCTGGAGGTGGTTTATAGTGACCTGGACAACAACCAAACGCCCAAATATCCAGATGACGTCCAGTGCACGCGACCCATGTGGTGGAAGTTGGTACGGAGTGCACCAGCGTCGTATGCCACTTCGTTGGCAGTACTGTGCTGCAAAGAGGAAGAAGCACCAACAGTGGATGCCGTGGTTAGCAGACTCCGGGATTTCAAAGAAACTGTATCCTTCTCCCTTGTCTCGGCTGTGGAGAAACTGTCCCGGGAGGTCCAGCAACTCAAAGAGGATAGGTCCTATTCTCCACCTGTACGGACCAGTATCTCAGCCATTAGGAGTCAGCGTTCTTCTCCTCAAGAGAGAGGATATAGAAAGTACACACCACGGGGCACCCTGTGGTTTTACCTGTGTGACCACGGAGAGGACATGAGGCAGTGGGATGGAAAACCTACCTTGACCCTAGAGGCAGGGGTACGTCAGTTGCAAGGAAAAACAATCACACAAAGGGGTTCTCCCAGGAAAAATGCTGCTCCAGTTTTCAGGAAAAACCTGTCTCATGACAGTGCAGTTTCCAGTGAACAGTTCCCCAGACAGAGTAGAAAGGCTGATCTTACTTTGGATTGTAATGAAGAAATTCTGGACTGGCATTTCCAAGAAGTGAAAAACAGATGCTATGATCAGACCTAGAGGGGCCCTGCCTCCAGCCAGGTGGAGGAAAGGGACAACCGGGTTTACTGGACTGTGTGGATTTGATGGCCTGGCACATCAGACCCACAGGAGTATAAGGCTCTCGTAGACACTGGTGCACATTGTACCCTGATGCCATCAAGCTATGAAGGGGCAGAACCCATTTGTATTTCTGGAGTGACAGGGGAACCCCAAGAGCTAACTGTATTGGAGGCCGAAGTGAGCCTAACCGGGAATGAGTGGCAGAAGCACCCCATTGTGACTGGCCCAGAGGCTCCGTGCATCCTTGGCATAGACTACCTCAGGAGAGGGTATTTCAAGGACCCAAAAGGGTATCAGTGGGCTTTTGGTATAGCTGCCTTGGAGACAGAGGAAATTAAACAGCTGTCCACCTTGCCTGGTCTCTCGGAGGACCCTTCTGTTGTGGGGTTGCTGAGGGTTGAAGAACAGCAGGTACCAATCGCTACCACAACAGTGCACTGGCGGCAATATCGCACCAGCCAAGATTCGGTAATTCCCATCCATAAGCTGATTCAAAATGATTCAAAACCTTCTGAAGGCCGGCTTTGCCATAAAACAAAGTAACGTCAAGGGACCTGCACAGGAGATCCAGTTTTTAGGAATAAAATGGCAAGATGGACATCGTCAGATCCCAATGGATGTGATCAACAAAATAACAGCCATGTCCCCACCAACTAGCAAAAAGGAAACACAAGCTTTCTTAGGCGTTGTGGGCTTTTGGAGAATGTATGTTTCAGATTACAGCCTGATTGTAAGCCCCCTCTATCAAGTGACCCGGAAGAAAAATGATTTCAAATGGGGCCCTGAGCAACAACAAGCCTTTGAAAAAATGAAACAGGAGATAGGTCAGGCAGTAGCCCTTGGGCCAGTCCGGGCAGGAGAAGATGTGAAGAATGTGCTCTACACCGCAGCTGGGGAGAATGGCCCTACCTGGAGCCTCTGGCAGAAAGCACCAGGGGAGACTGGAGGTCGACCCCTAGGGTTCTGGAGTCGGGGATACAGAGGATCGGAGGCCCGCTACACTCCAACTGAGAAGGAGATATTGGCAGCATATGAAGGGTTTTGAGCTGCTTCGGAAGTGATTGGAACTGAAGCACAGCTCCTCCTGGCACCCCGACTGCCGGTGCTGGGCTGGATGTTCAAAGGGAGTGTCCCCTCTACACATCATGCAAGCGATGCTACGTGGAGTAAGTGGGTCGCACTGATCACCCAACGGGCCCGAACAGGAAAACCCCAGTCGCCCAGGAAGCTTGGAAGTGATCACGGACTGGCCAGAAGGCAAAGATTTTGGAATATCCCCAGAGGAGGAGGTGACGCGTGGTAAAGAGGCCCCACTGTATAATAAACTACCAGAAAATGAGAAGCAATATTCCCTGTTCGCTGATGGGTCCTGTCGCCTTGTGGGAAAACATCGGAGGTGGAAGGCGGCTGTATGGAGTCCTATACGACAAGTTGCAGAAACTGCTGAAGGAGAAGGTGAGTCGAGACAGTTTGCAGAGGTGAAAGCCATCCAGCTGGCCTTGGACATTGCTGAACGAGAAAAATGGCCAGTACTTTATCTCTGTACTGACTCATGGATGGTGGCAAATGCCCTGTGGGGGTGGTTGCAGCAATGGAAGCCGAACAACTGGCAGTGCAGAGGTAAACCCATCTGGGCTGCTGCACTGTGGCAAGATATTGCTGCCTGTCCTGGTTTCGGCTGGGATAGAGTTAAATTTCTTCCTAGTGCTGTGTTTTGGATTTAGAATGAGAAGAATGTTTATAGCACACTGATGTTTTCAGTTGTTGGTAAGTACCCTCCTAGTCAAGGACATTCAGCTTAAAAAACAAACAAACAAAAAAAACCAAAACCACAAGTGTTGGGAGGGAGCATAGGTGGGACAGCTGGCTCAGCTGGCCAACAGGGTATTCCATACCATGTGACGTCATGCTCAGTATATGAATGGTAGGCGTGTTCCAGAAAGTAGCAATCGCTACTTGGTTATCGGTCAGCGCGGGTGGTGAGCAATTGCATTGTGCATCACTCATTTTGTATATTCTATCATTATCATTATTATTTTCCCTTTTCTGTTCTATTAAACTGTCTTTATCTCAACCCACGAGTTTTTCTCACTCTTACCCTTCTGATTCTCTCCCTGTCCCACTGTGGGTGGGGGGAGTGAGTGAGCGGCTGCGTTGTATTTGGCTGCCTGCCAGGTTAAACCATGACAAGGTCAAATCTTTAAGCCTTATTCTTGTGAGTAGCTGAGAAGAAAATCCTTTCAGTGGAACCAGTTCCAGTAGTAACGATTTAGACCTGTAAGTAAAGCCAGTAGGAACAAGCCTTAAATTATGGTGCAATTAGTAACTATAATCATTACACATCTCAATCTGCCAAAGCCATATTGTGGGACACTATGTAACTGGGTACAAAAGAAAAATAACAGTGCAGGACGCTTTAAATGATGTGGGATTGCTTTTTTTGACATCAATATGTATTTGTTTTATATCTTCAGTTTCAGTGACTTTGCATTTCATATATAAAGAATTTATAATAGTACAGGACAGAAGGTCTAAATAGAGGCCTATCTCTGGTAATGCAGGCTGCAGAGAGGTAAGGCAGTTGATGCTCTAACACAAAACTAAAGAAAAAGACGTCTAGCTTTCTGCAAGTACTGTGTGAATGAGCCTCCCAATCAACCTGGTAAAAGATTCTCTAGTATTATATATTTATCATGCAAAATCTGATGGTACATTTTTTCTAAGATGTGGTATGTCGACTCATTTTCTTTAGAACACAATTGTTTGTTAACAACAAAGACGACTTCAAAGGCACGTGAAAGCCTGTCCACGGCTGTTGATGAAAGAGACAGTTTAACAATGGACCTTCTGACAGGAGACTGGATCCTTCTGTGGAATGGAAATAAGGTCTATACTACAGTATTTTTGTCCCTCAAGCAGGGTTCGTTACCCTGTGTGCAATAAGCCAATCTCACACACAGAGCAGAGATATTTATTTCATGTCTGCGCAGAGATGGGTGCTAGGTGGTAACTCCACAAAGCTAGCACACCTCAGTTAACACACGGTAAGCATTTTATACATTCCGAGCAACAGTTATCAGTACTTTTTACATTTACACTTAGTCACCCTAACTTCTCTTGGTTCTTGTATGCCTCATCTTCACTTAAAGTCACAGTGTCCTTTCTTTTTACTGTGCATATTCAGTGGAGAAGGGGCTTTGTTGGGTAGGGGGCTTTCCTGCCCATGGGTGGTTTTTTTACTATGCTAATGTTGTGGTTTAACCTGGCAGGCAGCCAAATACCACACAGCTGCTCACTAACTCCCCCCACCCCCAGTGGGAAAGGGAGAGAATCGGAAGGGTAAGAATGAGAAAAACTCGTGGGTTGAGATAAAGACAGTTTAACAGAACAGAAAAGGGAAAATAATAATGATAATGATAGAATATACAAAATGAGTGATGCACAATGCAATTGCTCACCACCCGTGCTGACCGATAACCAAGTAGCGATTGCTACTTCCTGGAACACACCTACCCATTCGTATACTGAGCATGATGTCACATGGTATGGAATACCCTGTTGGCCCCCTGGGCTAGCTGTCCTGGCTATGTTCCCTCCCATCTTGTGCACCTGGCAGAGCATGGGAGCTGTCCTTGGACTAGGAGGGTACTTAGCAACAACTGAAAACATCAGTGTGTCATCAACATTCTTCTCATACTAAATCCAAAACACAGCACTAGGAAGAAATTTAACTCTATCCCAGCCGAAACCAGGACAGTATCCACCCCTTATTCTATACCATTTACGTCATGCCTAGGTGTCACGTTTTTCAATACATTCCAATTAATCACCACCACCTTTCTTGTCTAAATATATATACACACACACAGAGAGATACCATTCCCTTAGTCTATGGGCCATCCCTCTAAAATGTCCATTGAGTTCATTTAGTCCATGACTTTGGGCTCCATCTGTCATAACAGTCTTTCAGGGCCGGAGAGATGGTGTGTGGTGTTGGACTGTTGCATTCTGAAGCCAGTTCTCATTTCAGTATTGCTGCGCTCGTCCAGTTCTATCATCGTTGCACTTTTCTCTGTTTCATCGGAGTTAGTTCATTCTTCATTAATCTGGGTGATTCTTACTGCAATACCATTGATAGCAACCATAGAAGTGATGACATACAGTATTATATAGCAATTAACATCATACAATTCAGTTCATTGGCTATTTTCACCCAAAATCAAATCCCCTTGAGGTACACATTGGACTTCCCCATCCTTTCGCATTACCCACCAAGTGCACCCAGGTCCTTGAGCAAAAGCAATCCCACGAATGGGTTTTCCCTTGCCAGAGGCAGGAGGGGAGGGGAGGGGGCGGTGCCGGTGCCCGCCGGGGCTGGACCTGTATGCCCGTTTGTCAGGGGCGAGATGATGGGCATAAATACAAAACAGCAGTTAACGTGCGGTCGCTGCTGATTGGTAGCCGGCGACGCCCTTCATGGGTGGAGTGGTGGAGGAAGGGCATGCGGGGGGGAGTAGTCGGCGCTGCAGTAGCCGATGGGAGGTGCAGTCCTTGTCACAGCGGCGTGCCTGCACGGAGAGGGGACTACCCGTCCCAGGGTGTTACGCGAGCGGCGGCTTTCTGCCTCTGTGTATATGTTCCAGAATGTTAATAATGAGCTGCTTCTAAATTTGGTCAAAGAAGTAATCTTGCCAGAGCGTGCTGCGAGAGCGGTGACGCTGCTGTTGTCACTGTCACTTTCCGGAAAGGCGAGCAGGAGGAAAAAAGAATACAGTAACCCGGATCGTATATTCTTTTTCATCCTTCTCTTAAAAAAAAAAAAAAAGAAATAAACAAACCCAAACACTAAGAGAGGGGAAGTGAAATCTGGCTGATAGGAGAGGAAAAGCCCACCACAATAAAAGGTTACTGCACTTAAACTTCTGGAGACGCGATTATCGCCCGGGGTAAAGACAGGCGTAAAGCCGACTGCCAAACCTTTCCAGCCCAGGACCTGCTCTCGTCCTAGTAAAGAAAGGAGATTTTCGTTTCTTTTTTTTTTTCCTTCTGTTTTTCCTCGAACACGTGTAGGAGGGATAACAACCGAGACCAATAAAAGTTTGCAGAAGGGAAAAAAAATTGAGAGAGGATCGCTGGGAAAAGCACGTACCGGTGCCAGCGGAGGGGCTTTTTTTCTCCCCCTACTTCCTTTTCATCCGTCGCTGTCGCCACACGGGGTTCCCAGCCTGCCGGAGCTATCGGAGTGGCGGCACACGGCGCTGTCCGGCTCCGGGGAATGTGGCAGCGACCCCCGCGAGCCGGGGACGCCGCCACCACTGCCGCGTCTCGCTGTTGCTGAGGGTGCCCTGCCAGCCCTGGGCCGGCGGGGCTGGGGCGCCCCTGCTGGTCGCCGCGCCCTTAGCCCCGCTGCTCTGGCTGCCAAGGCCCCCTGAAGCGGCGTGGATGATCCGCGACCTGAGCAAGATGTACCCGCAGACACGGTGTTGTCCGAAAAGCGGATTCGTGCCCGGCGTGCAAGTAACCAATTCCACACGCTCAGGAGAGATATTGTTTTATTCAGGCCTGGGTGCTCGGTGGACTTGCCGCAAATCAAGCACACCTGGTCTAGTCACCTTTCTGTTTATATCCATGCTTCTCATACATATGTTAAATTTCTCTTTTACATATTCATTACATTTCCGAGAACTAATTATAATATTACATCATCTTAAACACATGCGCACTAAAGCCTTTAGGGTCTCCTTGAGGGTCTCGGGTGGTCTCTGGTGGTCAGCAGGGTAGTGAACTCTTCATGAACTTATTTCCTCTTTACCTTATAGGTTCGCAATTTGTCCCTGAGCCATGCTTGGACCACGTTTGCTTGGAGTTTCCAAGGTTATTCTTCACTAGAGCCTAACAATGCTTCCAGGATACACAATTTAGACTAGTTACAATTCTACACACCTGCAAACACAACACCTGCTAGTTACCTAACTTCTAAGCAACAAGTCTTCATTGTTTAGAATTACAGAAGCAAGCAGTATAGAATAGTAGATACTGTACCTACTACACCAATTCCCCCCTTTGAGACTTATGATGTAGAGCATCATGAGTCTCACATCATTTACTTATAAGCATTTGGTCTACAAAAAGACATACATTAAATCATACAACAAATAATTATAACTAAGATGACGATCAGTATTGCAAATAAGAACAATTGTCTAAGCCAATTTAAATTTGGAATTTTTATCTTATTTTGGCAATAGAAATTGGGATTCAGCTTTACTGATTGTCGTGGTTTAACCTGGCAGGCAGCCAAATACCACGCAGCCACTCACTCACTCCCCCCACCCCCTCAGCGGGACGGGGAGAGAATCGGAAGGGTAAGAGTGAGAAAAACTCGTGGGTTGAGATAAAGACAGTTGAATAGAACAGAAAAAGGGAAAATAATAATGATAATGATAAAATATACAAAATGAGTGATGCACGATGCAATTGCTCACCACCCGCACTGACCAATAACCAAGTAGCGATCGGTACTTCCTGGATCACGCCTACCCTTCATATACTGAGCCTGACGTCACATGGTATGGAATACCCCATTAGCCAGCTGGGCTGGCTGTCCTGATTACGTTCCCTCCCATCTTGTGTACCTAGCTCAGTCAGTAGGCACGGGAGCTGTCCTTGGACTAGCAGGGTACTTAGCAACAACTGAAAACATCAGTGTGTTATCAACATTCTCCTCATACTAAATCCAAAACACAGCACTAGGAAGAAATTTAACCCTATCCCAGCCGAAACCAGGACACTGATCGTCATAATTAATATCAACAGGCTTTATATTTTCTACTCCTAAACCTACAATTTCTTAATTAATTTGATTTCTTTTCTAACAATAAATATTTTAAATATCACAAATAATTTAACAACATCTCTGATAACTCATCAAGTACGCCTTAAAAGTTAATTTCAATGGTCCCTTAGGTATAGATGTCCACAGTTTAGGATATTTTTTTTTTATTCTGGTGTAACATTTTTTTCTTCTGTTACATGCATTGGTTTAGATCTTCCTGTTAGATTGACATCATAAGGTTTACCATACAAAATTTCAAATAAACTTACTTTTTCTCTAACTCTCGGGGTCACCCTAATTCTTAACAAGGCAAATGGTAAAGCTTCAATCTGTTTCCACTGAGCTTCTGGATATATTTTAGGAATTTATTTCTTTAATATTTGGTTCCTCATATTTTTAATAACCTCCGCTACAAGATGTGGCCTCTGTCAGAGTACATTTCTAAAGGGACTCCAAACCTTGAAATTATTTCATTCAACAAATGTTTCACAACCTCTTTTGCCTTGTTGGTTTGACATGGGAAAGCTTCTGGCCATCCAGAGAAGGTATCTACCAATACCAATAGATATCGGTATTGGTTACATCGCGGTAACTCCGAAAAATCTATTTGCCAATATTCACCAGGAGTTATGCTTCTCTTTACCTCTCCAGGAGGGGGTCGGATTTGTATTTTATTATTAGTCTCACTAATAATTTTATTATTAGTCTCTTATTTTATTATTAGTCTCACTTTTAGCAATCAATAACATTTTGGTTCCTATCGCATATCGTTTTATTGATTCCACCATTGCCTCTGCTCCCATATGTGTTTCAGCATGGGTTTTGACCATTAATTTCTTCATAATTTCAGGGGTTACTATACATTGTCCATGTGAAGTTATCTACCATCCTTGATCATTCTTCTTACAATGTAATAGCATAGCTAATTTATTTTCTTTCTCAGTATAATTTGGGGATTCCACCTGAATTTCTTTTGATGGAATTAAAACATAAATCATAGTATTTAATGCTACATGTTTAGCAGCCTCATCTGCTTTTCGATTTCCTTGTATTACTTTTAAGTCCCCTTTTTGATGAGCCTTAGAATGAATTACCGCAACTTCTTTAGGTTTCTGTACTGCTTCCATCAAATTCAAAATCTCTGTACCATATTTTATAGGGGTACCGTTAGCAGATAAAAGTCCTCGTTCCTTCCATATTGCTCCATGAGCGTGCACAACTCCAAAAGCATATTTAGAATCTGTATAGATGTTGACTCTTTTATTTTTAGCCAAATTTAAGGCTTTTGTCAGGGCTATAATTTCTGCTTTCTGGGCGGATGTATTTGGAGGTAATGCTTTTATTTCTCGATCTTCAGTTAAAGTTACCATGGCATAGCCAGCCCTCCTTTCTCCTTTTACAACAAAGCTGCTTCCATCAGTAAATAATTCTTCATCCGGAGTTTGGAGAGGGACATCTTTCAGATCTGGCCTGCTGGCATATACCTGTTCAATGACTTGTAAACAATCATGGTTAAGATCACTCTCTTTTTCACTTGGCATTAAAGAGGCAGGATTTTCTTCAGGGCCTTTGGTTGCCTCATACAATGGTCTTGCCATCAAACCATAATTTGGATTCCAAAGGCGACACTATCCAGCCATTCCTAGAAATTTTCTCAACTCTCTTTTGGATTGAGGGGGTGCCATCCTGCAAATGGCTTCTTTTCTGTCATTTCCCAGTCTTCGCTGTCCTTGGGAAATCTCAAACCCCAAATAAATTATAGTTTGTTTTGCAATTTATGCTTTCTTCTCTGACAGCCTATACCCGGCCATTCCCAAAAAGTTTAGGAGGCTGACAGTCTTTTCTTTGCAGATCTCAATAGTATCTGCTCCCAATAGGATGTTATTAACATACTGAAGGAGGGTGATTTGATCTTCCTTACCGGACCACTGTTCCAGTTCCTTATTCAGAGCTGCTCCAAAGATGGTTGGGCTATTTTTAAACCCTTGTGGCAGCACGGTCCAGCAGAGTTGAGTCCTCCTCCCAGTTGACAGATCTTCCCATTCAAAAGCAAAAATCTTTTGACTGTTTTCTTCCAGAGGTATACAAAAGAAAGCATCTTTCAAATCTATAACAGAGAAATATGCATTTGATTCACTGGTAGTAGGATATCGTTTCTTTCTTACCGGTCGAACTCCTGTTTTCAGTTCAACTTTTACCAGTTCCACATTTTACGCTCTTCTTGGTTTCTCTGTTGCCCAAACAAAAGGGTAAACTGTATCTTTAATTTCTTCTGGAATTTCTTCAGATTCATCTGTGTTTGTCTGTAAAAAATAAACTTGGGCTTGCCAGGCATTAGCTTCAGGAAAATGAACTTGGATTTTTCCTTTTTTAAAGTTAATTTGTGCTCCCAATTTATTCAATAAATCCCATCCTAAGAGAGGCATGGTGCATTCCGGTATGTATAAAAATGTGGAGAAAAATTAAGAGGTGGCCTAATGAGTACCAGCTGATTCAAGAACAGAAAGAGGTGAAGGGAATTGTGAGCAGACATGTGATTGTTGCTGGAAGGAAGATATAAGAGAGGCAACAGAGAGAGACAGAGGAGAGAGGTGCAATGGAGAGAGAGATGGTAGGGCTGCCCTGTTATGATAAAGGCTGTGCATGTATGTCACAACATAAAAATTCATGCATCAATGTTTTTCCTCCAATTTTACATTTTAAAGGTTTCAAAAAAGGCCTTACCTCCTCCTTTCCCGTGACCCCAACAATAGATACATTAAATTTACTCATTGGTCCTTTACATGTATTTATAACAGAATATTTTGCTCCAGTATCTACTAAAAAATCGACTATTTCATTTCCCAGCTTTACTAGAACCAGGGGCTCAGCTGGGGAAGTATCATTTTCTACCCCTGGTCCCCATCATTCAGAATTTCCTCCCATCATAAGTAAATCAGCTTCAGGTGGTATCTGCTGTGACTGAGTCATGACTGCTGCTTTGTTCTTTGGACACTCACTCTTCCAGTGTCCTTGTTTCTTACATACAGCACATTGATTAAATTCTAATGGGGTATATTGGTTAAACATATCTCTACCTCCTTTACCTTTTCCTTTCAAATATCTTCTACCTCTTCCTCCAGCTGATTCTTGGGCATTTACAAAAGCAGCTGCTAGAATAGCAGCTTTTTGTTTCCTGTCTTTTATTTTTTCTTTTTCCTGATTTTTCTTTTCCTCCTCTTCCCTATTATTATAATATAGTCATTCCTGTAATTTCATCCACTGCTTCACATAATCGTTCATAAAAGGTGGATGGGTCCTCTTTTTCCTTGAATTATTTGAGTCAATTTCGCTAAATTCTTTGGGCAGGGTATTCCATTCTTTACTCCATACAAAATTAATTGTTGATACTGTTTAATCATCAATTTCTCATCATTACTATTAGGATTCCAATTTGGGTCTTGAGTTGGCATAAAATGAGCAGGACCTTTTCTTGCATTTATTCTCTCATTTTTTTTATATTTGCTTTTTTTAATATTACCCTCTTTTCTTCAGGAGTAAACAAATTATTCAAAAGAATTTGAATATCTTGCCAATCTGGATTATGATTTTCAATAATTGTTCGAAAGGATCTATACACCTTTTCTGGATTCTCTCTGTATGATCCTGCTAACTCTTTCCAATTCATTAAATCAGAAGTTGTAAATGGTACTTTCACAAATACTGGCTCCCCCCTTGGGCCCACTGCCTGGCGAAGGGGTGCTAACAATACAGACCCTTGCTGGGTTCTAGTCCTGCCAGCTATCGGACTAAAAGTATTGCTTCCTCTTGCTTCGGTTTCAGAAGTTTCATTTTTATTTGGTGGTACTAACATTTGTGTATCCTCCTCTTCTTCTCCTAGTTTTAAACATCATTTTCTTATGCTACAAGCAGAACAACAATGCGCTTTTGGTTCCTTATTTTCCATCATCATCATCATCACATTAGAATCTGAATCTAAAAGTTTACATTTTTTCCAAATTTCATGATCATTTCTCAAAAAAACCCAAATCTACATAAGGTACCTCATCCTATTTTCCTTGTCTTCTACAAAATAACATTAATTGTAAAATAGTATTATATTGCAAGGTTCCCAATTCTGGCCATTTTTCCTCATCTTCTAATTTATACATTGGCCACCATCTAGTACAATATTCAATTAATTTATCCTTTCTCAAAGGATCACCCCCAAATTTTCCCCAATGTTTAATGATGCATCCTAAGGGGGAACAAGGTGTTACTTTTGATGGTTGAGCTCCCATACCTTTACCTAAAAAGAACGTTCTTAACCACAACTTCATATACTCCAGTCGTCACTGTCAAACGCATATGAATATACCTCTTTACCTGTGGCCACAATTCCTTACCAGATGCATGCACAATTTTATACCCCAGAACAATATCTCATTAACCTTAGCGTTGCACCGTTGAGTCGCTCACCTGCTCTGGTCGGGAAGAATACTCACGGAGTCCCCGATCAAAAGGTCGGTGCGCGCTGGAGTCCGGAGAGCAGAGTCTCCCCACCGAGAGCCGGCGAGTCAGTCTGGGCAAGGCTTCACAGCAGTCCCACCTGGGTCGCCAAAAACTGTTGTCCGAAAAGCGGATTTGCGCCCAGCGTGCAAGTAACCAATTCCACACGCTCAGGAGAGATATTGTTTTATTCAGGCCTGGGTGCTCGGTGGACTTGCCGCAAATCAAGCACACCTGGTCTAGTCACCTTTCTGTTTATATCCATGCTTCTCATACATATGTTAAATTTCTCTTTTACATATTCATTACATTTCCGAGAACTAATTATAATATTACATCATCTTAAACACATGCGCACTAAAGCCTTTAGGGTCTCCTTGAGGGTCTCGGGTGGTCTCTGGTGGTCAGCAGGGTAGTGAACTCTTCATGAACTTATTTCCTCTTTACCTTATAGGTTCGCAATTTGTCCCTGAGCCATGCTTGGACCACGTTTGCTTGGAGTTTCCAAGGTTATTCTTCACTAGAGCCTAACAATGCTTCCAGGATACACAATTTAGACTAGTTACAATTCTACACACCTGCAAACACAACACCTGCTAGTTACCTAACTTCTAAGCAACAAGTCTTCATTGTTTAGAATTACAGAAGCGAACAGTAAAATTATAGAAGCAAGCAGTATGGAATAGTAGATACTGTACCTACTACATCAACGGTACCCGGTGAGTGGCGGTGGTAGGCCCCTGGAGGAAGCGCACTGGCGCGGAGCGGTGGGGATACCGCGGAGTTGTAGCCATTTTCTTATTGTTGTCGTTGGCGCCGCTCCGGGATGGAGGTTGGCTCCTTAGAGTTACTCTCGTTCTAGATGGCTTCCTCCCCCCGCCCCCATCCCAAGGGCTCGGCTGTTTCGGTGGAGGGGGGCTGTCCCGGTGGGACAGAGCTAGCGGCGGCAGCTCTGTCGGGGCGGGGAGCCCGGGGCACTGCGGGCGTCTAGTCGCCGCCGCCACCGGGCATGTGCCGGGGGTGACTGCGCCTCCGGGGTGTCTGGAGGGACGATCACGTTTGGGGAAGCTCCGGGTGCCGGTGGCGGGGGGCCGCGGCCTGGAGCGGGTGAGACGGGGGAGTGATTAAAAGATCTTCTGCTGATTGATTTCAGGCTCCTCATCAGCCCGCTCAGCCCTTTAAATTCACCATTTCTGAATCCTGCGATCGGATTAAGGAAGAGTTTCAATTTTTGCAGGCTCAGTAACACAGGTAATGATGTTTACTTTCCCCGAGTCTCGTGTTTGCTGGGCTCTTGCCAATCCCCTCTTCCTCCCTTCCCCGGCTCCCTGAAGAGGTGGGGGTGCTGGAGACCCTTCTGGCTGAGTCCCCAAGGTGCACAGGGGACCAGTCACCCCAGCGAGGCTGTACCTGTTCCTCTGAAACCTGCTGCTACCTATTTCCAGCAGCACCTGGTCCTCCAGGGCCAAAGGCTTTCACTTAGAGCCAGGTACTGAATGATGGAAGTGGATTCCCTCCTCTCCACACACACATGCACACTTTCTATTTATTTTTTTTTTGGGGTGGATGAAGGAAAAATATGTGGCTAGCTGGGCTCATCCTCTGCTTTTCTTCAAAATGCTGCTAAGGGTGCCCATCTTGTCTTGACTTAGGTCCCTCATGCCTTTCACTCATATGTCAAGTGTTGATAACCTGGAAGCGTAGCTAGTGAGCCCTTTCATTATCCTTTGGTTGAAGAACATTATATTCTCAAGGTGTCAAATGACTTTTTGCAGGATTGTTCAGTGTGTGAAATGTGTTCACTTGATTCGTGTCAATATGGAACAATGCTAGGGCCGCATGGTGAAATGTGACCCTCTCTGTATATGTAATCTTTAACCATTCTGATTGTTCTTGTATAGCCGCAGGCTAGTGGTTGCCCTGAAGGGAAGATAGTTCATCGGGTCTGTTCCAGACGGACTGTCCTGATGGTGCCTTGGGGGTTGTGTCTGCGGGGCCTCTGCGTCCTGGTTGTTTGGGTGGAGGAGCCCTATCTTTGAAACTAAGTTTCAACTTCTGTTCTTGCCTCTTGCAAAAGCAACCAATCCGGTTTTGTTGCTAAGCAAGAGGGCATGTATAGTTCATGCCTCTTGCAAAAGCCACCAAACCGGTTTTGTTGCTAACTGCATAGTGATAAGCAAGAGGGCATGCGCCGAAGAAGATACACCATTCGTGGAATAGTTATGAATATGTATTAGCAGATGGGATATAAACCGAAGGCGGGAACTGTACGGGGTGTGCGTCTTGGTAGAGTGGAGACTCCCGGCGCACCCAGCGCTGTTTGCTTGCCTCTATTCGTTTAATAAATTGTAAACTTAAATTGGAATCCTGTTTGGGACTAAATCATTTATCACAAGTATGCTTCTGAAAACAAAAAAGTCAACAGAGGTCTTTATGTTTACTGCAGTATCCCTTAAACTAATCATAGTATTTTTCTTGCAGTTCTGTTATCAGTAACAGGGAAAAAAAAAACAAACAACAAAACACAGCAACTTATTGCTTCTTTAAGTGGTGATACATATTTGATTCCTCTTTGGGTTGAATGAAAACAAGAGGTGTTTCTAAAGTTTATTTAAATAAAAACTCCAAGAACTAAATTATGGATTTGTAAGTGGCTTCTCAAGCTGTAGTGCTATAGTTATGAACCAGCATGTGTATTTTCTGTGAACCAGTGGATTTTTTTTTTTGTCAGTGAAAAATATTTTCCTTTGTACTATTGTACTGGGTCACCAGTTCACTTAAGAGATGAGGATGTTGCACAAAATCACTTGAAAGAGGAAAAGGATGAACCCTGCCCTGAACTCCTAAGTAACAGCTGGAATGTAGATTTTCTTTAGATTTTCTTTATTTGTATGTTGAAGAAATGATTGAAAGGGGGAGTAAACCTGTGCTCAGAAGAAAGTCAATTTTGCATTACTAAGTGCTCATGTGTTTGTTTTTTTTTTTTGTTTGTGGTTTTTTTAACAGTTTAAAGCTAGAATGTGAAAAATTGGCCAGTGAGAAGACAGAGATGCAGCGACATTATGTCATGGTAAGCAAGCTGCATAACAAATTCAAAATGTTTGTTAGCTTGGTATACTGAAACAAAGGTACATTTGGATTGCTGGAGGCAAACAGATTATAGTAGTGCTGCTGCTGTTAAGGTTGCATCAATATTTCTATTATAAATTCATAGTTTCAGGGGTTTATAACTTGATTGTAGCAATTAGTTTCTATGCAAAATCTGCTTTTTAATGTTTTAAGCAATTGGGGATACTTCTTCAGAATGCTAGCAGATTACTTGTCAGCCCTTTAAAGGCATGCACAACTTTTTTAGGGATGATGATTTCACTTTTGCTGACTTCTCCCAACTATCATATCTTAAAACAGTTCGGGGTAAACTGTTTTCTGTTAAGAGAGTGAACCATATATAAACCCAAAGTCCACTTCCTAGAACTGTTGCTTCTGGGCTGCTGGCTCATTGTTTTACTAAATTCAGAATGTCAGGGATCTGAGCTGTGAATGGGGTTTCCTCGATGGTTGTGGTCTTTCTGGTTAAATAACTTGCATAGAAAGAAATCTATAAATACATAATTACATGATGGATCATGATGTCTCCAGAGGAGTTCTTGCTATCAGCTCTCTTGTACATCTGTGAAGGATTAACTGTTTTCCATATGTACATGACAAATAACACCTTTATATTTACAAAACCAGTAAATAACCTTGAAAAACTGTTTACCAAGAGCACAAGCATATGTTAAGGCTCACATTTGTCTTTTTCATGCCTGATGTGCTGAAGTCTTGGAAATTGCTTGGTACTAACATTACACACTGAACTGAGTTCCCTGCGATATTGAGGCACAATAAGAGATCTGTAGAATGGAGTATCTGTTTTGGCTCTGAATTTCCATGTTCTTTTATTTTTTGCATCCCTACAATTTAATTGTAGCTTTTTTGTGTTTTTAATTTAAAATATCAAATAACCAATCTTTTAAAGGTTGCTGATCTATTTCTATGTCTAGTTTCAAGCACTTTAGGCTTTTTTTGCATCTTTAATGTATGCTATGGAATAAAATCTTGAGCACTTTATGTGTGTTTTCTCTGTTTCTAATCTTTAACTCTTTTTGGGGGGGGTTGGGTTTTTTTGTTTTGTGGGTTTGTTTTGGTTTGGGTTTTTTTTGTGGGGGGTTTGTTTGGGGTTTTTTTTTGCTTGTTTTATGGCTGTTCTTTGAAGTTGATAAGAAGCAATGTAGATAAAGCAAAAAAGGAGCGGGGGAGGGAAAGGTTGCTGTAAGATGCTCTTTCAAATTCCGGGAGCTTTTCAAGGCTAGTCAATGTTTTTAGGTCTGTATGTCTTTATACAGATGATGTTTGATTCAAAGTGAATTTTCAAATTATTTTTATGATTGCAAGTTCTAATAGAGCCATTTTCTTCCTTCTTAGTATTATGAGATGTCCTATGGGTTGAATATAGAAATGCATAAACAGGTAGGCAAATATTTTGTTTTCTGTAAGAATGTTCTGTATAATTTATCTCATCAGTCTTAAAACAGATGTGTATTCTGTGTGAGTTGATTTAATTGCATGTTTAAGTGCACTGGATATTTTTTCAGCTCCACGATGCCCTGAAAATTCCATCTGTTATATGCCTGTTGGCTCCCTGTTGTGTGTTATTCTGTTGACTTTCCACCTCTGCACATGCAAGTGGACATGAGTAGGGATGGGAACATGGGTTGTCGCTTCAGATCTCTCTAACCTTTGAGGCTTACTTTTTGGAATGACAGCTACATTGTAAACATATTTTAGGTGTCAAGAGATGTGTATTTGTGTGTAGAAAAATACTATCATCTTCAGTTAACATGAACAGATTTAAGATGGAACTACAAAAGCAATTGATGTACAGCCACGTTCCTGTTTCCTTCAGGCTACTTGGACCTTTGTCCAAAAATAGTGTCTTAGTTTTTCAAACTTGAAAGAGTAAATGAGTTTTCTATGAAGATGTTAGCATGCTCAGTTTTGTGCCTTGAAGTCTAGCACTTAGGCCAAGATTAGGAGGAAATTAGTCAGATGGAGCATGGTAGTGTAATTAGAATTTCTTATTCAGTAATGTGTGCTTTTTAACTTTCTCTAGAGGAGAATGAATTGATCATCTGTCCTCTTTTCTAGTGAGGGAACTTTTTATATGGTGGAGTTTAATACTGACAACTCATTTTAGCTAATGCTTGAGCAATTCACCAGCATTGCTGGGGAGTATAAACTTCAAAAATAAAGAAATGGTTGGCTGGGAGAAGAAAGATCATCTGAAAATTGGTTTGTATGCATTTCTGTTCAAACTAAGGGATTTGGAACTTCTCTGGGTTGTGGAAATAGGATTTCTTTATCTTGTTGAGGGCGGGCATATAATTCAATGTTTTTTTTCATGTTATTTATTATATTTTTGTATTCCATTAGCATCCCAGGGTCACAGTAGTGATTAGGGCCATTTGGGCTAGATGGTATATAAATACAAAGACGGTGGGATTTCCTGCCTCAAAGCATTTTGAATCTGAAGCTCTAAACCTATGGAACCTTGTACATATATAGTTTTTTACGGACATATACACAGGTCCATTGAATTCAAATGTGCTTCTCACAGATGTGATACCTACCCATAAAGACTCAAGAAGTGTGTTTAAGAAACAGGTGAGAAGAAAAGGCTGTGATTGCAGCTGATCAAATTCTAACTATATGGTTACTCTGTGGATCTGATTCAGATCATTGGTACTGATGGAAAGACTGTTCATTGACTCTTGGAGGGTTTGGATCTGTTCTCAAATGAATAACCAGATTGTTTCAGGCTATTAAACCTAAAATAATAGGTATGAACACGATTTATAAAATTCTCAGTCCTTACAGGTCACCTACGTAGCAAATTCTCATAGGCATTTGAAAGCAACCATTGTAGTCAAACTTGTTTATATATCTAGATACTCTGTTTTCACAGCAATTAGTTGTATGTAGACCTAAACTGACTCCACAAAATTCCATAGGACAAAATCAGGTTGCATGAAAAATGTGTAATTATATTGTTTTGAGGAAAACTAAATGGGTTTTGTTTTTGTTTATTTCTAAATACTTCAGAAGTTGTATGCAATTATGGCGATGGAGACTTCAATGATATTCTGGAAAAATTAAATACTTATTTAGAAATAAGTGTGGGGATTGCAAAGGACTGAGTTTTAATTAAACACCATTTCCATTACTGTCACTTCTGTTCAGATTAGTAATGTAAGTATTGTACTCTCATGCAAAAATAATTATTTTTTCACATGTTGACTGAAATTAGTTGCAACTAAAAACATGTTCTATATCATTCTTAAATCTGATGTTAGTTTTGTCTTTCATGTTTCCTATTCTATTGCCACAGCATTTTTTTTCTTTCTCCTTTTGTTTCAGCAACTACAAAATCTTTCCCATCTTGTTTTGATTGCAGTGTTAAGACGCAATTTTTGTCTATAGTGTTGATTGTTTCATTTGATGTGTTTGAAGCTTTTTTTAGCCTTCCACCTTAAAATCTCTTTTCTTCCTTCCTGATTTTATCCAGCTGAAACTGAGCAATTCGCTTTTTGCTTTCTAAACTCAATCACATAAAAAATCCTGAGGGCAGTTTATTGCATTGTGAAATACAGATAGCCCTGCAAACCACCTACTTAGTGAATTTTTTTTCTGTTTTTCACTTCAGCACAGAGGCATATCTGTATTTATTTGTTTTTCTGGGCAGACAGCCTTGGTTCCTCTTAGGTTCTTTTCCAGATGTACTCACTGAATGCCCTTGTAATGGAAAAGCAAACAATAATGCAGTGAAGTTGCCCTTTGGCATAATTTGGCCTAGTTCTCAAGATCAGGTTGGGCTTATTGACTTATTAGATTTATGTCTCAAAAGGTTCAAGAGCAGGACTCCCTGGAGTCCTTGAAGTACTCTAGTAATTGATGGCACTGATATTTGAAACCTTTGTGTATATTTCTGTTAAAGCTTCTGTTCTTCTTGGCTGCTGGGGAAGATTATGGAGCGGTTCGTTTTGAGGACGCTCACAAGCCATGTCCGGGACAACCAGGGGATCAGGCCCAGCCAGCACGGGTTCATGGAAGGCAGGTCCTGCTTGACCAACCTGATCTCCTTCTATGACCAGGTGACCCGCCTAGTGGATGAGGGAAAGGCTGTGGATGTGATCTACCTGGACTTCAGTAAGGCCTTTGACACTGTCTCCCACAGCATTCTCCTAGAGAAGCTGGCGGCTCACGGCCTAGACAGGTGTACTCTTTGCAGGGTAAAAAACTGGCTGGACGGCCGAGCCCAGAGAGTTGTGGGGAACGGAGTTAAATCCAGTTGGCGGCCGGTCACGAGTGGTGTTCCCCAGGGCTCAGTTTTGGGGCTGGTCCTGTTCAATATCTTTATCAACGATCTGGATGAGGGGATCGAGTGCTCCCTCAGTAAGTTTGCAGATGACATCAAGTTGTGCGGGAGTGTTGATCTGCTCGAGGGTAGGAAGGCTCTGCAGAGGGACCTGGACAGGCTGGATAGATGGGCTGAGGCCAATTGTATGAGGTTCAACAAGGCCAAGTGCCAGGTCCTGCACTTTGGCCACAACAACCCCATGCAATGCTACAGGCTTGGGGAAGAGTGGCTGGAAAGCTGCCTGGAGGAAAAGGACCTGGGGGTGCTGGTTGACAGCCGGCTGAACATGAGCCGGCAGTGTGCCCAGGTGGCCAAGAAGGCCAACGGCATCCTGGCCTGTATCAGAAATACTGTGGCCAGCAGGAGTAAGGAGGTGATCGTGCCCCTGTACTCGGCACTGGTGAGGCCGCACCTCGAATACTGTGTTCCGTTTTGGGCCCCTCACTACAGGAAGGACATGGAGGTGCTGGAGCGTGTCCAGAGAAGGGCAACGAAGCTGGTGAAGGGCCTGGAGAGCAAGCCTTATGAGGAGTGGCTGAGGGAACTGGGACTGTTTAGCCTGGAGAAGAGGAGGCTGAGGGGAGACCTCATTGCACTCTACAACTACCTGAAAGGAGGTTGTAGCGAGGTGGGTGTTGGTCTCTTCTCCCAAGTAACTAGCGATAGGACGAGAGGAAATGGCCTCAAGTTGCACCAAGGGAGGTTTAGATTGGACATTAGGAGAAATTTCTTTACTGAAAGAGTGGTCAGGCCTTGGAACAGGCTGCCCAGGGAAGTGGTTGAGTCACCATCCCTGGAGGTATTTAAAAGACGTGTAGATGAGGCGCTTAGGGACATGGTTTAGTGGTCATGGTAGTGTTGGGTTGACGGTTGGACTCGATGATCTTAGAGGTCTTTTCCAACCTTAATGATTCTATGATTCTATGCTCACAGCCATGGCATATTTATTTTTAGAGAAATTTTTCACTGGAACAGAAAATGATGGCTGTGATGGAGTCATGACTGACTTAGCAAATTTGATAAAAGGATAAATGCACAGAGCAGGAATAGCATGTGCCCATATGTGTATGGGGGGTGGTAGGAGGAAAGGAGGGAGGAAAAGCATTTCTTTTCCCACCCCTCATGATGCTCATTATCAGTCATCCCGTGTTGATTTTGACGGATGACTCATGAAAGTGAAACCTATGGGGAATTTGTCATTCTGAAAGGAAAGCTAATGTAATTAGTACCAATTGAAGTATAATTAGTAAATTGGATTTGATCTTAATTAAGCCTGAATAATGTTGCCAATTTTTAACAATTATGTTTGAGAACATAATTACTCAGTTACCAAAATTTAAATTAAATAGCATTAGACTGGTAAAATTAGTAATTTGGATTTTTTTAAAGACAAGTATGGGGTGTTTTGTGAAAGTGGTGTTAGCCTAAAAGAGTAACCTAATTTTTTATATTCTGTAGTAGGATCAACAGAGCTTCAAAACAGACATATTCTGAAGAAAAGCCAAAAAGTTGGGGATTATGGGTTACAATATGAACAGATACTTCCCTACAGTTTGTAAATTTCAATAATAGAATAAATGTGAACATTTGAATGTGGTCTGAAGGTGCCTGTTTATTACTAAGTTTCTAATATCGTGTTGCTACTTCTTCCTGGTGGTCATTCAGTTTAATTGCTGACATTAGGCAATTTTAATGTTATGGTAAACAGTTTATTATAAATTGCTGTAAGGAAACATGCTTTTTGAAGGTTTTAATTCAGAACTGTAATTATCACTTAAAATAAGTATCTGTAATTGACTACAGACAAGAGATACTTGTTGTCATGGTTTAACCTGGCAGGCAGCCAAATACCACGCAGCCGCTCACTCACTCCCCCCACCCCCAGTGGGACGGGGAGAGAATCGGAAGGGTAAGAGTGAGAAAAACTCATGGGTTGAGATAAAGACAGTTTAATAGAACAGAAAAGGGAAAATAATAATAATAATGATAGAATATACAAAATGAGTGATGCACAATGCAATTGCTCACCACCCGCGCTGACCGATAACCAAGTAGCGATCGGTACTTCCTGGAACACGCCTACCCATTCATATACTGAGCGTGACGTCACATGGTATGGAATACCCCGTTGGCCAGCTGGGCTGGCTGTCCTGATTATGTTCCCTCCCATCTTCTTGTGCCCCTGGCAGAGCATGGGAACTGTCCTTGGACTAGGAGGGTACTTAGCAACAACTGAAAACATCAGTGTGTTATCAACATTCTCCTCATACTAAATCCAAAATACAGCACTAGGAAGAAATTTAACCCTATCCCAGACGAAACCAGGACAGTATCCACCCCTTATTCTATACCATCTACGTCGTGCTTAGGTCTCACATTTTTCAATAAATTCCATTTAATCACCACCACCTTTCTTGTCTTTTTTTATATATATATACACACAGATATCATTCCCTTAGTCTATGGGCCATCTCTCTAAAAAGTCCACCGAATTCATTTAGTCCACGACTTCGGGCTCCATTTGTCATAACAGTCTTTCAGGGCAGGAGAGATGGTGTGTGGTGTTGGACTGTTGCATCCGGAAGCCAGTTCTGATTTCAGTATGGCTACGCTCATCCGGTTCTATGATCGTTGCCCTTTGCTCGGTTTCATCGGAGTCAGTTCATTCTTCGTTAATCTGGGTGATTCTTACTGCTATACCATTGATAGCAACCATAGAAATAATGATATACAATATCATATAACATTTAACATCATACAATTCAGTTCATTGGCTATTGTCACCCAAAATTAAATCCCCTTGAGGTACACACCGGACTTGCCCATCCTTTCGCATTACCCACCAAGTGCACCCAGGTCCATGAGCAAAAGCAATCCCACGGATGGGTTTTCCCTTGCCAGAGGCAGGAGTAACCCAGACTGTCTTCCCCAGCATATTTCTTATGTGCACGACAGGGACTTTATCCCCTTCTAGAATACGTAAGAGTTTTGATTGGGCAGGGCCAGCTCAATTGAAAGATCCCCTAGTGTTGACTAACCAGGTGGCTTTTGCTAAATGTGTATCCCAATGCTTGAATGTCCCACCACCCATTGCCCTCAGCGTAGTCTTTAGCAGCCCGTTGTATCGTTCGATTTTTCCGGAGGCTGGTGCATGATAGGGGATGTGATAGACCCACTCAATACCATGCTCTTTGGCCCAGGTGTCTATGAGGGTGTTTTGGAAATGAGTCCCATTGTCTGACTCAATTCTTTCTGGGGTGCCATATTGCCATAAGACTTGCTTTTCAAGGCCCAGGATGGTGTTCCTTGCAGTGGCATGGGACACAGGATATGTTTCCAGCCATCTGGTGGTTGCTTCCACTGTGGTGAGCACATAGCACTTGCCTTGGCGGGTTTGTGGGAGTGTGATATAATCAATGTGCCAGGCCTCCCCATATTTATATTTCAGCCATCGTCCTCCATACCAGAGAGGCTTTACTCGCTTGGCTTGCTTGATTGCAGCGCATGTTTCACATTCATGGATAACCTGTGTCCATGGTCAAGTCCACCCCTCGATCACGAGCCCATCTATATGTTGCATCTCTTCCTTGATGGCCTGAGGTGTCATGGGCCCACCAAGCTATAAATAATTCACCCTTATGTTGCCAGTCCAGATCCACCTGAGCCACTTCAATCTTAGCAGCCTGGTCCACCTGCTGGTTGTTTTGATGTTCTTCAGTGGCCTGACTCTTGGGTACGTGAGCATCTACGTGACATACTTTTACAACCAGGTTCTCTACTCGGGCAGCAATATCTTGTCGCAGTGCGGCAGCCCAGATGGGTTTACCTCTACTCTGCCAGTTGTTCTGCTTCCACTGCTGCAACCACCCCCACAGGGCATTTGCCACCATCCATGAGTCAGTATAGAGATAAAGTACTGGCCATTTTTCTCGTTCAGCAATGTCCAAGGCCAGCTGGATGGCTTTCACCTCTGCAAACTGGCTCGACTCACCTTCTCCTTAAGCAGTTTCTGCAACTTGGCCTATAGGGCTCCATACAGCAGCCTTCCACCTCCGATGCTTTCCCACCAGACGACAGGACCCATCAGTGAACAGGGCATATTGCTTCTCATTTTCTGGTAGTTTATTATACAGTGGGGCCTCTTCAGCACGCGTCACCTCCTCCTCTGGGGATATTCCAAAATCTTTGCCTTCTGGCCAGTTCGTGATCACCTCCAAGATTCCTGGGCGACTGGGGTTTCCTATGCGGGCCCGTTGTGTGATCAGTGCGACCCACTTACTCCACATAGCATCGGTTGCATGATGTGTAGAGGGGACGCTCCCTTTGAACATCCAGCCCAGCACCGGCAGTTGGGGTGCCAGGAGGAGCTGTGCTTCAGTACCAACCACTTCCGAAGCAGCTCGAACCCCTTCATATGCTGCCAATATCTCCTTCTCAGTTGGAGTGTAGCGGGCTTCGGATCCTCTGTATCCCCGACTCCAGAACCCTAGGGGTCGACCTCCAGTCTCCCCTGGTGCTTTCTGCCAGAGGCTCCAGGTAGGGCCATTCTCCCCGGCTGCGGTGTAGAGCACATTCTTTACATCTTGTCCTGCCCGGACTGGCCCAAGGGCTGCTGCCTGGACTATGTCCTGTTTAATTTGTTCAAAGGCTTGTTGTCGCTCAAGGCCCCATTTGAAATCGTACTTCTTCCGGGTCACTCGATAGAGAGGGCTTACGATCTCACTGTAATTTGGGATATGCATTCTCCAAAAGCCCACAACGCCTAAGAAAGCTTGTGTTTCCCTTTTGCTAGTTGGTGGGGACGTGGCTGTTATTTTGTTGATCACATCCATTGGGATCTGACGACGTCCATCCTGCCATTTTATTCCTAAAAACTGGATCTCCTGTGTAGGTCCTTTGACCTTACTTTGTTTTATGGCAAAGCCGGCCTTCAGAAGGTTTTGAATTATTCTCTCCCCTTTCTCAAAAACTTCTTCTGCTGTGATGCCCCATACAATGATGTCATCAATGTACTGCAGGTGTTTTGGAGCCTCACCCTGTTCCAGTGCGGTGTGGATCAGTCCATGGCAAATGGTAGGGCTGTGTTTCCACCCCTGGGGCAGTCTATTCCAGGTGTAATGTGTGGCGAATTAGGACACGGACTCCGTCTTAGAGGGCATGAAGACGAACACGAAAATCCTTTATTATACAGCACAAGCGCCTTTTTATACCTCACATTATGCCACGTATGCACTTCAAAGAATTCCCTAGTACATCCCCTAAGCAAAGGTCATCTTGACACTCTTCCACTAATTTCCTTATCTTTGTCATGCCCTCAGAACCGTGAACTGCCACCTCTTATCTCCCTTTTTCCCACGGTTTCTTTCACTTCCCATCTTCCCATGGCTTCTTGTTTACCATTGCTATGATACTGCTTGTACTCTCAGACATTGATTCCTCCACATACTGAACGCCCCTCCAAGTGAAAGCAAAATGTGGCCTGCACTCTGCCGCCAAAGGGATTGAGAAGAACGCATTAGCAATATCCATTGTGGCATACCACTTGGCTGCCTTTGACTCCAGTTCGTATTGAAGTTCTAGCATGTCCGGCACGGCAGCACTCAGTGGCGGCGTGACTTCGTTCAGGCCACGGTAGTCTACTGTTAGTCTCCACTCTCCATTGGACTTTCGCACTGGCCATATGGGACTGTTGAAGGGTGAGCGGATCTTGCTGATCACTTCTTGGCACTCCAGTCGACGAATCAGCTTATGGATAGGAATCAGGGAATCTCGGTTGGTGCGACATTGCCGCCGGTGCACTGTTGTAGTGATTGATACCTGTTATTCCTCAACCCTCAGCAACCCCACAACAGAAGGGTCCTCCGAGAGACCAGGCAAGGTAGACAGCTGTTTAGTTTCCTCCGTCTCCAGGGCAGCTATACCAAAAGCCCACCGGTACCCTTTTGGGTCCTTGAAATACCCTCTCCTGAGGTAGTCTATGCCAAGGATGCACAGAGCCTCTGGGCCAGTCACAATGGGGTGCTTCTGCCACTCATTCCCGGTTAGGCTCACTTCGGCCTCCAATACAGTTAACTCTTGGGATCCCCCTGTCACTCCAGAAATACAAATGGGTTCTGCCCCTTTATAGCTTGATGGCATCAGGGTACACTGTGCACTGGTGTCTACGAGAGCCTTATACTCCTGTGGGTCTGATGTGCCAGGCCATTGAATCCACACAGTCCAGTAAAGCCGGTTGTCCCTTTCCTCCACCTGGCTGGAGGCAGGGCCCCTCTAGTCCTGGTCATTGTATTGTATTCGCTATCCACTTCTTGTAAGTACGAATCAGGAGTCCCTTTATTAAGTTCGGAAGTGGAATCAGCCCTTCTACTCTGTAGGGCCCCTCTAGTTCTGGTCATAGTATCCATTTCTCGCTTATTGCAAACGTGAGTCAAGAATTTCTTAATTACAAGCCCTTCTACTCTGTCTGGGGAACTGTTCACTGGAAACTGGACCGTCGTGAGACAGGTTTTTCCTGAAAACTGGAGCAGCACTTTTCCTGGGAGATCCCCCTTGTGTGATTGTTTTTCCTTGCAACTCGCGTACCCTTGCCTCTAGTGTCAAGGTAGGTTTTCCATCCCACTGCCCCATGTCCTCTCCGTGGTCACGCAGGTAAAACCACAGGGTGCCCCGTGGTGTGTACTTTCTATATCCTCTCTCTTGAGCAGAAGAACGCTGACTCCTAATGGCTGAGATACTGGTCCATACAGGTGGAGAATAGGACATACCCTCTTCGAGTTGCTGGACCTCCCGGGACAGTTTCTCCACAGCTGAGACAAGGGAGGAGGAGACAGTTTCTTTGAAATCCCGGAGTCTGCTAACCACGTCATCCACCGTTGGTGCTTCTTCCTCTTTCCAGCACAGTACTGCCAACAAACTGGCATACGATGCTGGTGCCCTCCGTACCAACTTCCGCCACATGTGTCGCGTGCACTGGACATCCTCTGGATCTTTGGGCATTTGGTCATTTTCCAGGTCGCTATAAACCACCTCCAGCATGGCTAATTCTCTCAGGTACTGGATACCTCTCTCCATAGTGGTCCATTTGCCTGGGCGATATATAACATCTTCCTTGAAGGGATACCTTTCCTTCACGCCTGACAGCAGTCGTCTCCAGAGGCTGAGGTCCAGTGTCCCTTGTCCAATCGCTTTGTCAATGCCCCCTTCCCTAGCAAGGGATCCCAGCTGTTTGGCTTCCTTCCCCTCTAATTCCAGGCTACTGGCCCCATTATCCCAGCATCAGAGCAACCAGGTAACAATATGCTCGCCTGGACGACGGCTATATATCTCACAGCTCACCCAGGGATAGGGATCGGGTGGTTTCCGTCTCGTTTATGAGTTCTTCCTCTTCCTCCTGCCCTCCTGGTGATGGCCCTGCTTTTCCATCATCCTTTTCTAAACGACCTGACTTCCACTTCCAAGATTTCCTCTTCTGTACAGCGGCTACGGATACCAGCAAGGGTTGGTCCTCTGGTTCAGCTGTAGTACCTGTTGCTGGGGTTTGGGTAGCTGCAGTGCCTGTCGCGGGGGTTGGAGTAACTGCAGTGCCTGTTGCCAGGGTTTGAGTAGCCACAGTGCCTGTCGCAGTGGTTGGAGAAGCTACAGTGCCTGTTGTCGGGGTTTGAGTAGCCATAGGGGTTGTCGTGGGTGTTGAAGTAGTCGCCGTGCCTGTCGTGGGGTTTTGAGTAGCCACCGTGTCTGTTGCCGGGGTTGATCTCTGGACAATATTCCTAAATAGTTGTTTAACCCTAAACAAGACCTGAACCACATTCAGGAGACATAGGAATATGATCATGCTTGTTTGAACATCCCAAGGATATTCAAAATTCTCAGGGAATATTGTGGACGTATTCATGAAGAGGATAGAAGAAAAAGGAGTTTCTGAAGATATGGAGGGGAAGGTGAACAAGTGGGAGAAAGTGTCCCATCCTGTCTCTACCCTGAGTTCATTCTCCAAGGAGAAAAATGTGTAATTAGTAATAGTTTGTAAGAGGTGGTTCCCGAGGTACAGAGGTGACGGCAGTGCCGAGCACAGATACCAGATTAGACTTACGACCAATGATTTTATCACCTCGTAAAACAGCAGCAAAATGATAATCTTGGCCCAGTTCTGAATAGCAATAAACAGCACAACCGGGAACATATACTGCAAGCAGGGTATTACATATTGCAACATTGAGAGCCAGCCCCACAACTTTGAGAGCCAATAAATCAACATTGTGACCAATCAATATAATGAATGCTTATAACCAATTTTGCCTTAACACGCTTTGGTCAGATCTATCGTTATCTCAACCCTTGTTGCCACACATTGGGCGCCAAAAAGAACTGTCATGGTTTAACCTGGCAGGCAGCCAAATACCACGCAGCCGCTCACTCACTCCCCCCATCCCCAGCGGGACAGGGAGAGAATCGGAAGGGTGAGAGTGAAAAAAACTCGTGGGTTGAGATAAAGACAGTTTAATAGAACAGAAAAGGGAAAATAATAATAACAATAATAATGATGATAATGATAGAATACACAAAATGAGTGATGCACAATGCAACCTGCCACAAGTGTCCAAGACTTACAGTGATTTACGTAAGCTTGATCCTGTTCCATTGTGTATGTGCATTGTGGTGCAGTTTTCAGTTATATACTCATTGATCTCATTACCAATTTTCCTAGAGTACCTCTTTCAGTGTACAGAATAGACATTAGGAAAGTAGAATTAAAGCTGTAGAGGTGACTGTAAAGCTGTCTTGAAAGTGTTAGGCTGCTTAGCTCTGCAACTGAAGTAACTGTTAATGTAAGGATTAAGGTATATGAAATAATTGAGACTGTTAACTCCTCAAGGCAGGGATTCTGTTTTACTTACGGTGTATACTGTGCAATCGGTTTGCTAAAGCAAGGAAACACACAATGCCAAAGCTGAAAAACACTAAGAATTCAGAGTTATCACTTGGGTCTTAGTTGTTTGTTGTTGATTTGTTTGGGGTTTTTTTTATGAAAAGATATGATACTATTTGTTAACATAATAGAGAATTGGGTTGTCATGGTTTAACCCTAACCAGCAACTAAACACCACAAAGCCGCTCTCTCACTCCCCCCACCTCCGGTGGGATGGGGGAGAGAATCGGGAAGGCACAAGCAGGAAAACTTGCGGGTTGAGATAAAAACAGTTTCATAATTGAAATAAAACAAAGTAGAACAGAAAAAATAATAATGATAACAGCAACAATAATAGAATATACAAAGCAGGCGATGCACAATGCAACTGCTCACCACCTGCCGACTGACGCCCAGCCAGTCCCGGAACACGATCGCCCCTCCCCGGACAACTCCCCCTAGTTTATATACTGAGCATGATGTCATATGGTATGGAATACCCAGTTGGGCCAGTTGGGTTAGCTGTCATGGCTATGCTCCCTCTCAGCTTCTTGTGCACCTGGCAGAGGATGGGAAGCTGAAAAGTCCTTGACCAAGGTAAGCACTACTTAACAACAACTAAAGCATCAGTGTGTTATCAACATTCTTCGCATTCTAAATCCAAAACACAGCACTATACCAGCTACTAGGAAGAAAATTAACTCTATCCCAGCCGAAACCAGGACAGTATCCACCCCTTATTCCATACCATCTATGTCATGCCCAGTGTCCTGGTTCCGTCTGGGACAGAGTTAACTTTCTTCCCAGTAGCTTGGGGGCTGTGCTGTGTTTTGGGTTTAGTGTGAAAGGAGCATTGATGGCCCATTGATGCTTTGGCTGTTGCTGGGTGGTGCTTGCACTGGGAGTGGGGAGCACAGCCGGGGTGGTGGACCCAGCTGGCCAATGGGGTATTCTATACCATGTCACATCATGCTCAGTATAAAAACTAGGTGGGGGGGGGGGGCTCGCCCCCATTCGTGACACGTAGTAAGTGGTCGGTGAGCAGTTGCATTGTGCATTGCCTGCTTTGTGTATTCTGTTATTGTTGTTGTTCTCATTGTTATTATTACTGTTATAGTTTACCTGTCCAATTGAGTGACAGACACTAGTCAATTAGAAATTTTTTTGATTTATTAAAGCAAGCGACAAGTAAGCAAAACAGCACTGGGCGGCCGGGGAGTCTCCTGCTCCACCAATGGCCGGCAGCTTAACAGTCTTTCAGTCCTCTCTTTATACTTTTCGTCTCCTTGTCGGTTGTCAGTTTCTCCAATCATAATCCATTTCACTCGCATTTTCTTTCGAATCTTCCAATTGCAATCTACTCCGCCCCCCTCCACCTCAGGTCCTGTCTTGTTGCCAGGCAGGTTCTGTCTTGTTGCCAGGCAGGTTCTGTCTTGTTTCCAGACATGTCCTGTCTTGTTTCCAGACATGTCCAGGGATGTTCTTTCTTGTGGCCAGGGGTATTCAAGGTGTTAAGCAACGATTTCTTATCACGCCGTTCCATCTTACTACACAGCTCCTTTATTCTTAGCATTACCATCCAAACTTTAATGCTCTAAGAAAACTTTAGCGAACTTTAGCAAACATGGTTATGCAAGATTCAAGATAGATTGCAGCCAGCTCAAAGGATATTATGTCACTCTGCGGTTTGATTAACTTTTTGCTAACACATATCACAGGACTTAATTGCATCTGACACAAAGTTTGATGAACAAAACAGTTCACAGTTTATCACAATCCCCCCTTTTTCTTTTCACCATTTTGTTCACCAAATCACTTAAGCTCCTGCTGGCTTAAAATGAAGGTCTCCTCCACCTCCGGTATTCCTCCCAAAGGTTCGTACTTGGCTTTTATAATCATCAAATGAGCGGCTTCTAATCTGTTTTTTACAATTGTAACTACTCTATTGAATATACAGGGTCCAAAAGTTAATACCAATATCAATATAATCAGGGGTCCTGCAATGGTAGATAGTAGCGTAGTAAGCCAAGGAGAGTGATTAAACCAGGACTCATACCAGCTCTGCTGCATTTCTCGCTCTCTCGTTTCCGTTTTTCTAGGCCCTCTCGAAGTTTTGTCATAGTATCTCTTACGACCCCGGTGTGATCAGCATATACACAACACTGTTCTCCCAAGGCGGCACATAACCCGCCTTGTTGTAAAAACATTAAATCCAGTCCCCTTCTATTTTGTAGCACCACTTCAGATAATGATCTTAATGATTTTTCTAAAGCACTAATTGATTTTTCTATTCGAAGTAGGTCTTCGTCTACCGCTATTCCGAGTGATTGAAATTTCTGATTTTGTTGGACCAATGATGTTATTCCTGTGCCTGCCGTGGTTTAACCTGGCAGGCAGCCAAATACCACGCAGCCGCTCACTCACTCCCCCCACCCCCAGCAGGACGGGGAGAGAATCGGAAGGGTAAGAGTGAGAAAAACTCGTGGGTTGAGATAAAGACAGTTTAATAGAACAGGGAAAAATAAGGGAAAATAATAATGATAATGATAAAATATACAAAATGAGTGATGCACAATGCAATTGCTCACCACCCGCGCTGACCGATAACCAAGTAGCGATCGGTACTTCCTGGATCACGCCTACCGTTCATATACTGAGCCTGACGTCACATGGTATGGAATACCCCATTAGCCAGCTGGGCTGGCTGTCCTGATTATGTTCCCTCCCATCTTGTGTACCTAGCTCAGTCAGTAGGCACGGGAGCTGTCCTTGGACTAGGAGGGCACTACGCAACAACTGAAAACATCAGTGTGTTATCAACATTCTCCTCATACTAAATCCAAAACACAGCACTAGGAAGAAATTTAACCCTATCCCAGCCGAAACCAGGACAGTATCCACCCCTTATTCTATACCATTTACGTCGTGCTTAGGTCTCACATCTTTTTTAATACATTTCAATTAACCACCACTAACTTTCTTTATATATACATGTGGAGGGATTTTTATTAAATAACGGTCATCCTATGAACATTCCAAGCACTGAGGATTTGTTAGTAATAGTATAAGGCTGCTAAAGAGCAATTGTAGTTTTAGAGTCTCTGAAGTGATAGTAGAGTAGGAAAAACAGGCTGAGGAATGTAAATATCAGTAGATTATGTAACGGAATGCAGGCGCAGGAAGCGTTCGCGTGGACACCTGCTTTTGACCAATCTGTGTATGTTAAGATTCGTGTGCTTGCTGACTGTAAACCAATAGAGGATTCGGAGGTGCGCGTGTTAGTGTGGCTAGCTTATAAAAGTAGCACAATATCTTGAAATAAAGGAGAATGACCATACCCACATTGGGACTCCTCATTACTCCGGGAACGCGCTCCTATTCCGACCCATGGTCACTCCAACATCTGGTAGCAGAGGATGCGGAAACATGCTGGGCTCGTAACCCAGAGGTCTGGTAGCAGAGACTACAATTCTTCGAGACTGCGGTAAGCGCAGCGAGAGAAGGGGAGTGGGAAACCAGCGACTGGGAGTTGTACTATTCTGTTGCTTAAATAGAATAGATATCGGTGCAGAGTGGCCAACTGCCTCCCAGAGGGTGCGCTGCTATTATGGAGAATGAGGCAGCAGCTGCGTTGCTCGTAGGACTACTCTCTAAGAGAGGGATCGAGACAATGGTGAAACAGCTTATCAAGCTAATTAAGTTAGGACAACGTTTGGGACATTTTAAAGACACTCACACGTTGTTTTCTGTGCCTGAATGGCGGGAGCTGGGAGAACTAATGTGGCAGAAGCTTACTGGAGGTGATAAAAAATTGGAGAAGGAGATTAAGTCTGTGTCAGACTTGTGGGGAGACGTACTAGACACTTTAAAAGCTATGAAAGCTGAACGGGAGGTGGCGTGTGCGGCTGTTCAGATGCTGGCTCCGGACCCCATGCCGGAACAGTCTAAGAGCATGGAATCCAAGGCGGGACCGATCGCGCGATTTTTTGGGCTGCCTGCTGTGAAGGGTATGACGGGGTCCACCTGTAAGACTGTTGCCGAATTGCGCGATAAAGTTGAGCAGGACTTAAAAACGCCCGACAGTCTATGTTCGCCATTTTGCCCGACAATATCATCTGCGCCACAGCAGCCGGAAGTTGCCGGGGCTAAAGCACAGCAGCAGTGTGAGGCAAAAGCGGAAGAGCAACCGCTGGGCATGAAGGGGGAGGAGTGGCCAGCTCCACCCACCCCCCCGATTCAAGGCGGGGAAACGTGCCGCCCTCCTCCCACCGCCCCTCCTCTCTGCCCCCCCTTGCCACTCTCCAATGATTCCTCCGGTGCTGCCACACCGCCATCTAGCGGAAAAGAGAAAAATTCAACAGAAAGTATTAATCAGCTGTTAAAAGACGTTGTGCAACAACTAAAGGACTTAACTACACAGACTCAGCAAAAAGGAGAACCTTGGTCAACCGCCGGTTCGAGAGACAACTTGCCACCCTGTTTCTCCGGACCTACCACGGCTACCCATCCCGGCCGATGGAGTGGAGTTGTTCGGGATGCTATTTTGGATGGACAGTGGGGGTTGCATCCAACATTGGCCCCATGGCCTTTCCGGTGGTACAGGAAAACGGTCAAGGAAAATGGGAACCGCATGATTGGAAGATTCTACAACAAGCCAAAAATACTATATCGCAGTATGGTGTTAAATCGGAAGCCTCACGGCAAGTTGTTATTTGGATTTTTTCTGCTGATTTGATGTGTCCTCATGATTGTCAAAGTCTGATGAGACTTCTGTTGACACCTATGCAGTTTTTGATATGGGGATTGTCATGGTCTCAGAGGGCAGTGAATGCTGCTGCCCAACATCAACAGCCAGGGGATCCATTATATGGGATCACAGCAGAAATGCTCATTGGTGGGGGACGTTATGCGGATATAAATGTCCAACTAACTTTTCCTGTCAATATGTTACAGTTATCTTCTAAGCTTGCTTTAGATGCGTTCCTTTCCTTACCAGGATCGGAAGGCCCTTCTTTCAGCTCGGTGACGCAAGGTGCAACTGAGAAGTATAGCAACTTTATTGATAGGCTTTGGGATGCAGTAATGAACCACCCAGATTTGGGAGAGAACAATAAACAACAAATGTTTAGAATTTTGGCCTTTGATAACGCCAATAACACTACCAGGGCCATTCTAGCCAGTCTACCCAAAGGGGCAGGAGTGGAAGAAATGCTTTCTCGGGTGGAAAGAGCAGGAGTTCAACAACAAAATGAGTCGATGGCAGCTGTGCTGCAAAGTGCTGTCAAAGAAGTAGTACAACCATTGGCAGCTGTTGTTAGGCGAAAACACTCTCCAGGAATAGTCCAGCCCTTTAAAGGCACCTGCTATCGTTGCGGGGAACAGGGGCATAGAAAGCGAAATTGTCGTGCTCCCGTATGGTGTGATAGGTGTCAAAAAAATACCCATGCTACTAAGGCCTGTTCGGGAAACTTCAAATTGAGCGCGAGGAGAGGCCACGTGCAGAAACAAATGCCCCCTCAGAACAACAGAAGCAATCAGGGTTTTTACTAAAACACTCGGCTGCCACCAAAGGAAGTTTGGGAGTCGACCTGGAAACAACAATAGATTTCACTTTAACCAATACAGAAGTGTGCAAAATCCCTAGCAATGCAGTAGGGCCTTTAGTAGCTGATAGTAATAGGATAGGTGGAATCCTTTTAGGTCGATCTTCTGCAGGAATAAAAGGATTGATCGTAATTCCTGGAGTCATTGATGCAGACTATACTGGTCAAACTCATATTATGGCCTATACAATAAGTCCTCCTCTCTTCATCCCAAAGGGCAGTCGGATAGCCCAGATATTAGCTTTTAAAAATCCTTTAAATCGATCAAACCAAGATTGGGAAGAACGTGGGTGTAAAGGATTTGGTTCTACTGGACCTGCTGTATGTTTCACTACAAAATTAGACCATCGCCCACTCGAAACTGTGACTTTGACTCAGGATAACCTTTCAATAAGAATCAATGCAATGTTAGACACTGGTGCCGACATAACTATTATAAATCGAGCAAATTGGCCGTTGCAGTGGGAAATAGAAACCCCAAAGGCATTAATTGCAGGAGTGGGAGGGAACTCAGCCTCATATATAAGTAGTAAACCAGTTCAAGTGAGTTTCCCAGAAGGCCAGAGGGCAACACTGAAGGTCCATGTTTTGTCACTCCCTGGAAATTTGGAAGCATTAATCGGACGTGATGTTCTCAGTCAGATCGGGGCAATGCTGACTACAAAGCATTTTTAGTCATGGGCACTGGGGAGCAATCGCCCAACCCACCGTTAACATGGATTTCCAATGACCCTGTTTGGGTTGACCAGTGGCCCATGACTAAAGAGCGATTGCAAATAACTAAACAACTGGTATCCGAACAACTTTTAGAGGGACATATCAAACCATCTGTCAGTCCATGGAATACTCCTATTTTTGTCATCCCTAAGAAAAGTGGGAAGTGGCGTTTACTACATGATTTGAGGAAAATAAATGACCAAATGTTGCCTATGGGAGCCTTACAACCTGGAATGCCATCACCTAATATGCTACCCGAAAATTGGCACATACTTATAGTTGATTTAAAGGACTGCTTTTTCACAATCCCACTGCACCCTCAGGACACTCAGAGATTTGCCTTTTCCATACCCTCGATAAATAAAGCAGCACCAGCAGAGCGGTATGAGTGGGTGGTACTTCCACAAGGGATGAAAAACTCTCCTACATTGTGTCAATTATATGTCGCCTGGGCACTGCAACCGATAAGAGAAAAATGGCCTGACACTATCATCTATCATTATATGGATGATATTTTGTGTTGTCAACAAGTTCCTTTTGAAGTGCATCATATACAACAATTAACAACCATGCTAGCAGACAAGGGACTTGTAATTGCACCAGAAAAGATCCAGAGGTCTCCACCTTGGAAATACCTAGGGTGGATCATTGAACAGGCAAAAATTCGTCCTCAAAAAATAGCACTAAAAACTCCTCTTAAAACATTGGCTGATGTGCAAACGGTCTTAGGCGACATCCAATGGGTTCGCAATTGCGCTGGCATTACCAATGCAGACATTAAACCACTAACTGAATTACTGCGAGGCACTCAGCCTGCAGCTGAAATTCATATGACGGACAAACATCATGTAGCCTTACAGCACATTATAAACAAACTTACTATAGCCTGGACCGCAAGAAGAATCCTTGAACTGCCACTTTCTTTGCTTATCTGTAACACCGAAGAATCACCTTTTGCCGTTATATGTCAATGGCAAAACAAGAAGGGGGAGATGAAGGGACAACAGGGAATGAACTCCGTGATTGCCATTGACAACAAGAGTAATGATAACTCGCCAAATTCCTCCCTTTTTCAAATTTTGGAATGGGTTTTCTTACGGGTACAACCACGTTGCAGTATACAAACTCGTCCTGAAGCCGTAGGGGAATTAATCCGAAAAGGGAGAACGCGAATTATAGAGCTGACAGGACAGGAACCAGCAGACATCAGTATTCCTGTTAACGCTGTAGATTTAGAATGGTGGATACGTCACATGCTGGCCATTCAAGAATCTCTGTTAGGATTTAGCGGAAAGGTGCATTCTCAGCAACCTCAAGGGAAATTGTGGCAGATTCTAAAACGAAATCAGTGGCTAGAAAAACCTAAAGTGATTGTTAGCCCGATACTCGAGGGGTTGACAGTATATACAGATGCGGGAAAACGCTCTAGACAAGCTGCATGCGTATGGTGGGAAACAGATCAATGGTGCAAAAAGATTTTGCAAGGGCAAGCTGGAGATACCTTACAGACTTTAGAATTAATGGCGGTGGTATGGGCATTAGGGAACTGGCTTGATCATCCTTTGAATGTGGTGACTGATTCTCTATATGTAGCTGGGCTTATACCAAGAATTCAAGACGCGCTGATTAGGGAAACAAATAATCCTCAGCTAGGGAAATTATTTATTCAATTAAGATCGACCATCTCCCAGCGAGTGGCTCCGTGTTGTGTTATTCATATCCGTAGCCATCAATGGGAGTTGGGTTTAGGACAAGGCAATCAGATAGCGGACAATCTTGTCAGTCCAGCGTGTCATGTACCACCTGTAGATAAATTTTTACAAGCTAGGCAGGGTCATGAAATATTTCATCAAAACTCAAAGGGTTTAAGAAGGCAATATGGGTTATCAGAAAACGAAGCTCGCTCTATCATACAGGCCTGTCCCAAGTGTGGAAATCATGGACCTGGAATAGGACTGGGCGTTAATCCAAAAGGTCTCAAGGCTTTAGAGCTCTGGCAGACTGACGTCACTCACATTGCTGAATTTGGACAGCTCAAATATGTGCATGTCACCATAGATACCTTCTCTAAAGTAATATGGGCCACGGCTTTATCGGGTGAGAAGGCTCATCATGTGTGTAAGCACCTCCTTGCTTGCTTCGCGGTGTTGGGTGTGCCAGAACAACTGAAAACAGACAATGGCCCTGCTTACACCAGTCAGAAGTTGAGAACCTTTCTGATGAGATGGGGGGTCAAGCATATTACTGGCATCCCACACTCACCGACGGGGCAGAGCCTTGTAGAACGCACGCATCAGGTATTGAAGGACTATCTAGCAAAGCAAAAGGAGGAAGAAAAGGACCCGCAGATGAGACTGCATAAAGTCCTATTTACCCTAAATTATTTGTGTCTGATGGGAGACAGAGAAGAGCCATCGATTATAATCCATCACCAAAACCTTAAGTTTAACTCTCATACAACGCTCCCAAAGTTAAAAGTAATGTATCGAGACCCAATCACTGGCATGTGGCTGGGCCCAGTTTCGGTAATATTTAATGGGAGGGGATACATGTGTGTTTCCACAGATAAGGGACCAATATGGGTGCCTAGCCGAGCGGTGAAGCCTGCACTCTCACAAGAAGAGGTTACCTAGGCAAACAAAACAGATCAATCTGCGTTTTGTTTTGTCTCTTGCTACGGCAACTGAGCCTTTCAGAACCTGTTTGGTGTGCCTGGTTTCTGGGTAGAAGAGTTTATGCGTTGCATGAACCTATCCGATCATGGTGAGTCTACACATAAACAATTACAATGGTTAAAAAACCATGTAAGCATGATACCACAAAATCATGGCATTTTAGATGAATGGCTCATGAATATTTTTAGAGAGTTGCTGCAATGGCTGATAGCTTTGTTAAAAGAAGGCTTGCGTATATTGATTATCATCTTAATATTGTGTGTATGCTTTTGTATTGCTTTTAGTTGTATAAAAAAGGCTGTATCGAAAGTAGTAAATCAGGCTTGGATTGTTCAAAAACAAAAAGGGGGAATTTGTGGAGGGATTTTTATTAAATAACGGTCATCCTATGAACATTCCAAGCACTGAGGATTTGTTAGTAATAGTATAAGGCTGCTAAAGAGCAATTGTAGTTTTAGAGTCTCTGAAGTGATAGTAGAGTAGGAAAAACAGGCTGAGGAATGTAAATATCAGTAGATTATGTAACGGAATGCAGGCGCAGGAAGCGTTCGCGTGGACACCTGCTTTTGACCAATCTGTGTATGTTAAGATTCGTGTGCTTGCTGACTGTAAACCAATAGAGGATTCGTAGGTGCGCGTGTTAGTGTGGCTAGCTTATAAAAGTAGCACAATATCTTGAAATAAAGGAGAATGACCATACCCACATTGGGACTCCTCATTACTCCGGGAACGCGCTCCTATTCCGACCCATGGTCACTCCAACAGGATGGAAAGCATGTCATCTAAGAAGAGCTTACTTTCTTTTAATCTAGCAAAGTGAAGACCGAGAGCAGATATGAATATTGTATTAAAATGCTTCAAATGTCTAATCAGCAAGGGTGAAAAGGTATTTAAAGTGAAAGATAATGCTGGCACAAAAAACAAGTGAGGAAAAAAGTATAGCCTGGAATTAGAAGAGGCTCCTGTTAGAGTAGGGAGGTTTTAGAACAGCTTTCCAATCCAAATACAGTGGAGAAAAAAGCAAACTGTTTTTAAGGTGGAGCATGACACATTTATAAAGGGGTGTATATGACAGTAGGGCACTGGAGTCCATAGCCTCAGAGATCTCTTTCAGTCCTTCCTATGTGTTTGACCTGTATAATTAGTGTGTGTAATGGAATGAAGGAATGTTTATTTTGAAAAAAAAGTTTGGTGTAAGGGAAGGAGAGGGTAGGTGAAGAGGATAAATTGAAGAATAGGATGATAAAATGTAATGCGATCTATTTGTAGCTTAGCAACTTAGATAAGACAGATGCTGTTGTAAACACACTGAAGAATAAGGCAAGACGCTGCAACCTTGGTGCAAGCAAGAATTGCATAGATAACAGGAACTCCATTGTCTACAAGAAGCAGTCACCTGGCTGAGACCGGGTTTTGCGATTTGGAACTCGGCCAACTCAGCATTCTGGGCCAAAGGTGAAAATACATGGTGAAGAAGACTGCGAGCCTTCATCCAAAAGACCCCAACAGACGACCACCCGATGGCAGTGCGCAAGCGCCAGAAGGAGGAGATTTATGATACTGAGTACCTGAGGATGACATCATAGTTACGCCTATTAATTGTAATAACCCAACCTACCGTAATGAATATGCATGTTTTGTGTAATAAATGGATGCTTGTTTCATGATCCGGTGTGCAAGTTAGGAGGAGCAATCCCCCTTGCACCCGGCGCCGTAATAAACATACCTGCTTTATAACTCTCTGTGAGTTGTAGAGTTTGTTTCCGCACATCAATTTGGCGACCCAGATGGGACCTTCTCTGTCCGGCTGCGAGACCTGCTGAGGACGGGACTCCTCTGGGCGCCCCCGAGATTTCTCGGGAGGACTCCCCCACTCACCCAGATCATCGCAGGGACAGACAAGGACCATTCTTAGCGGACCAGGTATGTTATAATGGAATAAGGGGATACCTGTAAGTCGTGAGGAGACGTCCTACGCGAGGTAAAGAGCATTGGTGCTTGCCCCTGGGGTTGGGGTTTGAGTCCCCATAAGGTGGTATCCTCAAGTGCCTTGGGGTCTCCTAACTGTAGTGTTAGGAGTTGTAGGGGGCATTGCCATAATTATAGTAATATCTGTTGTAAAATCTGGTACCGTGTATTATGGTTTAAACTGATCTGTGTGGACTTGTGGCAAATGGTTTACGGTTAACGATTTATGCTATATGTGAGCCTGATTGTTATTCTAATTGATACAGTTTGTGGTGTGAGTGAGAAGCGTAACGGGCCCTTTTGTGTGACTGAGTGTCTGCATTGTACGTGTGAGACGCAGCGCAGCTGCGAAGTGAATGCGGAGTTCTGATCCGCGGTTCCGTGTTCTCCGCGAGGAGAGTGGCCGGAGACAAACGAAGTGAATGAAGTAACATATGTACGAGTTTTGGTTATGAGAAAGATATCTTCAACATACTGACATATTGAAAACAGTTGTACCTTTAAAATTTATATTGAAGTATATTTGTTGTAATCAGGCAAGCAGGATGGAGGGTCAACAGAGTGGAGGTATTGTGAAAAAGAGCCCCTTAGGCTGTATTTTAGCACATTGGAAGGATATAGGGGAACCCCCAGGTGGGAGCATGAGTAGGAAAACTTTGATAAAATACTGTAATCTATGGTGGCCCTTATATAAGTTGGAGGATGAAGAAAAATGGCCCTTTAATGGAACCTTGAACTATAATACTTTGTTACAATTAATGTTGTTTCTAAGAAAGGAAGGAAAATGGGATGAGGTTGTTTATGCTGATATGTCTTTCACTTTGCGAAACCATCCGGAATGGCACAAGGAGTGCGGTATAAATTTAGCACCTCAAGACCCATTTGTATTGGCATTAGAGCTAGGGAAACAACAGCAGGGTATGGAGTTTCTGGTCGACACTGGGGCCACATTTTCGGTTTTAAATCAAGCTTTGACATCTGTAGATGATCATTTTGTAACGGTAAGGGGAGCCACTGGTCAGACTGAGAAGGCGTATTTTTTAAAAACCTCTTAAGTTTAAGTTAGGGAAACAATTGGGAATGCATAAGTTTTTGTATATGCCATATTCTTCAAAATCCCTATTGGGGCGAGATTTATTAGAACAATTGGGAGCAGAAATAACATTCAAAAGAGATAGAATGGAATTTAAAATTAAAATGAACAATTAATCGAAGTCTTAAGTCTGACTTTAATACAAGCTGAAAACATAAAACAAATACCCTAAGAAATTTTAGATCAGGTATATCCAGGGGTGTGGGCCTCCGGGATACCCGGGAAAGCCAAAAATGCAGCACCAATAAAGACAGAATTAAACAGTATCCATTGAGGCTAGAAGATCGAAAGGGAATCAGAGAAATAATTGACAATTTCTTGCAATTTGGACTACTTGTGGAATGTGAGTCAGAATATAATACTCCTATCTTACCTGTGAAAAAGCCGGATGGCAAAAGTTACAGATTGGTTCAAGATTTGAGAGCAATAAACAAAATTGTAGATGATTTGCACCCTGTGGTAGCGAATCCTTATACATTGCTAACTAAATTAAAGAATAGTCAAATATGGTTTACCGTACTGGATTTAAAAGATGCCTTTTTCTGTCTGGCTTTGGCAAAAGAAAGCCAAAAATTATTTGCATTTGAGTGGGAAAATCCCGATACAGGAAGAAAGACCCAATTAACCTGGACAGTGTTACCCCAAGGATTCAAGAATAGTCCTACTATCTTTGGTAATCAATTAGCACGAGAGAGTGAAGCTTGGAATCCCCCGTCACAAGGTGGCACTCTATTACAATATGTAGATGATCTTTTAATTGCTACAGAAACAGAAAAAGCATGTGTGCAATGGACTGTAAGTTTGCTTAACTTTTTGGGATTACGTGGATATCGAGTCTCTCAACAGAAAGCTCAGCTGGTACAATCACAAGTGACATATCTCGGATTTGAAATCTCGGGAGGACAAAGAGAACTCGGAATGGAATGAAAAGAAGCTATTTGCTGCACACCGGAACCCAGGATGGTAAAAGAACTCAGAACCTTTCTTGGAATGACAGGTTGGTGCAGATTATGGATATATAATTATGGACTTTTAGTGAAACCACTGTATGAACTACTGAAAGAAAATCCGTTAAAACTAGTTTGGACTGGGGAAGCAAAGAGGGCATTTCAACAGTTAAAATATGGAACTTATGAGAGCCCCAGCTTTAGGCCTCCCAGATATTTCAAAACCCTTTTGGCTGTTTTCTCATGAGAGACAGGGCATAGCGCTGGGAGTGCTTGCTCAACGATTAGGACTCCACAAGAGAGCGGTTGCATACTTCTCCAAACAATTAGATTAAGTGAGTAAAGGATGGCCCGGATGCCTGCGAGCAGTGGCAGCGGTCGTCCTCAACATTCAGGAAGCTCGCAAGTTTACTATGGGTCAGAAAATGACGGTATTGGTCTCTCATACAGTTTCAGCAGTATTAGAACAAAAGGGGAGTCGCTGGCTTTCTCCTTCTCGATTTTTGAAATACCAAGCTATTTTGGTAGAGCAGGATGATGTTAATATACAGACTACTAATATTGTAAACCCAGCATCTTTCCTCAGTGGAGATACCTCAGAACCTGTGATGCATGACTGTTTAGAGACAATGGAAGCTGTCTATTCAAGTCGACCGGACCTGAAAGAAGAACCACTGGAGGATGCTGAGGACTCATGGTTTACAGATGGGAGTAACTTTGTGAAGCAAGGAGAACGTAAGGCTGGGTATGCTGTGACTACCACCCATAAGGTAATAGAGGCTAAATCTTTTCCTGTTGGGACATCTGCACAGAAGGCCGAAATAATAGCTCTAGCTCGAGCATTGGAACAGGCCAAAGGCAAGAAAATTAACACCTGGACAGACTCTAAATATGTTTTTGGGGTAGTCCATGCTCATGGAGCTGTGTGGAAAGAAAGAGGACTCCTATCTACTCAAGGGAAGCATATAAGACATGCTGAAGAAATTCTTAAGCTCCTGAAAGCAGTATTGTTGCCCAAAAAGGTGGCTATTATGCATTGTAAAGCTCATCAGAGAGGAAACACCGCTCAAGAATTGGGCAATGCTATGGCAGACTGCGAGGCCAAAAGGGTTGCAGAGAAAGATGATTTAGAGGTGCAGTCTCTGGTCCCAGACGGTAAAATACAAATCGAGTGCCAACCTAAATATTCTAAAGAAGATCAAAAACTAATTGAAGATTTAGAGGGAAAGATAGAAAAAGATGGGTGGGCAAAAACTCCACAAGGGAAATTAATAATACCATTGGCCTTGTTATGGGCTATAGTTATGGCAGAACATAGGAAAGCCCACTGGGGAATAGAGGCCCTACACAAATACTTGAGCCGACTGATAGTCGCTCGAAATCTATACACCACTGTTAAACAGGTAACATTACAGTGTGAGGTTTGTTTACAACACAACCCTAAAACAGGATCTAAGGCCCAATTCGGACAAATAGGGAGAGGAAATTATCCAGGACAACAGTGGCAAATTGATTTCTCGGAACTCCCAAGAAAAGGGGGGTTTCGTATCTGTTGGTCTTGACAGACACCTTTTCAGGATGGCCAGAAGCTTTCCCTTGCCGAACTAATAAAGCTAAAGAGGTAACTAAAATAATATTGCAAGAGATAATACCGAGATTTGGAGTTCCCACGGTAATCTCGTCAGATCGGGGCCCTCACTTTATTGCAAAAGTCGTTCAGCAAGTTAGCAAGCTTTTGGGAATAGATTGGCAATTACATACCCCATATAATCCACAATCAAGTGGTCAAGTGGAAAAGATGAACCACCTGATTAAGTTGCAAATTGTAAAATTGGGACAGGAGGCCAATTTATCTTGGCCCCAATCATTGCCCTTGGCACTCCTGAGAATAAGAACTAAGCCCAGAACTAAGGAAGGGCTAAGTTCTTTTGAAATAATGTATGGGAGGGCCTATATTGTACAGGCGGGAGCATTAACTCAGATCGGAAATGAGATATTGACTGATTATGTAATAAGCTTGCAAAAGCGGCTTCGGGAAACAGAGAAATTGGTCTTGGGAACTAGAGCCCGAGGCCTCGATGGGCCTGTGCATAATATTGAACCTGGTGACTATGTATATGTAAGATCTCTTGTAGATTCACCCCTGGAGCCAAAGTGGGAAGGTCCGTTCCAGGTGTTGCTGACCTCACATACGGCAGTCAAGATTAAGGAACAAGCATCGTGGATACACCATACTAGAGTTAAGAAAGCCCCTCGACCACAATGGAAGTCAACACCATCTGGACCTTTGAAATTATGCATTCAACAAAGAGATGGACATTGATCATGGGTATAGTAGGACTATGGTTGAAAACCATGAAACGAAGAAGTCTCCGAAAAACTCTCTAAGACTCAATTTAGAGTTTTAGAAAGCAGGTATTCTTTATTGCAGCGCTGGATGCACAGGGGATCGCTCCACCTAGTGTGCGTGCCAAATCACGTAACCATAGGGGTTAAATGCAATTAGAGTATACATATTCATTACATTTCCGAGAAATAATCTAAATATTCATGTCATTTCCTGGAATTCATTAACATATGCAAATGTCCCTGACGCATGCGCCCTTGTGCTCTTTGGTGGTCTTTCGGGGTCCTCTGGTGGTCATCGATAGTCTTCATCACGGTGCCCTCTGGTTGAACTCAGTCTTCACGCATGCTCCGTTAGTCCCTTGGTTTAGTTTACATGTTTTTCACTTGTAACAAGCTGGCTTATTCCAGTATACCTTCCCTATCAACCCTACAAGGTTAGCTTCTCTATCTAATTAACGTAAAGTACAAAGTTTCAAGGTTCTTTTATCTATTGAATGTCTGGCCTATCTATTCATGAAGCATTCCTAACCCATCTACATCATTCAAACCAAGGAATCTCATGTCTCTTCACTGTTCCTTTCTTTCCTTATAAGGTTGTTCCGTTTCCGGGATTACTGCTTACTGGAGCCTAACAATGCTTTCAAGATACACAATTTATCTACATACCTACAAACACAACACCTGTTAGTTACCTAACTTTAAACAACAAATCTTAACAAACTATATCCACTACATCAATTTGAGACTTATGATATTGCTCCCTATCAACCGTAAGCGCATGGGATCAAAATTCGTACATACGAATGACCAAATCGGTAGTAGACAGTCTGAATCTTTCGGACTGCTGGATCTGTACAGCTCTTCCCAGAGGAAATTTAGAAACACCGATGTTTGGAGTTCCGGTTTTTAACTGGTCCATACTTTATGAAGCCACTAAAGTACATATGTGGAAAAAAGGAAAAGCATCTAAATTAAAATGTAAAACCAATGCGACAAATAGGGAAGAAAGGCCTAAATTTGAGTTGCAACTCTGAGATGAAGGAGTGAAAATATTTTTTGAGAATTGCAGAAACAAGAGTGCTGGAGGACGTACTAAAGCCTCCCACTTTGGAAACTTTGAGTCGAGTAACATAACTATTATTAATTTGCAAGATAAAACATCGATTGACACTTTGGGTGACTTAGACTATCAAAACGAAACAAAAATGAGGGACTTAAAAGTATATCTAAAGGGAGTCTATCATAATCAGCAATCCAATGGGAAAGCAGTTCGGTCAGTTCAGTGCCTAGCTGTCCAACTGTTGTCCGAAAAGCGGATTCGTGCCCGGCGTGCGAGTAACCAATTCCACACGCTCAGGAGAGATATTGTTTTATTCAGGCCTGGGTGCTCGGTGGACTTGCCACAAATCAAGCACACCTGGTCTAGTCACCTTTCTGTTTATATCCATGCTTCTCATACATATTTTAAATTTCTCTTTTACATATCCATTACATTTCCAAGAACTAATTATAATATTACATCATCTTAAACACATGCGCACTAAAGCCTTTAGGGTCTTCTTGAGGGTCTCGGGTGGTCTCTGGTGGTCGGCAGGGTAGTGAACTCTTCATGAACTTATTTCTTCTTTACCTTATAGGGTCGCAATTTGTCCCTGAGCCATGCTTGGACCACGTTTGTTTATAGTTTCCAAGGTTATTCTTCACTAGAGCCTAACGATGCTTCCAGGATACACAATTTAGACTAGTTACAATTCTACACACCTGCAAACACAACACCTGCTAGTTACCTAACTTCTAAGCAACAAGTCTTCATTGTTTAGAATTACAGAAGCGAACAGTAAAATTATAGAAGCAAGCAGTATGGAATAGTAGATACTGTACCTACTACATCAATTCCCCCCTTTGAGACTTATGATGTTGAGCATCATGAGTCTCACATCATTTACTTATAAGCATTTGGTCTACAAAAAGACATACATTAAATTGTACAACAAATTATGATGATCAGTATTGCAAATAAGAACAATTGTAATTTCTATCTTATTTTGGCAATAGAAATTGGGATTCAGCTTTACTGATCATCATAATTAATATTAACAGGCTTTATATTTTCTACTCCTAAACTTACAATTTCTTAATTAATTTGGTTTTTTTTTCTAACAATAAATATTTTAAATATCACAAATAATTTAACAACATCTCTGATAACTCATCAAGTGCGCCTTAAAGTTAATTTCAATGGTCCCTTAGGTATAGGTGTCCACAGTTTAGGATATATTTTTTTTTATTCTGGTGTAACATTTTTCTCCTATTACATGCATTTGTTTAGATCTTTTGTTAGATTAACATCATAAGGTTTACCATACAGAATTTCAAATGGACTTACTTCTTCTTTAGCTCTCGGGGTTACCCTAATTCTTAACAAGGCAAATGGTAAAGCTTCAATCTATTTCCACTGAGCTTCTGGATATATTTTAGGAATTTGTTTCTTTAATATTTGGTTCTTTACATTTTTAATAACTTTCGCTACAAAATGTGGGCCTCTATCAGAGGACATTCCTAAAGGGACTCCAAACCTTGAAATTATTTCATTCAACAAATGTTTCACAACCTCTTTTGCCTTGTTGGTTCGACACGGGAAAGCTTTCGGCCATCCAGAGAAGGTATCTACCAATACCAATAGATATCGGTATTGGTTACATTGCGGTAACTCTGAAAAATTTATTTGCCAATATTCACCGGAAATTATGCTTCTCTTTACCTCTCCAGGAGGGGGTCGGATTTGTATTGTTCCTAAGATTCCACTATTGCCTTTGCTCCCATATGTGTTTCAGCATGGGTTTTGACCATTAATTTCTTCATAATTTCAGGGGTTACTATACATTGTCCATGTGAAGTTATCCACCATCCTTGATCATTCTTCTTACAATGTAATAGCATAGCTAATTTATTTTCTTTCTCACTATAATTTGGGGATTCCACCTGAATTTCTTTTGATGGAATTAAAACATAAATCATAGTATTTAATGCTACACATTTAGCAGCCTCATCTGCTTTCTGATTTCCTTGTATTACTTTTGAGTCCCTTTTTTGATGGGCCTTAGAATGAATCACTGCAACTTCTTTAGGTTTCTGTATTGCTTCCAACAAATTTAAAATCTTTGTTCCATATTTTATAAGGGTACCACTGGCAGACAAAAGTCCTCGCTCCTTCCATATTGCTCCATGAGCATGCACAACTCCAAAAGCATATTTAGAATCTGTATAGATGTTGATTCTTTTATCTTTAGCCAAATTTAAGGCTTTTGTCAGGGTTATAATTTCTGCCTTCTGGACGGATGTATTTGGAGGTAATGCTTTTATTTCTTGATCTTCAGTTAAAGTTACCACGGCATAGCCACCTCTCCTTTCTCTTTTTATAAAAATAATTCTTCATCCGGTGTTTGGAGAGGGACATCTTTCAGATCTGGCCTGCTGGCATATACCTGTTCAATGACTTGCATGGTTAAGATCACTCTCTTTTTCACTTGGCATTAAAGAGGCAGGATTTAAAATTGTTCTAACAATTCTTCAGGGCCTTTGGTTGCCTCATACAATGGTTTTGCCATCAAACTATAATTTGGAATCCAAAGGCGACACCATCCAGCTATTCCTAGAAATCCTCTCAACTTTCTTTTGGTTGAGGGGGTGCCATCCTGCAAATGGCTTCTTTTCTATCATTTCCCAATCTTCACTGTCCTTGGGAAATCTCAAACCCCAAATAAATTATAGTTTGTTTTGCAATTTGTGCTTTTTTCTCTGACACCCTATACCCGGCCATTCCCAAAAAGTTTAGGAGGCTAACAGTCTTTTCTTTGCAGATCTCAGTAGTATCTGCTCCCAATAGGATGTCATCAACATGCTGAAGGAGGGTGATTTGATCTTCCTTACCGGACCACTGTTCCAGTTCCTTATTCAGAGCTGCTCCAAAGATGGTTGGGCTATTTTTAAACCCTTGTGGCAGCACGGTCCAGCAGAGCTGAGTCCTCCTCCCAGTCGACGGATCTTCCCATTCAAAAGCAAAAATCTTTTGACTGTTTTCTTCCAAAGGTATACAAAAGAAAGCATCTTTCAAATCTATAACAGAGAAATATGCATTTGATTCATTGATAGTTGTTAGCAGCATATATGGATTAGGGACTACTGGATGAATGTCCACCACTAACTGGTTTATTGCTCTTAGATCTTGAACCAGCCTATATCCTTGGTTATGTGGCTTTTTCACTGGAAGGATAGGAGTATTATAATTAGATTGACATTCTCTTAAAAGTCCATATTTAAGAAAATTATTTATTATTGGTTCCAAACTTTTTCTGGCTTTTATACTAATAGGATATTGTTTCTTTCTTACGGGTCGAGCTCCTGTTTTCAATTCAACTTTTACCAGTTCCACATTTTTTGCTCTTCCTGGTTTCTCTGTTGCCCAAGCAAAAGGGTAAACTGCATCTTTAATTTCTTCTGGAATTTCTTCAGATTCACCTGTGTTTGTCTGTAATAAATAAACTTGGGCTTGCCAGGCATTAGCTTCAGGAAAATGAACTTGGATTCTTCCTTTTTTAAAGTTAATTTGTGCTCCCAATTTATTCAATAAATCCCGTCCTAAGAGAGGCATGGTGCATTCCGGTATATATAAAAATTCATGTATCCATGTTTTTCCTCCAATTTTACATTTTAAAGGTTTCAAAAAAGGCTTTACCTCTTTCTTTCCCGTGACCCCAACAATAGATACATTAAATTTACTCATTGGTCCTTTACATGTATTTATAACAGAATCTTTTGCTCCAGTATCTACTAAAATATCAACTATTTCATTTCCCAGCTTTACTGGAACCAGGGGCTCAGCTGGGAAAATATCATTTTCTACCCCCGGTCCCCATCATTCAGAATTTCCTCCCATCATAAGTAAGTCAGCTTCAGGTGGTATCTGCTGTGACTGAGTCACGACTGCTTTTTTGTTCTCTGGACACTCACTCTTCCAGTGTCCCTGTTTCTTACATACAGCACATTGATTAAATCCTAATGGGGTATATTGTTTAAACATATCTCTATCTCCTCTACCTTTTCCTCTCAAATACCCTCTACCTCTACCTCTCAAATATCTTCTACCTCTTCCTCCTGCTGATCCTTGGGCATTTACAAAAGCAGCTGCTAGAATAGCAGCTTTTTGTTTCCTATCTTTTTTTTTTTTTCTTTTTCCTGATTTTTCTTTTCCTCCTCTTCCCTATTATTATACACCTTATAAGCAATTTCAATTAACTGTGATATAGTCATTCCTGTAATTCCATCCACTTTCTGCAATTTCTTTCGAATATCTGGAGCAGCTTGCCTTACAAACAAAGTAGTAAATATTGCTCTATTCTCATCACTCTCAGGATCTAAGTCTGTTCATTTCCTAGCTGCCTCACATAATCGTTCATAAAAGGCGGATGGGTCGTCTGTTTTTCCTTGAATTATTTGAGTCAATTTCGCCAAATTCTTTGGGCAGGGTACTCCATTCTTTACTCCATACAAAATTAATTGTTGATACTGTTTAATCATCAATTTCTCATCATTACTATTAGGATTACAATTTGGGTCTTGAGTTGGCATAAAATGAGCAGGACCTTCTCTTGCATTTATTCTCTCATTTTCCATATTTGCTTTTTCTAATACTACCCTCTTTTCTTCAGGAGTAAACAAATTATTCAAAAGAATTTGAATATCTTGCCAATCTGGATTATGATTTTCAATAATTGTTTGAAAAGGTCTATACACCTTTTCAGGATTCTCTCTATATGATCCTGCTAACTCTTTCCAATTCATTAAATCAGAAGTTGTAAATGGTACTTTCACAAATACTGGCTCCCCCCTTGGGCCCACTGCCTGGCGAAGGGGTGCTAACAATACAGACCCTTGCTGGGTTCTAGTCCTGCCAGCTATCGGACTAAAAGTATTGCTTCCTCTTGCTTCGGTTTCAGAAGTTTCATTTTTATTTGGTGGTACTAACATTTGTGTATCCTCCTCTTCTTCTCCTAGTTTTAAACACCATTTTCTTATGCTACAAGCAGAACAACAATGCGCTTTTGGTTCCTTATTTTCCATCATCATCATCATCACATTAGAATCTGAATCTAAAAGTTTACATTTTTTTCCAAATTTCATGATCATTTCTCAAAGAAAAAAAAAAACAAATCTACATAAGGTACCTCATCCTATTTTCTTTGTCTTCTACAAAATAACATTAATTGTAAAATAATATTATATTGCAAGGTTCCCAATTCTGGCCATTTTTCCTCATCTTCTAATTTATACATTGGCCACCATCTAGTACAATATTCAATTAATTTATCCTTTCTCAAAGGATCACCCCCAAATTTTCCCCAGTGTTTAATGATGCATCCTAAGGGGGAACAAGGTTTTACATTTGATGGTTGAGCTCCCATACCTTTACCTAAAAAGAACGTTCTTAACCACAACTTCATATACTCCAGTCGTCACTGTCAAACGCATATGAATATACCGGTTTACCCCTGGTGCCTACAACTTCATATACTCTAGTCGTCACTGTCAAACGCATATGAATATACCTCTTTACCTGTGGCCACAATTCCTTACCAAATGCATGCATGCACAATTTTATACCCCAGAACAATATCTCATTTACCTTAGCGTTGCACCGTTGAGTCACTCACCTGCTCTGGTTGGGGAGAATACTCACGGAGTCCCCGATCAAAAGGTCGGTGCGCGCTGGAGTCCAGAGAGCAGGGTCTCCCCACCGAGAGCCGGCAAGTCGATCCGGGCAAGGCTTCACAGCTGTCCCATCTGGGGTGCCAAAAACTGTTGTCCGAAAAGCGGATTCGTGCCCGGCGTGCAAGTAACCAATTCCACTGTCCTGGTTTTGGCTGGGATGGAGTTGATTTTCTTCCTATTAACTGTTATAGTGCTGTGTTTTGGATGTAGTGTGAGAATAATGTTGATGACACACTGATGTTTTGGTTGTTGCTAGGTAATGTTTACGCTAGTCAAAGACTTTTCATCTTCCCATGCCCTGCCAGATGTGCAGGGGGCTGGGAGGGAGCGTGGCCAGGGCGGCTGGCCCAGCTGGCCAATAGGCTATTCCATACCATATGACGTCATGCTCAGCATATAAGGCTGGGTGAAGAAGAAGGAGGGGGGGCGTTTGGAGTGATGGCGTGTGTCTTCCCAAGTAACCGTTACGCGTGATAGAGCCCTGCTTTCCTGGCAATGGCTGAACACCTGCCTGTGAGAGAAGGGATTAAGGAATTTTTGTAGTTGAATGATTAATAGTAGTTAGAAGATTGAATCAGTAGGTAGGGGCTTGATACTTTGTTCCTCACAAGGCCGGCTCAGCCTGATAAGGCCAACTTAGCTATGGTGTAAATTAACTGAGGCGCCTCACAAGGACAGCTCCTGATAAAGACTAAAAACTTGTCTCAAGAAGCCAGCTAAAACTGACCCTGCGGTATGGACAAAAGTAAGAAGACAACTGAGCCTGCGCAAGAACAAAAGGTTACTAGCGGTGACGAAGAGGAACTATCAGCCTTCATCCCCACGGCCCCCGACGACCACCACTAGGAGGCAATGCGCAAGCGCAGATGGGAGGGGTCTATGGAAATGACTTCTTAGAACTCATTTTAATACAAAGCGGGGACAGGTCATGCATATGTATAGGCGTATTACAAAACTTTATGAATATGTAATATTTTACTGTATATATTTATGGAGAGTGCCGCGTTGAGGCGCGCACGATTTTGGTGGGACTACCCCCCGTGCCGCCCAGCGCTGAATAAACATACCTACTTTACAATCTCATAGATTGTGGAGTCCGGTTTCCGCAAGTCAGTTTTGGCGAGCCAGCCAGGAGACTCTCTGCTTCACCGCAGGATCGGCTGGGGAGCGGACGCCCCTGGGCGCGCCCCGAGCATTTCCTCGGAGGGGACTCCGCTGCCAGCCGCTCACCGTGGGAGTAGACAAGAACCTCTTGAGTCCGCGGAAAGGAAAGGTATGTTTTAGGAGAGGGGCCTGTAAGTCGTACGCATGGCTGGGGCTGCTGGTAAATCGCACAGAGACATCTGGCGTGCAGCATAGTCCCCGTATGGTAGGAGGGTACCCTGCACGGTAATAGGGGGGATTCGCTGACCGATAGAGCGGCCGCTAGCAATCTTGGGAGTAGATCGAGTGAATCCGAGGTTTCTGCTGTATCCCAGTGTTGGGAGCCAGGACGGACCTGCTAATGACTGGTATATAAGAAGCAGGAGAAGGGTAAGCGGACCTCCTTGCAATTTACGGTTGCAGCTGCTGGGTGGGTGTACAACTAGTCTGAGGAGTTGTACGTGGCATGGCCATAAATATTATTATCTGTTGCAACAATTTATTGTGTGACTGAGTGTCTGTGTTGTATGAGTGAGACGCAGCACAGCTGCGAAGCGAGTGCGGAGTTCTGATCCACGGTTCCGTAATCTCTGCAAGGAGAGCGGCCGGAGACGAACGAAGTGAATGATAGGATCGAGCCTTTGTCTTTTGTGTACGAAAACATTGTAGAATTTTGTGAGAAAGCAGTATTGTATATCTAGAGGGTTCTATGATAAGAAAACTTCCGATAAAATCACTAAGACAGTGCGGGAAGGAAAACCAGTCCCGGCATCTTATTAAAGGTTAAAAGAAAAGATCAATAAAGGGAAGATACGAAATGGGTAACATTCAAAAGGGAGTCTTGAAGAAAAGCCCCTTGGGCTGTGTGCTTGCTCATTGGAGAGATATTTTTGGGATTGGAGGGACGGAAAATAGAAAGATTCTTATTAAATATTGTAATCAATGGTGGCCACTGTATAAATTGGAAAGTGAGGCTAAATGGCCACTTAATAGATCAATAGACTACAATACTCTCCTACAATTGATGCTATTTCTAAGGAGAGAAGGGAAGTGGGATGAAGTTTCATATGCAGATATGTTTTTCACCCTCTGAAACCATCCGGAGTGGCAAAGGGACTGTGGGCTGGCACCACCCACAGGACCCTATGGTACTTGCACTTGAGTGAGAAAATAATAAAGAATTTAAAGGTAAACTGAAGCGGTGTTGCTCGGCATGCAGTATTGGACAGAGGTGTTTGAAAGCAAACAAAATTCACCAGGTGCCGGAACCAGATCTAACTGACCTGTTTAAGCCTCCCTCTCGACCACAGGAACAGGATGCGGACTCGGACGCAACTTCCACCCCCCCGGACAGCCCTGTATCTTCCCGCACCAGAAAGAAAACTGCCCCAGTAGCCTTACAGGCACCTCTTCGAGAGGCGGTGGCGCCTGATGGCGGGACGATGCTAATCAAGGTACCTTTTTCCACTACTGATTTAGGGGAATGGAAAGGGGTTGCAAAGGATTATAGGAGCGATCCGATCAGTGTAACTAAACATTTTCAGTTTATTGTGAAACAACATAACCCTGATTGGAAGGACATACAATTATTATTAGACTATATGACTGAAACAGAAAAGCAATTGATTTTAAAAACAGCAGGGAGTTTGGCTGATGAATACTATAGGACTACAGGAGGGGATGTTAAGGAATATTTCCCTCTACAAGATCCAAAACGGGATGCGAACAGATCTGCAGAAATGGTAAAACTACAGGGGTATCAGGAGTGGATTTCAAGAGGAATGGAAAAGGCTATACCCAAAACCATAAACTGGTCGGCTCTATATGCAATTAAGCAAGGTCCCTCCGAGTCCCCATCTGAATTCCTGGATCGACTGAGGGATGCAATGCGCCGTAACACACCGCTGGATCCTGGATCCGAGGTAGGAATACAACAACTAGTCTCTCTGTTTTTGGGTCAGTCCACAGGGGACATTAGGCGCAAGCTCCAGAAGCTACGTACTACAGAAAGTAGAAATTTGGAGGTGTTGCTAGATGAAGCATGGAGAGTATTTAGCATGGAGAAGAAGCATACAAACAGGTACAAAGGAGAATAATAGCAGCTGTCAGGGAAGAGGAAGAAAGGAGGCTTAGACAAGAACCATCTCGGTTAGGCAAGGATCAATGTGCGCTGTGCAAGGAATTCGGTCATTGGAAAAGGGAATGTCCAATAAACTGAATCAAGGCTTGATGCCCCTGGAGAACGATTACATCATGGTAAAGGGGGCAACTGGCCAAAGTGAAAAGGCGTATTTCTGTAAACCTTTGAAATATAAACTGGGAAAACAATGGGGAATTCACAGATTTTTATATATGCCCAACTCTCCAAAGGCCCTATTGGGAAGAGACTTGCTAGAACAATTAGGTGCAAAAATTATATTCGAAAAAGGAGAAATTTCTCTGAAAATAAAAGATCAAGAATACATTCAAATCCTGAGTTTATTCTTAACCAGTCCTTCCATAAAAGGAGAAATTAGGGAGGAAGTCTTAAATCAGGTATACCCTGGGCTACCGATGTACCAGGAAGAGCAAAGAATGCATTACCTGTTGAAGTTAAACTTAAAAAGGGAAACCGACAACCAATAAGGATTAAGCAATATCCCCTAAAGAGAGAAGATAGAGAAGGGATTTGGCCAATAACTGAAAAATTTTTACAATTCGGACTATTAAAAGAATGTGAGTCTAATTTTAACACACCCATATTACCAGTTCGTAAGCCTGACGGGTCGTATCGTGTAGTCCAGGATCTACGGGCTGTAAACAAGGTAACTGAGGATCTCTACCCCGTGGTGGCGAATCCATATACTCTGTTGACTAACACCTGAATTAGCCTGGTTTACTGTTATAGACTTGAAAGATGCCTTCTTTTGCCTCCTTCTCCATGAAGCCAGCCAAAAATTATTTAAACCCCAAAACTGGTCGCAAGACTCAACTCACCTGGACGGTGTTGCCACAAGGATTCAAAATAGCCCTGCCATTTTTGGCAATCAGCTTGCGAAGGACTTGGAATCATGGGAAATCCCGCCTGAAAAAGGAAAACTGCTACAATACAACCCTGATTGCCACCGAAACAGAGAATGATTGTGTCACCTGGATGGTGAGTATTAAATTTCTTGGGGCTCCAAGGGTACCAGGTGTCTAAGAAGAAAGCCCAAGTAATACAGCGCAAAGGGATTTATTTAGGCTATGAAATCAGTGCTGGGGAAAGAACTTTGGGACAAGCCCGCAAAGAGGCAATCTGCCAAACCCCGAGACCTCGAACAGTGAAAGAGTTATGGACTTTCTTGGGAATGACTGGGTGGTGTCGGCTGTGGATTTATAATTATGGACTGCTTGTTAAACCATTATATGCCCTAATAACTACCGACCAGGGACACCTTGAATGGAACAACCAGGCTGTACGAGCCTTTGAGAAACTAAAGAAAGCCTTGATGTCAGCTCCAGCCTTGGGGCTCCCAGATGTGAGTAAGCCATTTCTCCTCTTTTCCCACGAAAAACAAGGGGTTGCACTGGGGATACTAGCACAGAATTTGGGTCCCGATCGACGAGCAGTTACCTACTTTTCCAAACAGTTGGATACAACTGCGAAGGGCTGGCCTGGATGCTTGCGGGCAGTCACAGCTGTAATACTAAACATACAAGAAGCCCGAAAATTCACCCTGGGTCAGAAAATGACTGTGCTGGTGTCCCATACAGTATCTGCAGTACTGGAAGCGAAGGGTGGACATTGGCTTTCTCAACAAAGATTTCTAAGATATCAGGCTATATTGGTAGAACAGGATGATGTGGAAATAACAGTCACTAACATTGCCAACCCAGCTTCCTTCCTAGAGGGAAACACAGGAGAACCAGTGCATCATGACTACTTAGAAACCATTGAAGCAACATATGCAAGCTGACAAGATCTGAAAGACAGCCCCATAGAAGACGGAGAAAACTGGTTCACAGATGGAAGCAGCTATGTCCTGAGTGGTAAAAGATACGCGGGATACGCTATTACCGCTCATCAGGAGATAATAGAATTAAGGCCTTTGCCCCTAAATACCTCGGCACAGAAAGCGGAGGCCCTATATAAACAACTAATCAAAGAAATCGTAGCTAGGAATCTATACACTACTGTAAGGCAAGTGACACAGCAGTGCGATCTCTGTCTCCAGACGAAACCCAGGAATACCCCCAAACCAGAAATGGGCCAAATTGGGAAAGGCAACGGGCCTGGGCAACAATGGCAGATCGATTTTTCAGAACTCCCAAGAAAAGGGGGGTATCGATATTTATTGGTATTAACTGACACCTTTTCAGGTTGGCCAGAGGCATTCCCTACCAGGACAGCCAAGGCTCGGGAGGTAACTAAAATATTAATACAAGAAATAATACCACGTTTTGGGGTTCCAGCAACCACATCTTCTGACAGAGGACCACATTTCATCTCCAAAGTAGTACAACAAATTAGCTGCCATTTGGGCATAGATTGGCAGCTTCATACCCCATATCGCCCTCAGTCGAGTGGCCAAGTAGAAAAAATGAACCACTTAATCAAACAGCAAATTGTGAAATTGGGACAGGAAACTAACTTGGCCTGGCCTCAGTCTCTTCCTTTAGCTCTTTTGCGCATACGAACTAGGCCAAGAGCAAAGGAAGGACTGAGCCCTTTTGAAATCTTATATGGACGACCCTACAGAATACAGAAAGGGATGTCCACGCAAGCCGGGGATGAAATCATGACCTCCTACATGGTTGCATTGGGGAAACAACTCAGGAAGGTTGAGAAATATGTGGTTGGGACTCGAAGCAGGGGTTTGGATGGGCCTGTACATAATATACAACCTGGAGACTATGTGTATGTAAAGTCTCTTGCAGAGAAAACTTTGGAGCCACAGTGGGAAGGACCATTCCAAGTACTCCTCACCTCCTTCACAGCAATCAAAATCAAAGAACAGAATGCCTGGATCCATCATACCAGAGTGAAGAAGGCACACACATCTCCATGGAAGGTCACGCAAGCCCAACCGGGAAAATTATTTTTTTCATGGTCATAATTATGATTTGGGGGTGGGAAAGCACTTCTAGCCAGGATAATACTAAGCAGCTTTGGTCTCAGGCTTATATCAAATATACCGGATCCATGGGGAAATCGTCTGATCTAAGAGGCTTAAATCTATCTACCGTGGTCATACACGGAAGCCAGGTATACTTGAGAGGGGAATGGGGTAACACTACAGAAACTTATCAACTCCAGGGGACTGTAGGAGAAGAAATCAAAGTGGGATGCCAAATGACTAATGGGACTACTACCCATAAAAAGGCATCCCAGATTAGTAATCAAAACATCTGTCCCATAGATGATACCACAGAAGTCTGTCCTAAAAACAAGGAGGACTGCATTACAAATACAGTCTGCCCTCCAGATAACATAACGGCCTGTACCAGAAGGGAATTAGAATGTTGGCATAACTTCACACTAATACGAACCACTGAGGTGGTTTGTCTCTGGGCCAGAGATAACATTGGACTCTCATTTAAATTTAGGATAAATGCTGTGACAAGGCCTGTTGCAACGGTCACACCGGTCACACCGGTCACACCTCATGCACTCAAGCTCAAACCTAGAGTGTATGAAGTCGGGCCGTATGTAATAAGGAATACAGGACAACAACAAATGCTATTGAACCCGGATTGGTCCCTTAAACAAGTTAAATTACAAATGCAGAACAATGTCTCAGAAATTCAACCGGCCTGTTCTCCGTTTTTGCAAAACTCTTACGAGGGGTGGACTACCTGGCTGCATAAAAGATGAATATCAAGAGACTTAACTGGTATTTTAGGTACAGGGTTAGGGGTCCTAAATAGCATTGACGCAGAGGTAATAATGAATAAATTGGCTGCCTCTACTACCGAGCTGACAAAATTACACCAGCCTTTACGATCTTCCCTATTGGCTCTGGGAACCCATCAGTGGCTACTGTCAAAAGTGTTACCTGATTGGGAAAGAATAAACATAGGAGACCATGAGATAATCATGAATGCACTCGGTGGGCTCCAAAATAATGTTTCTCTAGCTCTCAGCTGTATTCAGGCACAATTGTGGATGCAATCAGTAACTGCTTCAGTCCTAAGAGAGGGTGAAGAGGGAATCTTCCCCACTGAAATTCGGAAAATAATTTGGGACAATGCAAATGACTTTGAAAAGAAACTTCAGTCTTGGTGGAACTTAGTGAATTTTACTTATGATCCTGCTACAAACACAGTCGAGGCTTTTGTATTAACTATTAGCAAAGCTACAGTATATGTGATCCACCCTATTATAGCGTTAGGACTGAATCACAACAAGACTCTACATTACCCTTTTGAACATAGGGCATGGGCTCGAAAAACGGGGAATGAATGGCAGACTGTAGATTTAGAATCTTGCATTGTACGAGAACAACAAGGGTTCATTTGTGAGAATAATGCTATCGATACGCAAGATATTTGTCTTGACACTGATCAGAAAGTTTGTCATTTTGAAATTCGCCCCAATGCCGACCTTAAAACCATATTAATATACACTGGCAAAGGTTGCGTATGTTTGAGAACTACTTGTAGTTTTATATCTGTAGAGGACACGAAGGTAATCACTCAAATTTTTGCATTTGCAATTTTACTAAAATCATTGGGTATGACTTTAATTATATAACTCCAGTCATATCCCATCAGGTTCTTAAATCTAATTATACATTATTCCATGAATTGATACCTACATCCCTCGGGATGGATTTAGCTCGAACGAAGGAATTACTACAACATCACGATTTAACACGGATACTAGAAGAAGTTAAAAACAATGGAAAGGAGACCTTGATAACGGTGCATCATGACGTAGACAAAATAAAAGAAGTTCTAAAGTGGGTAAAGAAGGATGGAGAACACAAATGGTGGGAAATACTTTTCGGATGGTCGCCCACTGCTACAGGTATCCTTAATACCTTGTGTCACCCTATTGTTGTTCTCCTAATTCTAGTTTTTATTAGTATTGCTTTATCTGCAATACAGTATATTTTAAATTGGCGAATGATAAAACAAATAAGGCACTTGATGTATGTCTATCAGCACCGACAACAAATTGAAACAGGCAGAAATCTCATAAAGAACCTGGAGAAGAATGGGATTATATAAAGAACATTAGTATAGAGTTTAGAGTAAAAGAATTTACTAACCTTTTAGAAAAGGGGGGACTGAGAGAAGGGATTGAGGAATTTTAGTAGTTGAATGATTAATAGTAGGTAGAAGATTGAATCAGTAGGTAGGGGCTTGATACTTTGTTCCTCACAAGGCCAGCTCAGCTTGATAAGGCCGACTTAGCTATGGTGTAAATTAACTGAGGCGCCTCACAAGGACAGTTCCTGATAAAGACTAAAAACTTGTCTCAAGAAGCCAGCTAAAACTGACCCTGCGGTATGGACAAAAGTAAGAAGACAACTGAGCCTGCGCAAGAACAAAAGGTTACTAGCGGTGACGAAGAAGAACTATCAGCCTTCATCCCCGCGACCCCCGACGACCACCACTAGGAGGCAATGCGCAAGCGCAGATAGGAGGGGTCTATGGAAACGACTTCTTGGAACACATTTTAATATAAAGCGGGGACAGGTCATGCATATGTATAGGCGTAATATGAAACTCTATGAATATGTAATATTTTACTGTATATATTTATGGTGAGTGCCACGTTGAGGCGTGCACAATTTTGGTGGGACTACCCCCCGTGCCGCCCAGCGCTGAATAAACATACCTACTTTGCAATCTCATAGATTGTGGGGTCCGGTTTCCGCAAGTCATTGGTGTAATCATAGGATAACTGTAAACTATGGGAATGAAATAATTTGTCCTACATGTCAAATTTGGTTTAGTTAAGAGTGAAAAGGCTTCCCCTTCTCTATGCAATAAATGTAATAGTTGCCGGCCTATTATAGTAACCCGGTGTTTGAGATGTGAAAAGGTGATTCGAGTCAGTCTACTGCTTTTGGTGTTGGGAGTGGAGAAATTTTAGTGATTTTTAATCAAATTTCAACTACACTTTGTGTAAGCAAGAAAGATGGGGGGTCGACAGAGTGGAGGCATTGTGAAAAAAAGCCCCTTAGGTTGTATTTTGGTACATTGGAAGGATATAGGAGGACCCCCAGGTGGGAGCATGAATAGGAAAACTTTGATAAAATATTGTAACCAGTGGTGGCCCTTATATAAGCTAGAGGATGAAGAAAAATGGCCCTTTAATGGGACCGTGAATTACAACACTTTGTTACAATTAATGTTGTTTCTAAGAAGGGAAAGAAAATGGGATGAGGTTGTTTATGCTGATATGTTTTTCACTTTAAGGAACCACCCAGAATGGCAAAAAGAGTGTGGTATTAATCTGGCCCCACAAGATCCTCTGGTATTGGCTTTAGAAAAGGAAAATGAGAAAGAAAGGAAAGGAAAGTTGAAGAGGTGTTGTTCGGCGTGCAGCATAGGGCAGAGATGTGTAAAGTTAGGAAAAATAAGAGATCCTGGAGTGGGAGATCTGCCAGAACATTATAAGCCGCCTGCAGGAATACAACAAAGGGAAAATGAGGACTCTGACTTGGGAACCCCCCCAGATAGCCTGGTATCCTCTCGCACTCGAAGCAGAGAGCAAGCAGTGGTGCAGGCACCACTGAGGGAAGCAGTGGGACCAGAAGGAGAACCTGTTTTAATAAAGGTTCCCTTTTCCTCACTTGATCTTGAAACATGGAAAAATGTGGCAAAGAGTTACCGAAGTGACTCTGTGGGGGTGACTAAACATTTCCAGTTTTTAATAAAACAGCACAATCCTGATTGGGGTGATATCCAATTATTATTGGAACAGGTGACAGAAACTGAGAAGCAGTTAATCTTAAAAACTGCCCAAGATCTGGCTAGTGATCAGCTCAAGAGTACTGGGGAAGATATAAAAGAACACTTTCCCTTACAAGATCCGCATTGAAATCCGAATAAAGGGGCCCACCTTCGGTTGTTGAATTCTTACAGGGATTGGATTATAAGGGGAATGGAGCGGGCTATTCCAAAAACAATCAACTGGTCAGCCCTATATGCCATTCGGCAGGGTCCCAAGGAAACCCCCTCAGAATTTTTGGATAAATTACGAGACACTATGAGGCGGCACGCTCCTTTAGATCCGGGATCGGAGATAGGAATCCAGCAGTTAGTATCTTTATTCATTGGGCAGTCAGCAAGTGATATCCGGAGGAAGTTGCAGAAATTAAGGCCGACAGAAAGTAGAAATTTGGAGGTTTTACTGGATGAAGCATGGAGAGTGTTTAATAATAGGGAGGAGGAGGACCAAAGGAAAGACAAGCGGGCGTTGGTAGCGGCGTTACAAGAAAATAAAGGATTTAGAAGTATGGGACTTAAGAGGCCTTTGGGAAAGGACCAATGTGCATGGTGTAGACAGAGGGGGCATTGGAAAGATGAGTGTCCAGAGAGAGGGAAAGAGAAAGGGAGGATACAGGCGACACGTTAAGGGGGATTGACGGGGACCTGGGGAATCTATCCTAGCGGATCCACTGGTTAAAATGGAGCTAGGAAAGCAGAGTAAAGAGGTTGAATTTTTGGTAGACACGGGTGCCTCTTACTCTGTATTAAACCAAGAATTAATACCTGTGGATGAGGATTTTGTGACTGTAATAGGAGCTACTGGCCAACAAGAGAAAGCTTTCTTTTTACAGCAGCTAAAATACAAGTTAGGAAAACAAATAGGGATACATAAGTTTTTGTATATGCCAAATTCTCCAAAATCCCTATTGGGGCGAGATTTATTAGAACAATTGGGAGCAGAAATAACATTCAAAAGAGATAGAATGGAATTTAAAATTAAAATGAACAATTAATCGAAGTCTTAAGTCTGACTTTAATACAAGCTGAAAACATAAAACAAATACCCCAAGAAATTTTAGATCAGGTATATCCAGGGGTGTGGGCCTCTGGGATACCTGGGAAGGCCAAAAATGCAGAACCAATAAAGACAGAATTAAAGCCAGGGGCTGGCCCAGTTAGAATTAAACAGTATCCATTGAGGCTAGAAGATCGAAAGGGAATCAGAGAAATAATTGACAATTTCTTGCAATTTGGACTACTTGTGGAATGTGAGTCAGAATATAATACTCCTATCTTACCTGTGAAAAAGCCGGATGGCAAAAGTTACAGATTGGTTCAAGATTTGAGAGCAATAAACAAAATTGTAGATGATTTGCACCCTGTGGTAGCGAATCCTTATACATTGCTAACTAAATTAAAGAATAGTCAAATATGGTTTACCGTACTGGATTTAAAAGATGCCTTTTTCTGTCTGGCTTTGGCAAAAGAAAGCCAAAAATTATTTGCATTTGAGTGGGAAAATCCCGATACAGGAAGAAAGACCCAATTAACCTGGACAGTGTTACCCCAAGGATTCAAGAATAGTCCTACTATCTTTGGTAATCAATTAGCACGAGAGAGTGAAGCTTGGAATCCCCCGTCACAAGGTGGCACTCTATTACAATATGTAGATGATCTTTTAATTGCTACAGAAACAGAAAAAGCATGTGTGCAATGGACTGTAAGTTTGCTTAACTTTTTGGGATTACGTGGATATCGAGTCTCTCAACAGAAAGCTCAGCTGGTACAATCACAAGTGACATATCTCGGATTTGAAATCTCGGGAGGACAAAGAGAACTCGGAATGGAATGAAAAGAAGCTATTTGCTGCACACCGGAACCCAGGATGGTAAAAGAACTCAGAACCTTTCTTGGAATGACAGGTTGGTGCAGATTATGGATATATAATTATGGACTTTTAGTGAAACCACTGTATGAACTACTGAAAGAAAATCCGTTAAAACTAGTTTGGACTGGGGAAGCAAAGAGGGCATTTCAACAGTTAAAATATGGAACTTATGAGAGCCCCAGCTTTAGGCCTCCCAGATATTTCAAAACCCTTTTGGCTGTTTTCTCATGAGAGACAGGGCATAGCGCTGGGAGTGCTTGCTCAACGATTAGGACTCCACAAGAGAGCGGTTGCATACTTCTCCAAACAATTAGATTAAGTGAGTAAAGGATGGCCCGGATGCCTGCGAGCAGTGGCAGCGGTCGTCCTCAACATTCAGGAAGCTCGCAAGTTTACTATGGGTCAGAAAATGACGGTATTGGTCTCTCATACAGTTTCAGCAGTATTAGAACAAAAGGGGAGTCGCTGGCTTTCTCCTTCTCGATTTTTGAAATACCAAGCTATTTTGGTAGAGCAGGATGATGTTAATATACAGACTACTAATATTGTAAACCCAGCATCTTTCCTCAGTGGAGATACCTCAGAACCTGTGATGCATGACTGTTTAGAGACAATGGAAGCTGTCTATTCAAGTCGACCGGACCTGAAAGAAGAACCACTGGAGGATGCTGAGGACTCATGGTTCACAGATGGGAGCAGCTTTGTGAAGCAGGGAGAACGTAAGGCTGGGTATGCTGTGACTACCACCCATAAGGTAATAGAGGCTAAATCTTTTCCTGTTGGGACATCTGCACAGAAGGCCAAAATAATTGCTTTGACTCGAGCCCTAGAATTGTCAAAAGGGAGGAAAATTAATATATGGATTGATTCTAAATATGCCTTTGGAGTGGTACATGCCCACGGAGCCATTTGGAAAGAACGAGGATTGCTTACAGCCCAAGGAAAACAGATAAAACATGCAAAAGAAATTTTACAACTCCTAGAAGCTGTAAAATTGCCAGAGAAAGTGGCTATTATGCATTGCAGAGGACACCAAAAAGGTAACACTGAACAGGAAATTGAAAATAAATTGGCAGATCATGAGGCCAGACAAGTCGCAGAAAAGACGGAAGTTGAGGCATTGCCTTTGATTCCAGATGGTAATTTTCAAGTATTAAAATTAAATTTAGGCTCTGAAAAATATTCAAAGGAAGATAGGAATTTGATTGACGACTTAGGAGGGAAAGAAAAAGATGACGGATGGGTATATACACCAGATGAACGTTTTATAATACCCTCCAGAATACTGTGGAAATTAATTTTAGATGAGCACAGCAAAACTCATTGGGGAGCAGATGCTTTGTACAAGGATCTAAACAAAAGAATAGTAGGTCGCAATTTGTATACGATGGTAAAACAAGTAATGCAGCAGTGTGAAATTTGTTTGAAAAATAACCCTAACACAACCAATAGGGTACAGGTAGGGACAATTGGAAAGGGTAACATCCCAGGGCAACAATGGCAAATAGACTTTTCCGAACTCCCAAGAAAAGGGGGGTATCGGTACTTGTTAGTGTTAACAGACACATTCTCAGGTTGGCCAGAAGCTTTCCCTTGCAGAACAAATAAGGCTCGAGAAGTCATCCGAGTATTGCTGAATGAAATCATACCTCGATGTGGAATACCAGCAGTAATATCATCAGATAGAGGTACTCACTTTTGCGCACAAATAGTTCAGCAACTTAGTAAAATGCTAAGGGTTGGGTGGCAGTTACATACGCCACATCGACCCCAAGCAAGTGGGCAGGTTGAGAAGATGAATCATTTGATAAAACAACAACTAGCTAAAATTTGTCAAGAAACTAATCTATATTGGTATCAAGCGCTTCCACTTGCGTTGCTTAGGATCAGAACAAAACCGAGAACTAAGGAAAGCATAAGTCCTTTTGAAATTCTGTTTGGAAGGCCATACCAATTGCAATATAGAGGAGAGGATTTGAATCAGTTAGGAGAAGGATATCTGCAACAGTATATGATTGCTCTAGGAAAACAATTGGGCCAAATAGAAAAGGTTGTCTTAGGAACCAGAGCTAGGGGCCTAGACCAGCTGGTTCACCCTTTTAAGCCAGGGGATTGGGTTTATTTTAAAGTTTTTGCAGGTCAACCACTGGAAGAAAAGTGGAAGGGACCGTTCCAGGTGTTGCTGACGACCTTTACTGCAATCAAGATCAAGGAGCAGACACCCTGGATACACCATACTCGTGTGAAGAAAGCTCCACCTGGAGAATGGACTTCTGAGAGGACAGGACCGTTAAAGTTGAAACTTTCTCGAGTGCAGTAAATTACGCATGGGACTTGGATGTATTATACACTGATATTAGCTTTGAATAAGGAATGAAAACACTAAGAGACTTGATATTCCTTTGTTGCTTTTGGATAGAATTACTCCATGAGGGGTCAGGGAATCCATGGAAAAGAAACCTACATATAGACTTGTTACAAAGAACAGTCCAGATCGCTAATAAGTCAGGTTGTTGGGCCTGTACTCATTTTCCGGAGCACTCAAAGAGGGGAGTTCCTTTAATTGGAATCCCTATACCAGATAGTATATCTTGGAACACTCCGTGGAGAAACATTTCTTTTAACATAAGTAGAGAAATGAAAGAACAGGAATGGATAATTGAGACCCCAACTCCAGAACAAAAATATTGTACCTGTGTACAACGGTGTAACCCCCCCCAGAGGAATGGACAAAATCAGATGCCTAACAAAGACTGATTTTGTTGGAAATTATTCTAATTGTAATAAGACTATAAATATTGGGGGGTTAAGACTTGTTGAATCTTTCGAATGGCCGGTACCCGAAGGAAAAGGTTGGTATTGGATTTGTGGAAACAAGGCCCGCAAGGTCTTGCCACCAAATTGGTCAGGGATATGTGCTTTGGGAGCAGTGGTACCACACATTACTATGATTGAGAAATTAGAATCTAAAATGTGGCTAAGAACATATCTTCGAAGGAGTAAGAGAAGTGGAAATAACCCATGAGTAGAGAGACCCACCGGGTTCCATTCTTTCGCACGATGGTTTCTCCCATGGTTAGGAGTTGGTGAATTAGAGAAAGCTATAGTAAACATATCTGCTATGATTGAGAAAATTGGGAACGAAACCTATGATGCTATAAAGGCCTTGCAAGAAGAAGTGTCTGAATTGGCAGAAATAAACCTCCAGAATAGAATGGCTTTGGACATGATGTTAACCTCTCAAGGAGGAGTATGCACAATGCTAAACAAAAGCTGTTGTGTATACGTAGATCAAAGTGGTAGAATTTCTACTGATCTAGAGGAAATCTGGAAACAAACAAAAATACTCCATGAAATACAGAAGGATGACACTTCATATGGATTAGGGGAAACATTCAAATGGTTAACTTCATGGATTCCCGACCTTAGTCAATGGGTGAAAAAGTTGTTAGGTATTCTTATGATTGTTATATTAGGCTTTGTTTGCATATATGTAATAGTACAGTGTTTTTGGAAATGTTGTTCTATAATTGGAAACCAAAGTTCTGAGAGGGTGAGACTAATATAAGAGGAACTACAGTGAAGTTCTCCTTTTATAGCCTCAAAGGAGCTTAATTTATTGAGGGATATAGCTTTAACTATATACCCTCAAAAGAAAAGGAGGGATTGATAGGGATTAATGTCAAGGAACAATGAAGAGATTTACAGTTCTTTGGTTGAAATGATGCAGATGGTTAGGAATACCTTGTGAATAGGCTGACCTGACACATAGTAGATAAAAAGGCCTTGAAACTTAGTATTCTAGATAAGGAGGCCAACCTTGTATCTTGAGATAAGAGGGTGGTGCTAGTGAGAATTATGCTACTTAAGCCAGGAGCTAGAACTAAGTATGTGTGAAGACTGAGACTTTTGCATATGTTAATGAATTCCGGGAAATGTAATGAATATGTATACTCTAACAAACTTCTATGGTTAAGTGATTTGGCACGCACACTAGGTGGAGCGATCCCCTGTGCATCTGTCACCGAAATCGGGAAGGAACCTCGTAACACCAATGTAGTGTTAAAAGGCAGGCATTCTTTATTAGCAGCGCTGGGGACACGGGGGATCGCTCCACCACAGCGTGTCCAATTTGTTGCACCTTTCACCATAAATTTATACAACAAAATCATAAATATACATAGCATTACATCATTTACTAATACATATGCATGACTAGTCTTCGCTTCGTATTAAAATGAGCTCTCCTCCCATTTGCGCCTGCGCACTGTTGCTTGGTGGTGGCCGTCAGGGGTCTTGGAGATGAAGGCCAGTGACTCCTCTTCGTCACCGTTGGCTGACCCTTTTACTTTGCGCAGACTCAGTGGCCTTTTGGCTTCTATCCGATCTAGGTGATTTACTTCAACTGGTTTCTTTTAAGCATCAGTTGCTCCTCACAATAGTATATCAAACCATCCCTTAATTTTTAACGATGATTTAGTATACTATTGTAGAAAGCAACCGGCAATTTATGTCCTTAAGTCTATCTGTACATCAAGGACTGTACTATTACCATATTATCAAAACATTAACAGAACACTCTGAATCTATAATAATCATCTTCTCAACATCTACTTCTAGCAACTAATGATTTCTTTTAATCATTAGTTTGATTGGATTTTAACCCAATCATGGTCTGGGGTTATACAGAGAATTTCATAGCATAGCAGCACTGCTTTGTAACTATGTGGTAACATTTCCCCCCTTTGGAAGTCTTGAAATTTTATTTAATTTCAATACTTCCACAATATTAACTATTTACAAAGGCAGGATTCGTGTTTGCTAGATTGTAATTGTCACCACTATTTCCTACTAATGCAAGAGTGATCTTTCGATCAACGGCAGCCTTCCTTGTGAACTCTCTTTTCAAGCAATAATAGATAAGCAATATCACTAGGGAAATAATTAACAAACACAATACAGTACTAATTAAAGATTTTACCCAGGAACTTAGGTTCCATCCCAGTCCACTAAAGATTTTGTCAAACCAATTTTCTTGCATGTCTGTTTGAATTTCTTGAGTGTTCTTTTCTATTTGTCCTAACAAATCCAAATCATGTTCTACATCTTGTGTAACATTTGGGATATGTATGCAACAATGATCAATTCTATCTTTCAAATATCCACAAACTCCATGTTCTTTTAACAGAAGCATATCTAGAGCCATTCTATTTTGCAAAGTCATTTTTGAGGTGGCTTGGAGTTGTAAATTTAATTGTTTAAACCCTTTTCTTGTCACATTAGCTAATTTTTCTACTTGCCCTGTTAATTTATATAACCAAGCCCTATTCCTATACGTTGATAGGGGAGCTAACAAGGACTCTAAGGCCCAGCCAATTTTCACTCCTACTGAGGGTTCATTCCATCTTTCCTCTTCAACTTGTGACCTCTTTGCACGAACCAATCTTAAATTTTCAAGAGCACCCTTAAAAGGAGCCTTTTTCCAAATTGGGCATAATGTTGGCATTCCTAAAGTAATTTGCCTCACCTTTTTATCCATGGATAAATGGGTAGTCCAGGTTCCATCACTCATTGCCCAAACTAAATGTCCTGGACTTTGAATAGTGGATTTCTTGCAACTAAAAACTGCATCTCTTTCAAGCTTATATGGATCATTGAGAATCAAATCATTTTTAAGACCTCTACACCAACACCCATATTTCAATGCAGCTGCCAAAGGGGGAATATTTTGAATTGTTTTGTCTATTGTACTACAATTATATATTTTTTTACAACTCCACCAAGATACTATATTTTCCTTTTCTCGGGAAGCGGCTTCTTTATCATTAATAACTGATAGAGCTTGAAAAACTGTTCCATCCCAAGTAAAACACCAAGATATATTAGAGATATATTGAAATTGAGACAGAATTGTCATTGACCACACGGAATCCCATACAACTTTTCCTTGAGCGGTCTGGTTGGTTTGTCTGCAGTCCCATTCCATAACTATTTGGCTAACATTTTTCTTAATTGGTTCTGCATAATTGCAGAAATACCGAACAAAATGTATGTGTCGGGTAGGGGGTACACGTGTATAATTATAATACGGTGAACCCATTTTCTTTGCTAATAGGTCACAATCATTTTTGCTATTTACAATCTTCATTTTTGGTACCCATATTAATTGTTCTCCCCATTTTTGTTTTGGACTTTGTTCACAATGAAGCTCATCTTTATTCAAATTTGTCGTTAAAATTCCCCATGGGATCGACTCACCTACTGCTCTCGGAATTGGGAGGCATGCCGTTATTTGGGTGACATTTTGCAATTTAGCAAACTCCTTTATCAATCCTATCATTAGATTTTCTTCCGGGGTCCTTTTGGGAATGTGTATCAATTGCTCTGATGAATCTTCAATTTCTGTTTTGTTCATTTGATTTCCTTCTTCTCCAAATAAAGTTCCCACCAATATTAATTGCCAGATTAACATACATTTTCTTACAATCAGACACATTTTAGAGTCAATTTTGCAGTTTCTGGATCCCTATTAATAATTTTCCACGACGGGGCCTTCTTTACTCGAGTGTAATGTATCCACGGCTCCACTCCTTCTACTTTGATTGCAGTGTAAGTTGTTAACAGTACCTGGAAGGGTCCCTTCCACTTCTCCTGCAGTGGTTCAGAGTTCCAGGTTCTTACATATACAAGATCACCTGGCTGATACTGATGTACAGGCGTATCCAAGGCAAGTGATCTAGTCAATACCACATATCTTCGGAGTGCTCCAAGGACTTTCCCTAAAGAAATCAAATATCTTTTCAAATCAGTTTCCCCAGTTACCTTCATATCCCCTGGGATTAAAGGAATTTGGTATGCCTTACCATACAAAATTTCATATGGACTTACACCGTCTTTTGATCTTGGTTGAATTCTAATTCTTAAAAGAGCCAACGGTAAGGCCTGTGGCCACCTCAAAGATGTTTCCTGGCAAATTTTACTTATCTGTCTTTTCAATGTTTGATTCATTCTCTCTATTTTTCCACTTGACTGTGGTCTCCAGGGGGTATGTAGGTCCCACTTGATGCCTAAAATTTTGCTAATTTGCTGGACCATTTCTGCCACGAAATGCGGTCCCCTATCAGAAGACATTCCTATCGGTACTCCAAATCTAGGTATTATTTCTTTCAATAATATTTTGACTACCTCTTTGGCTTTGTTGGTGCGGCAAGGAAAGGCCTCCGGCCATCCAGAAAATGTGTCAATCAACACTAACAAATATCTACACCCATTTTGCCTGGGTAACTCAGAAAAATCAATTTGCCAATAATCTCCAGGAGAATTTCCTTGCTTTATTACTCCTAACGGTGGCTTCTTTTGGTTCAAAGGATTATTCTTATGACAAATTAGACACTTAGCTACTATTGATTTAACTATTCCTGTCATTCCCACGCAAACTGCAAATGTTTTCAAATTAGATATCATTGCATCTATTCCCCAATGTGTCTGCTCATGCTTTTCTCTTGCAAGTTCTATCATAACCTGCGGGGTCACTATTACTTGTTTTTCCGGTGTTACCCACCATCCTTCGGCATTTTGGGATGCCTTTAATTGCTCTGCCAATTGGTTATCCAATTTACTATATTTTGGTTTTGAATCAGGGAGTTTTATGTGTTTTACTGGTACTAGTGCAAGGATGCCTTGTTTTGCTGCCTCTTTCGCAGCTTTATCTGCCAATCGATTACCTATGTTTACTACTGTTTGACCAAATTGGTGGGCTTTGCAATGCATTACTGCTACTTCTTTCGGTTTCTGTACGTCTTCTAGAAGTTGGAGAATTTCTTCCTTGTATTTTATAGATGTTCCTTGAGCTGATAACAATCCTCTCTCTTTCCAAATAGCTCCATGAGCATGGATCACACCAAACGCATATTTAGAATCAGTCCAAATGTTTACCCTTTTTCCCTCGGCAATTTGCAGAGCTCGCCTTAATGCAACCAGTTCTGCTTTCTGTGCTGAGGTATTTGTAGGCAGCATCCTTGATTCCAGTACCTCGGTGGTGGTGACAACAGCATACCCGGCCATTCGCTTTCCTTCCTGGACAAAGCTGCTTCCATCAGTAAACAGTTCCAAGTCAGGATGTTCCAGAGGTTCATCTCTCAAATCCAATCTACTGGAATAGACTTGTTCAATGGTTAGCAAACAATCATGTTCTAAACTTCCTGCTGGATTCTCTGTTGTTAGAAATATTGCTGGATTGACAATTGGTGTGGTTTTCAATTCCACATCATCTTGTTCCAATAGGACAACCTGGTATTTTAGCATTCTGCTAGGGGACAACCAATGACCCCCCTTTTGCTCTAGAACAGTTATCACCATGTGTGGGGCATATACCACCATCTTCTGTCCCATAGTCAACTTTCGAGCCTCTTGGATCAACAACACTGTTGCTGCTACAGCGCGCAAACATCCCGGCCATCCTTTACTCACATTATCAAGTTGTTTGGAGAAATACCCAACCGGTCTTTTCCAGGATCCCAGCCTTTGTGTCAGCACTCCCAGAGCCAGATGTTGTCTCTCGTGCACAAACAGCTCGAACGGCTTAGTCACATCAGGTAGTCCTAAAGCAGGAGCCATCATTAATGCTTTCTTTAGTTCTTTAAATGACTTTCGGCATTCAGGTGTCCAGGTCAAATACCGATCTTTGGATTCTTTCAAAGCCTCGTATAGTGGCTTTACATATAGTCCATAGTCCACAATCCAAAGTCGGCACCATCCAACCATTCCCAAAAAGGCTCTCAATTCCTTTGGGCTATTGGGTTCAGGGGTCTGACAAATTGCTTCCTTTCTTTCATTCCCCAATTGTCTTTGTCCCTGGGATATTTCAAAACCCAGGTAAATCACAGTTTCTTTTCCTATTTGGGCCTTAGTCTTAGAGACTCTATATCCACCTTGGCCCAGGAAGTTCAATAAACTAATAGTACTCTCGAGGCACTCCTTTTTGTTTTCTGCCGCTATCAAGATGTCATCCACATACTGTAACAATGTGCCTTTCCCTTGATTCTGTCTCTTCCATATTTCCAATTCTTTTACCAATTGGTTTCCAAATATTGTAGGGCTATTTTTAAACCCTTGTGGAAGTACAGTCCATGTCAATTGTGTCTTCCGTCCTGTGGTAGGGCTTTCCCATTCAAAAGCAAATATGCTTTGGCTTTTTGCATCCAGGGGTATGCAAAAGAAGGCATCCTTTAAATCCAGTACCGTAAACCATTTATGTTCCTCTTTTAGAGAGGTCAATAAAGTATATGGGTTAGCTACAACTGGATGCATATCTTGCACTATTTGATTTATAGCTCTCAAATCTTGGACTAATCGATATTCTTTTCCTCCAGATTTCTTTACTGGCAATATGGGAGTGTTATATTCTGATTCACATTCTACCAAGAGCCCATATTCTAAAAATTTTGTAATCAATTCTTCTAATCCTTTCCGAGCCTCCCACTTAATGGGGTATTGTTTTTGTCTTACCGGCTTGGCTCCAGGTTTCAGGTTTACTTTTACCGGTCCTGCCAACTTAGATCGTCCTGGTTTTCCACTCGCCCAAACCAATGGAATTACTGCATTTTCCACTTCTTCTGGAATTTGTTCTTCCTTGGGGAAATCCTGCAACATAAACGCCTTTGCCTCTATAATTTTTGACTCCGGTACTAACAATTTAATTTCCCCATCTCTAAAAGTTATCTGTGCATTTAACTTACTCAACAAATCTCGCCCTAATAAGGGCAATGGGCATTCTGGCATATATAAAAACTGATGAGTTACCCACCGCTTTCCCAATTTAAACTTTAATGGTTCTAAAAAGGGTCGGTTCTCTCTTTGCCCTGTCGCACCAACAACATTAACTGATTTACTACTAAGTCCCCCCTTACACATATTTAGTACTGAATAGGTAGCTCCTGTATCTACTAAAAATTCTATTTCTTCATCCCCTAGCCTTAACATTACCAGAGGTTCAGCTAGGGTTGATTCCTCCGGTCCCCTTCATAAATCTTCGTCCAAGGTCATCAATTTAACTGCTTGAAGAGTTGGATCTAATTCTCTAATTTTGGGGCATTCTCTCTTCCAGTGTCCATGCTCCTTGCACGCGGCACATTGATCTTCCGCCAATCGGAGGTTTACCCTTTCTCTATCTCCAACATTCATTCCACGTCCTCTTCCTCTACCTCTACCCCTCCTATTATTTCCAGCTAGAACAGCCAGCAATTTTCCATCCCTTCGTGCTTGTCTTAATTCTTTCTCTTTTTCTCTATTATTATACACAGTCCATGCAATTTCAAGCATTTTACCCAAATTCCTAGATTCAGAACCTTCCAATTTCTGGAGTTTCTTCCTAATGTCTGGGGCCGACTGGCCCATAAATATAGAGGCCAATTGCGCTTCTTCATCTGGTTTATCTAAATCTAAATTAGTATATTTTCTAGCAGTCACCTTCAGTCTTTCCATGAAGGCTGAGGGAGACTCATTTGGTTCTTGTCTTACATCATATAATTTTGACCAATTCATTGCCTTGGGCATTGCATGTCTCACACCGTATAAAATCCACCTCTGATATCTATTTAACATCTCTCTGGGCCCTGGTTGATTAGGGTCCCATTCAGGATTCACGGATGGAAAATTCTGTTCCACTGTTCCCTGTAAACCCCCGCTAGCATGTGCCCCTTCTACCTGCTTCCTAGCAGCATTTAATACCATCCCTTTATCAGTATCATCAAGCAAAGCATCCAATATCACTTGTAAGTCACTCCAATCTGGATCCTGGGTTCTAATTATTGTTTCGATCACTTTAGCCACTCTTTCAGGATCCTCTCGATAAGTACCCGCAAGCTCTTTCCATGATCTCAATTCAGTGATAGAAAATGGAACTTTAACCAAAACCGGTCCTTCATTTCCTACTGCTTCTCGAAGAGGAGCTTGGAGGGAAGTAGGTCTTACTTCTCCTTGTTTTCCCCGTGTTCTTCCCGAAATTGGGCTGAATCCCCCTATCCCTCCTTCTACTGGAGGAACAGGGAGTTCATCATCTTCTAAATCCTGATCTTCCCCTCCCCTCCTTCGGCGAGGAGCGATCATTAATTCAATGTCTTCTCCCTCAGTTCCATTTTCTATCCTTTTCTTTTTACCACTTTTGTTTGATCCCTTCTTACTTTCCTCATCACTCAATACCATCATAGAATGATATGATCGCATTCCACATCGTTTCTGCCACTCCGGATGGTTTCGCAATGCGAAAAACAAATCAACATATGCCATTTCATCCCATTTACCTTCCCTCTTACAAAATAACATCAGTTGTAGGATGGTATTATATTGCAATGTTCCATTCTCTGGCCATTTTTCCCCATCTTCCAATTTATACATGGGCCACCAATTATTACAATATTCAATTAGCTGTTTCCGAGTCAAAGGATCACCCCCCAAATCTTTCCAATGCTTCAAAATACATCCCAAGGGTGTTCTTTGTGGGACCGGTTTCTTGCTCGGAAAAGTACCCATCCTCCAAGGACTAGTTGAGTGTGATTGTGCACTATCACCAATCACTAGTCAGAGGGACCCCAACCCCTGGTGGAGCTCCCTCTCCGGGGACTCTAACCCCGCGGGGACTCTAACCCCTTCCTTTACCCGGGTCTCTAGCCCAACCCTGCGAAGCTTTCACCGCGACTTATGGGCAGGCGTTATTACTAGGTACCTCTCAGCCCAACTCTGCGTAGCTTTCGCCGCGCCTTACGAGCAGACCGCGGGGACTCTAACCCCTTTCCCTTTTTAGAAAAGAATGCCTTTTTACCTGTTCCAGGGGACTTGCTTTGAATTCTTCGGTCCGGGGATCAGAGGTTCTCCCCGAGAATCCCTCGGTGCCGGCTGGAGGTCCTGTGATCCCACGGATCCGTCGAGATTCACAAGCAGGGTCCCATCTGGGGTGCCAAAACTGTCACCGAAATCGGGAAGGAACCTCGTAACACCAATGTAGTGTTAAAAGGCAGGCATTCTTTATTAGCAGCGCTGGGGACACGGGGGATCGCTCCACCACAGCGTGTCCAATTTGTTGCACCTTTCACCATAAATTTATACAACAAAATCATAAATATACATAGCATTACATCATTTACTAATACATATGCATGACTAGTCTTCGCTTCGTATTAAAATGAGCTCTCCTCCCATTTGCGCCTGCGCACTGTTGCTTGGTGGTGGCCGTCAGGGGTCTTGGAGATGAAGGCCAGTGACTCCTCTTCGTCACCGTTGGCTGACCCTTTTACTTTGCGCAGACTCAGTGGCCTTTTGGCTTCTATCCGATCTAGGTGATTTACTTCAACTGGTTTCTTTTAAGCATCAGTTGCTCCTCACAATAGTATATCAAACCATCCCTTAATTTTTAACGATGATTTAGTATACTATTGTAGAAAGCAACCGGCAATTTATGTCCTTAAGTCTATCTGTACATCAAGGACTGTACTATTACCATATTATCAAAACATTAACAGAACACTCTGAATCTATAATAATCATCTTCTCAACATCTACTTCTAGCAACTAATGATTTCTTTTAATCATTAGTTTGATTGGATTTTAACCCAATCATGGTCTGGGGTTATACAGAGAATTTCATAGCATAGCAGCACTGCTTTGTAACTATGTGGTAACACATCCAGCGCTGCAATAAAGAATACCTGCTTTCTAAAACTCTAAATTGAGTCTTAGAGAGTTTTTTGGAGACTTCTTCGCTTCAATCCCTTCACTTACCATATCAGGAAGAGTAGGGGAGAATGGTATTAGCAGCCAAATTGTTCTTTGTGAAACAGACGGCCTTCCCACACCAGGTGTACTGGTTTTGGCTGGGATAGAGTTAAATTTCTTCATAGTAGTTTATATGGGGCTATGTTTTGGATTTGTGATGAAAACAGTGTTGATAACACACTGATGTTTTAGTTACTGCTGAGCAGTGCTTACACAGCGTCAAGGCCTTTTCTGCTCCTCACACTACCCCATGAGTGAGTAGGTTGGAGGTGCACAAAAAGTTGGGAGGGGACACAGCTGGGACAGCTGACCCCAACTGGCCAAAGGGATATTCCATACCATATGACATTGTGCTCAGCAATAAAACTGGGGGGAATGTTGGTGGGGGAGCCGCTGCTCGGGGACTGGCTGGGCATCGGTCGGTTGGTGGTGAGCAATTGTTTTCATTTGCATCACTTGTCTTTCTTGGGTTTTATTTTTCTCTCTCTTTGTTATTTTTTTTCTCTTTTCCTTACAATTTTAAAATTATTATTATATCTTTTTTAATTATTAAACTGTTTTTATCTCAACCCACAAGTTTCTTTCTCACTTTTACACTTCCGATTCTCCCTCCATACCACAGCGGGGGGGGGAGTGAGTGAGCGGCTGTATGATGCTTAGTTGCTGGCTGGGGTTAAACCACGACACCAGGCTAAATCTTAGCAGCCTTGTCTTCTAGATTAGGCATTTTCTTAATGCTTAGCAAAAGGAAAATTTCTGATTGTGGTGGGTTGACCCTGGCCAGCAGCCAAACACCCACTCTGCCTCTCGCTTGCTGTCCTGGTTCCGGCTGGGACAGAGTTAACTTTCTTCCCAGTAGCTTGGGGGGTGTGCTGTGTTTTGGGTTTGGTATGAAAGGAGCGTTGATGGCCCATTGATGCTTTGGTTGTTGCTGGATGGTGCTTGCACCAGGGAAACTTTTGGTTTCTCTTTTCGGCCTCCCATGCCCTGCCACCTGCAGGGCAAGCTGGGGCAGGCGGGGAGCACAGCCGGGGTGGTTGACCCAGCTGGCCAATGGGGTATTCTATACCATGTGACATCATGATCAGTATAAAAACCAGGGGTGTGGGGGGGTTCGCCCCCCGTTCATGACACGCGGTCGGCGGTCGGTGAGCAGTTGCATTGTGCATTGCCTGCTTTGTATATTCTGTTATTGTTGTTGTTCTCATTGTTATTATTGCTGTTCTACTTCGTTTTATTTCAATTATTAAACTGTTTTTATCTCAACCCGGGAGTTTTCCTACTTGTGCCCTCCCGATTCTCTCCCCCATCCCACCGGAGTCAGGGGGTGAGCGAGTGGCTGCATGGGGTTTATTTGCTGGCTGGGGTTAAACCACGACACTCGCTCACCCCTACCATGAGACGGGGAGAAAATAGAAGGAAGGTAAGAAGACTCATGGATCGAGATAATGACAGTTGAATAGGGAACGAAAAGCCACACATGCAAGCAAAGCAAAAAGAGGAATTCATTCACTACAATATAGATACAGCAAAGTGCTATGAGAAGGAGTTCTGTCTGCATTCAGATTTGTCTCTAATAAATAACTTAGTAGATTGTAGCCTTCTTGTCCCCAGAGCCAGTGACAATGTATTTGTCATCCACAGAGATATCACAGCTAAGCACAGATGAGGATTTTTTCAACTACAAGAAAAAAAAATTCTTTTCAATCCATAAAAAGACTTGAAGATTAATCAGAACACTTTATAGAGGGAATGCATGGGAAGGCTCATTTAAATATCTGCATTGTAGATTCAGAGTGGAAGTGAAAGGGTGGCAGCTTTTGTTACAAGACTATTTCTCCAAATTTGTCTCACCCCAGAATGCGGTTTGCCCTCTTGGCTGCCAGGGCACACTGCTGACTCATATTGAGCCTACTGTCAACCAGCACCCCCAGATCCCTTTCTGCAGGGCTGCTCTCTAGCCACTCCTCTCCCAGTTTATACTTGTGTCCGGCATTACTCCATCCCAGGTGCAGAATCTGGCATTTGTTTTTGCTAAATTTCATGCCATTTATGATTGTCCAGTGCTCCAATCTATCCAGATCCTTCTGCGAGGCCTCTTGTCCCTCAAGAGAGTCAACAGCACCTCCCAGTTTGTTATCATCATCAAACTTGCTAATAGTGCATTCAACTCCTGCATCCAGATCATTGATAAAAATATTGAGCAGAACTGGCCCTGGAATTGAGCCCTGAGGAACACCACTGGTGACTGGCCACCAGCCAGATGTAGCCCCATTCACTACAACCCTTTGAGCTCTGCCCTTCAGCCAGTTCTTCACCCAGTGTCCTGGTTCCGGCTGGGACAGGGTTAACTTTCTTCCCAGTAGCTTGGGGGGTGTGCTGTGTTTTGGGTTCGGTGTGAAAGGAGCGTCGATGGCCCATTGATGCTTTGGCTGTTGCTGGGTGATGCTTGCACCGGGAGGGGGGAGCACAGCCGGGGTGGTGGACCCAGCTGGCCAATGGGGTATTCTATACCATGTGACATCATGCTCAGTATAAAAACCAGGTGTGTGTGGGGGCTCGCCCCCCGTTCGTGACACGCGGTCGGCGGTTGGTGAGCGGTTGTGTTGTGCATTGCCTGCTTTGTGTATTCTGTTATTGTTGTTGTTCTCATTGTTATTCTTACTGTTCTACTTAGTTTTATCTCAATTATTAAACTGTTTTTATCTCAACCCGGGAGCTTTCCTACTTGTGCCCTCCCGATTCTCTCCCCCATCCCACCGGGGGGGGTGTGATCGAGCGGCTGCGTGGAGTTTATTTTTGCTGGCTGGGGTTAAACCACGACACTCAGTGTACCGTGTACCTGCTCATCTCACAGTTGGACAACATGTCCAGAAGAATACTGTGAGGGACAGTATTAAAAGCCTTACTAAAATAACTGATGTCTGGGAAGTTGAAATCTCCCATAAGGGCAAGGGCTACCGATCCAGAGATTTCTCCTAATTGCCTATAGCATCACTCAATCAGTGCCTACATCCTGGCTGGGCGATCGGTAGTAGACACCCACTATGACAGCTGCTTTGTTTTCCATCCCCCTAATCCTCACCCAGAGGCTCTCAGCCACATCATCCCTAACTGTAAGGGCTGTACAGTCACACCTCTCCCTTACATACAGTGCAACTCCTCTACCTCACCTGCCCTGCCTATCCCTCCTGAACAGCCTGTAGCCCTCCATCCCAGCACTCCAGTCGTGGGACTCATTCCACCAAGTCTCACTAATACCAATAACATCATAGCTCTGGGAACTGATCAACGCTTCCAGTTCATCCTGTTTGTTTCTCATACTGCGTGTGTTGGTGTACAAGCATTTCAGATGTACTCCTAAACCCTCAGTGCTCCCTGGAGCGGTGTAAATGCTCCCATTAGCATTGCCACGCCCAGGCAATGCTATGCCAACCCTTGGCTTACCTTCAGCTCTCCTGTTGGTATCCCCTTCCCCCATCGATTCTAGTTTAAAGCCCTCTCAATCAGTCCTGCCAGCTTATGAGCAAAGAAGTGTTTTCCCCATTGGGACAGGTGGATCCCATCAGGCCTCCAGATGTCTCTCCCAGTCCCCAGCTTTTAGGCCATTTTGCCTGGGGCTCAGTGTACCTGCGTGATTGCGCTGTGCATCCCTCTGAGCTCTTCGGGGCTGCAGGCACTGCTGCATGGGCACATTCTGCTCACCTCTGTGTGCACTGGACCTGCACTTTTGGGTGGCTGCAGGCACTGCTGCATGGGCACATTCTGCTCACCTCTGTGTGCACTGGACCTGCACTTTTGGGTGGCTGCAGGCCTCTCCGGTCTTTCTCCCTGGTTTTGTTGAACTTCTCCGCACTTGGATGTGTGCCTTTCCCTAGCTGGCATCACAGCCAGGCTTTTTCCCTGGGTGCGCACCTTCCCTTCCAGGCTGACTGTGCCCAGCGGTCTCAGGTTCCCTGTTGTGATGGTGCATTCCCCCTGCCCCCTCTTTTCCTCTGGGCTACGATACGATCTCAGAACCTTCTGTTGAGCTTTAGCCATTGTGTATGAGTTGGGCGGTTAAGCGTCCCTTGGCCGTACCAAGCACTCTTGCATGGCTAAGGTGGGGAACAACACTGATCGTACCAGGGACACTAGCTACATGATCAAGGTAGGGAAGAGAAACAAGAGATAATTTGTCATCTCTGACAGCTCTGAAGCTTTCCCTACGTGGATCATAGCTCAAGTGGAACAATACAATTGTTACCGTGAAACAATACCATAATTACTACCCTGGACCACCTCGGATAGTAGCCAAAATGGAAATTTACTGATGACTAAAGCCAATCATCTTGCAAACCTATAAACAGCGGTACCAAGCGAGACCCTTTGAGCTCTCCTGGACCACAGCGGGCTGCATCCAGAATCTCCCTCTGAGTGAGACGCTTCTCAGAGTCCGCAAACTCGAATTTGTGATACTCGGAGGATCCCCGAGATTCTGGGCTGAGACACTCCTCGGGGCTCAACTCTTCGCCCATTGGGAAATGCCAAAGCATTTAACGTGAGTATTTCACAGGACTCGAGGGGAATTTTTAACAGGTATACTTTTATAAATTAACTAACTCTAGGCCTTTCATTTAGCTTTGGTACCATATTCATATGCATATATATATATATGTGTATTGATTGATCTAGATCTTTTGCGCGCTTACAGTTATCTGTAGTTATTGATTGATCTAGATCTTTTTATGCGCTTATCTATATAGTTACTAACAAGTATAACCTGTAGTTAAGTTGTTTTAATCTTTGTAGTATCTTGACTAATTCTTTGTGCAAGCTGTCAAATTGATCAATGTTTAAGAATTGTAAGACTCTAAGTTGCTGCTAAAAAACCCTTAACCTTGCCATCAAATTCTGTTAAGTCACGTTTCTATAAATTTCTATTAAAATCACCCTTTGCCAATACCTTGCCAGTGATTCTTTACGCGGCCTTAAAACCACCCCTTCGTGACACCTGTGGCACCCACCTCCCCAGGGAGCAGCTTGCCAGGGGACCCAGCACCCTGCCTGCCCCACTACCCTGATTCCCTGGGCAGCCTCCTCAGCGTCTGCCCGTGCTGCTGAGGGGGCTTGGAGGCCGGTCCCCGCCGCAGCCCCCGCGTGTCTGTGCCATGGCACGGCATACGGTCCTTCCCGTCCATCATTTTCTCTCCTCTCAGGTGAGGTGAGGCAAGGAGCCGCGAGGCGAAGCGGCGGGCAGCTGCCTCTGTCTCCCTCCCCTTCTCCTCAGATGCCGCTGCTGCAGGGTTATTATTATAGTATATGGCTGCTACCTCTCCCCACGCCGCTCACTGCTCCGCGGCTGTGCAGCGCCTAGGCCCCGCTCCGCGCCTGGCCGCCGCCCAAGTCCCTGCTGTGAGGGGAGCACCAGGTCCCGCCCGCACGGGGGGACACTAACGGCCGGCACACCAACAGACGGGCACGCCAACGACTTCCCCTCCGCCCCTCAGCGCCGCGGGCGGTGGCAGCTCTGCGCCTTGGGGGGCGCTAACGCCGCCCGGCCCCGGCCCCGGCCCTGCCCGCGGCTGCGGCGGCCGGCGGAGCACGGCCCGCTGCGGGGCAGGCGCTACCCTGGCTCCCAGACAGCTGCGGAACGTGGGGCTGCGGATTATTGCAGACTAAGCAGTCTGGCTCAGCAGCAGTGGGCGGGGGGAAGCAGGCGGGCGAGCAAGTAGGGGGAGTGTGTATGTGTAAGGACGGGATGGGAGGAGAGGGGGGTGAGCTGACAGCCAGCCAGCTACCATCAGAATTAGCTCATTGTTCGATATAACCAGCACTGGCAGCCAAAACCCATCCTGAGAGAGAGGGAGAGAGACTTTCCCCTAGTCACTCCCACCCCTTTTTCTTTTTTTCTTGAAGGCTGCACTTTGGAAGAGGTGTAGTCATTCTTCCCACATCCCCTACCCTCTCTCCACTCCCCCAACTAGCATGCTGCCCTTTTTTTAACCCACATTTGTGTTTCAGATCACGTAGAAAGGACAGAAAGTGAGCAGGGAGCTGGGGCTTTTGTCTGTAAGTATATGCAATTCCAATCCACAGTTGTGTTTGGGTTTTTTTGTTTGTGTTTGTTTTTTTTTTTTTTTTAAATTCTCTCTTTCTTTGTTTCTTTTCCTTTCCTTTTGCCCTTAGCTGGACTTTGCTGCAGCTTGCCCCCCCCCCCCCCCCCCCTTCAGTGCACATTTTCAAATAGGCTTTCTTAAAGAAGATGAGAAATGTGCATTATATATATTTAACTGTTTGTCTTTATCCTTTAAGGCTGGATTTCTAGGCTGGGGATTTTTCTGCACACATTCAAGGGAAGATGTGAAGTGGTTTTCTAAATCTGTTGGGATTTTTTTTTCTGCTCTTGCACTTCAAAAACACCAAAATGCATTTTTGAACATAATGCACTTTGCTTTTTTAGCATGCATGAAAGGCGCTCAGATTGGTTTTCCATCTCTTTTCTTCTTCCTTGTAAAACGAATCTCCCTCTTCTCCACCCTGTCACTGGATTCCTCTCAGGCTGCTGGGGCTTATTTTTAGAAAGCAGTCATTCTTGCAACAGCCTTCTGCATTTTTGCATATGCAGCAGTTAAATTTTGGGTGGTTCTTTTGAGAAAAAAAAAACCCACAGAAAAAAATGCATTTTGGTGTACATTTAGTGATGTGCTTTCTTCCAAATGTTTCTGTGTACACCTATAGATATAAGTTTGCAATTTTATATCCAATCTGTATGTATGTGTATGTAAATATATGACTCATACCTAATTACATTTCATACATACACACTATAGGTAAGAAATATATAATCAATAGAAGAGAACTTTAATTTTTGTCACTATATGAAAACTGATAAAGGAGTTATGCTACAAATACAGTCAATTAAGAGAGTAGTAATTTAAGGTGCCATTTAAATGAGATAGCACCTACTCTTTTTTTTCCCCTCCCTATTTAAAGTAGGAGTGTGTATGTGTGGAATAAAGGGAGAGAAAACTGTAGGTTATGTAATGCAGTGTCATTTCCAAAAATGCCTACTCTCTGGGCCATTGCATTGTGAAAGCCTGACACTATTATACTTGTTTCTTAATTGCAAAACCCCCAACACTTTGTAGTATGCCTGGGAACAATGGACCACCTTTACAGTAAGCATAGGATGATGGATTTTTGTCCACTTGCGTGATTTTTAAGTGTGTTAACCATTAGGTATAGTGCTCTTCAGAGAGGTATGAAATGCTAAGAATAGCATAGGGGTTTGCAAATCCAGGTACCAGGGATTCCTTTGTCCTATATTTAAGCCTACACACTACTGAAGTGCAGAGAAGCATGATAGAAGATCTGGTTAGAATAATTTGCATGACTTTAATCTTAATCACTGAAGCTTATACTTGGCTCATTCGCTATTATACTGGCAAAAAGCCTTTAAAATGTTGTGATACTTGGAATTACATGGTGGTGGTTTTTTTTTTTTTTTAATTATTTTCAGATTGTTCTCCTTGTGCTACTTGAGAGAAACTGCAATCCAAAGACTTAACAGAATCTAAAAATGGTAAGAGTTAGTTGCTTTAGCAAAGAATCAGTAATTTTTTATGTAAATACAAACCTCCTTTCCCCATTCCCATCACCCATTTATAAATATGACCCACATAAGACATACTTTTTGAGATTACAGGGATTTGCCATACAATGATTGATGCACTCTGGAAACCTCCGTATGTTGGATCTTTGATTTTCATTAGTTTTTTGAATAAAAAACTGAAATCCTTCTTTGTGCAGTAAGGCTTATTTAATTAGTTTATTTAAAAAATGAAAAGTATTTAGCAAAGTATGAAAAATACACAGAACACATGTAGGAATACATACAGACAAAGCAATATCCAATAATTTCACCTCCACCTTCCCCCCCCCCCAAAAAAAAAAAAAAAGAAGAAATAAGTAATTGCATTTAGTAAATGAAACAGATTTAATGTTATTCTGTCAGGGAAGTAAATAAGATGCCAACTAATTTTTCTTATTATTTAATAAATTTTCCAGAAGGATAGCCTTTCTTTGTAGTAGGAATCTGTTCCAGAAAAAAAAGATAGGCCTCAGCCTAACTGAATTTATAAGCACTTAGTTGGAATGTATTTATTGAATAGTATTGCAGCAGTTATTCATTTCCTTCACTACTACTTATGTTTATATTTTTACTGGTTTGCTGGCCCATTTTTTATACTGTGAGCTACTACTGCTGATGAATACCTAATTTTAATGATGAAACATATTATACATCTAAACATTCTCTATATATGGTATTCTCCGAGAATGGTAATATGTCTCAGTCAGCAGAACAAAGAAAATAATTTTTTACGAAAAGGGTATGTAAGGTAAGCAGAATTAGGTAGATTAGATGCTCTGTAGTCATATAATGTTCTTGATTGAAGATGCAACTATTACTGAAGTATGTCTGAATACATATATTGAAATAAATGTGATATATTTTGGGTGCTACATCATACTACTTTCATATTCAAAAATCTGCTAATTTCTACAGGGGCAACAGTTTGTCTGAAGTAGCATTGCATAGGGTGTGCATTAGCACAAAATATTTTCCAAAGTGTGAGGCTCTCAAGGACATAGTCTTATAAAGGTGGGGTTAAATTAATTGCATAAATTATTATAATTGTCTCAGTCTTTGGAGTTGTTTTGACTTGGGGGAGGGGGATGAAGCAAAGAATGCTTAAAATAAAAAAATATGTAATCTATTATATAGCTTTTTTTTCTGTTTGGCTCCTTGTTTTATAGCATTCCTATCTGCAAAAATAAACTTGCAAATTCTGGAGTTTTAGTCTGTTTTGGAATCTACTTTTACCAAAATGCTTTGCTCATCCATATATAAATGAATAGTTGGGGGTGGGGAATTAAAAGGGAAATGATTCACTTAAGTTTTCTATTCTGATTTTCTGATTCTGATTTTCTATTCACTGTGAATAGAAATCATGTTAAAATATATTCTGTTCACACAACTGTGAAATATTGGATAAGGAAACTTTTCCTACCAACACCAAAGTGACAATGAGCCCACATTTTGAGATGGTATGCAGGCTGTTATGTGCAATATATGACAATCTATGGAATTAAATATTATTTCAGGTTTTGTTAGGCATAAAATAGACATTGATTTTTACCAGCAGATGGTTCTTAGATTGAAAATCTGATCAACAATCACAAAAAAAGTGGCATTACGGATTTTCACAACAAATAGAAAACTTCAAAAACAGCTAAATGAAATTTTAATTTATGTTACACTGCAGAACTAACAACAGGAAAACTAAAGAAATGGGTAATTACATTTGATTTTCTGCATTTGGATAGTTTTAAGTTGTATTTTATGTTCTGGCCTGGAGGCTGGCTTTACAAAACTGATTTCACTGACTGCTACAGGAACCTTGCTTTTGTAAAGCCAGCCTCCAGGCCAGAACATAAAATACAACTTAAAACTATCCAAATGTGATTGTTGATCAGAATTTCAATCTAAGAAAGACTAGATTTTGCCCCAGTTTACAAGGTTGGTTAAAATATGAGACTTGGCAGACTCTCTTCCCCTGCCACCATTTTTGGCACAATAATACTAAATATAATGAAGTCAGACCACTTGACATACTTTCTTTGCAGTAGTGGACACACTTGTCTTTGGCATAGTTCTTGTATTTATTCCAAGTGTCTCCTTAGCCATTCTAATTTGCAGGAAAAATTCTTCTTTGCATATTTAAGTAATCAACACTTTCTACACTGAAATACATAATTGTCAAAGTTTTTACTTTTTAAAAATATAACAACATATGCAAAGGCTGTATTCTGCTTTCACTGGTCATTGAGAATTTAGCTGTTACATTTCACCAGGCTGAACTAAACTTTATAAAGGGAAAAAACCAAACTAATCAAACTATTTCCTTTGCTAAACTGAAGGTACATTAATTATTTAGTTACACTTAACAGTAAAATTAAAAGTGGCTAGAATAAGCTTGTTGAGTGAGAACAAATTAATACTTGGTTTAACTCCACTGTTTCAACTTCTCAGTTTCTTAATGTTTTTATTCCATAAAGTATTTCTTAAACTCCTTAAAAGTAAAAATGAGCACCGTAGAAGGTTAGTTTTCAATGCTGCTTCTCTTTTTCCTAGACTTAGAATTATGAATTGCTCATACCTGGTTAATAAATCTTTCTTGGAGCTGTATAATATTAACATAATCAATAATTTAAAGACAAATAAAAAGGCAAAAGAGTGTACTTTGTATTGTTCTGACAATTTTAACTCATGGATATTTTGAGCCATCTTACACAAGATCATCTGACATTTAGGGATCTGTCCTTAATTGTGTAAAATTTATTTGCTTACAAAGTGACCCCTGAAGAAAGAAGGAACCTTTTATAGTTCTTTGCAATCTATAAAGTCCTGAGATGATTTTTTAAAAACTTTTTTTTTTTTATTTAAAATGTTAGAATTTCAGTATACCACCTTCCTGGAAAGTGCTCTATGTCATAATGTGCAAAGTTTTCTGTGACCTCCAGTCAGTTTTCTGTCCAGTTTTCTGTGACCTCCAAGAAGACTTTTAGCAAAACCAGGAAAGACTTTTTTTAAGGTAAACACTTCATGAACTGTATAAAAGGCCTGTTTGATTTCTTTCTTTAAAACCGAAGTGATGTTTGTTTTCTTTTAAAGCACTCCAGTGTGTCCTTTTCCCCCTGTTCCCATTGCAGTTCATTTCTGGACTTCAAGTTTAATACTGAGAGTTTGCAGTGCAGGTGCTAAGGAATTTAAATGGCAGGTTTATCACTAACTAATAAAAGTGTGTATCAGTAAACAGATAGATACATCTCTTATAATTTAATTTTGACCTACCTGAAAATAAAGAAAAAAGATATTCTAGAGCAGCTCATTATTTTACTTCTGACTTACCATGATTAGGTGGCTTTCTTCCAAAGCACTAGTGCTGTGGTATCTCAGAGGCTAGGTATTGTACAGTATAGCTACATCATCCCAAAGCAAAAGACCCTAAAGGGAGGTCATTTGGGTTGAACATTTCCTGTAGTGTATCCTTGTCTGAACTGGATCAGTTATGAGGTTATTTTATCAATCATCATTTGCATTCTCTGCATTTTATCTTACTTGGAAAAAAAGAGAAAAATGGGATGGTAACCTCTTGGAGAGAAAGACAATTGGGGGAAAGCTTTTTTTTCATTAAGTCAGAGAAAGAAATGACAACTTGCATTTGGATAAAGGGAAAAATCATCATCCCATTTGTTTTTTGCAGTTCATAAGGAAATTTATAACATCATTTAAGTTAATTGAAGATATGTATATGAGAAAGCTTATATTTAAGATTTCATCCCAACTTACCCATTTAAGAACCTTTTCCCAGTGGGTTATCTGCAGATACTTTTACACATTCTGTAATTTTCTGTGTCTATAAAATGACTTCATTTTAGTTGGAACAACTGTTCATAGCTTTAAGATAATCTATGGAAACTGGAGCCTGGGATTGGTCTGACAGAGGCAAACATTGTTATGTACCTTTTATATGCTCTGAGGAATAAGAAGAATGCGATACTAGGATGAGGCATTAAGTCCAACCTAATACTAGATAAACACCGGACAAATGTAACTTCTGGTTCTGGCATGGGAAAACTTACACTACTTTGTTGATTATTACTGACTCTGGAACGGGAATTGAATTCTCCTTTATGGAACTGCATAGGAGCTTTAGGAATATATCAGATCCTTTTCTGTTTATATGTAGCCATGGGCAGAATTTGGTCAAGAGAAGTTACTGAGATGTATGACAGTTAAGTAGTTTTGGCCATCTGAATGTGTATATTGTGCTTTTTTTAGTGTGCTTATGTATTGTACATGAAGAATACATTTGATGCAATTTGTCCTACAATACTTGATTACTGAAAATTTAGGGAGAATTAAGGCCTTCCCAACTTACAAAATAAATAAGCAGAAATAAAAGCTCACTTTTTGCAATACTTTTGCTGATTCAGCTGTTCAATTGTGTAGAAAAAGCACCTTTACTTGATTATGGCTAGAACAATTTGAAGTAGAGTTTAAAAAAAAGTCATTGTCCAAAGCAGATACTGTGGGTATTTCTGTGGTAGAATTCATATGCACATTTAAAAGCAAAGTAGCTATATATAGGGGAGTCTACACAGTCACAAACATGCACACTCCACGTGCTAATATTTTATAATTGTGCACCACCATACTGTATCTGAACAGGACAGTGTTGACACATGGAATTGGAGATTTAAATAATACTTTGTCTTTTTCCAGGACAAATCTTTATTGAACCTTTTTCACAAAGGCTGAAATCTTGAAAAATCAGAAATAAGAATTCATATACAACTTCTTGTAATAGTACGCAGTCATGACACTGCTTTTCAAGTGTTTGGAGCAAAAGCTTTCACCAATAAACAAATTTTTTGCATCATAATACTGCTGCCCCACACCTGAGCTCTGAGCATTGTGTGTATGCCTAAAGAAAGAGAGACTACACCTAACAGTCCTAGAACAACCTCATAAAAATAATTCAGTCAGTATCATTGACTGGGACAGGATATTTTAATAAAATATTTTTAAATGTTTGTATTTTCCTTTTATTTCAAAGATTTTTTCACTCTGATGCTTTATTAAACCATATTGGTTGAGGGTGCAATCTGTAAAGGTGCAAAAATGTTCTTTTCAAATGTTTAATGTGGAATGATACTATGAATCATTGTTTGAATATTACATGAAATTCAATTTAGGCCTCTGATCTGGCAAATTCACTGTAGCACTACTGAATGAATCCCTATGTAGATGTTCTGTGGTGTATGATTGCACGGACTCTCACATAAGCATGCACAGAATCATTTATTGTTGCAATACAGGAGAATATATCCTTTACCATAACGGGGAGGTCCCGCTGTCTCCTCCAATCATCACCCAATTCGTATCCCTTATTAACTAAGAAAAACAGTCTCTCTTCCTTTTGGCAAAGATCCACATGTCTGCTCTCAGATCCGCTTATTCTCACGGTTAACCAGTTACATAATTCTCTTGATGTTTTCAGTTTCCTTACAGAGGAGACAACTAAGCCAGGTGTTCAGGTCTTATCTCGGGTGTATGTGCGCGTCTGCTAGTTCTCAGCGCACAGGCCGAATTCCTGTCTTATCTTGGCCGAAACTCCCAACTCCACAATTCTTCTCCACATCTCCCCCTTTTTTGTTTATCACCACCCCATTGGTAAGTAGGGTCACCATGACGCGAGCTTCTATTTTGCGCATGTTGTGGATCGCGCACCGAAGGACCTGCAGGAACACTAGGAACAAAATAAACATTCCTGCCCCTATGCCAATAAACACCCACATGCGTAGATTGAGGCCATTAAACCATTTTTTTTGATTTATCCAAGACAAGTCTTGCTGTAACCTGTCAAACACACTTTGGCTAGTCAATTCCTGTAATCTGTGAATCTGATCCTGCAGCTGATCGTGTAAGGATTGAATATTTCACTGCAATGACAAATCGAATGCTCCCATCAAATGTCGCTTAATAAAAGTCCAATCATGTTGTGATGATTTCCATGGTAAGGGGGTTACACATAAAGATTTGTGTACGTGTTCCCAATCACACGGCAGACTAACTCTCGTTTTTAACGCTTCCTGCCGATCCCCCAACCACATCACAGTAGCCTCTAGGGCTTGTAGCTGAGATAATACCTCCTCATCAACTTTCTCTTGAATTTGGAATTCTTTAGTAACATTGGTTAATGCCTCACTTACCTCATGTGCAGTTTTTACAGATTGTGTCAAGGAAGCGATAGCTGCAGTGGCACTTGCTAAAATAATAACAGCAGAAATAATTGCAAAAATTAACCAACCTAAGAATCGTTTTGCTCTTTTCTTAGACTTATCTATATCTTCTGCTAGAATTCTAACAAATCTACCCAAACCATCCTCCCCTTCCCACTGTCTGGTTAAATTAACTGGTATCCATAGTTCTGTGCAACGTCGAAGGGGAAAAATATAAGCAGTTTCATTAAAAT